>NC_056748.1:868076039-868407289 GCF_019279795.1 Protopterus annectens
CTACCATGCCTGCCACTGTCAGTCACTACATCAACTTCATTGGCTTGAATTCCCAAATCTCCTGTCATTCCACCAAAGCTCTCTTTCACTCATAAACTTTTAATACTCCCTGAAAAAACACCAGCACTATCTAATCTACAAGCCAATCCCAGGCAACTTTGCTGAAGTGAAAAAAGACTAATCAAGATGACCAAAACCAATAACTCAGCAGCTGACTCCCTAGTCCCCAACTACATATGTAAATTCTGGAACTCTTTACCTTCTGCCATTACCTCTGCCATCTCAATGGTTACATTCAAAAAACTACTAAAAGAACCCTTAATACTCACATGGAAATGCCCTTAGCACCCTCCAGGTTCGACCTATTATACTTGCCCTCCCACCCACTCTCTTGCTTCGTCTCACTAGAAGAACCATAATCTCCCTCTAAGGTGCTTCCCCTCCAAACACCTTCCCCAACAGTCCACCAGGGAACACATACCGACCGAAACCCAGCCACTACCCACAAAACAAACCCATCTTACTTATGTTTGTCTCAAGCAATGTTATCTCTGGAATCCTGTATATTCCATGTACTATCCTACTTTTAAACTATAGTATTTTGATAAATCTCGGTAATACCAATGAATACTGTACTTTGAAATTGTAATCCTATGCAGTCTTGTAAAATCATGTGTCTTCCTAAGAAAATGTGCTTGCCATGTATAAATATCTTACTTGTATGTTATCATTCTGTGGAGCTTTTCTCCCCGGGTGTGTGCTGAAAATGGACTTATATCCAGTCATAATCTCAGGTCAACATATGTAAAATAAATAAACAATGTTTAACTTTTAAGCAACAGGTACAAATTGCTCAACTTTTAATATTCTCATATAACTAAACCCCATCTCCTTTCTATCATAGCGCTTTGTATTTTGAGACGTGAGAATCTTACTAGTTGGTTTGGCCTCTTCAGGTGGTGGTTGTCTTCTTGTTTGTTTTTTACTTACCTGATTCATGTTAATTTCTGTAGTTTCTTGAGTATGTATTGTCTCTTGTTTATTCTGAATGAGTTTAGATCACAGTCAGAAATGCCCTGTAGTTTTTGTATTTACGTTTGTTTTATTTCCTCTTGTTTAGGTAGGTAATATTATATGGGCCATTCAGTATTACAGTATCTGTTTTCTAACCAATGCAGTTATGAGGAATTTTCTACCCAAGTGGCCTTCATGTAAATATAGTAAGCTCAATCTGATAACCTGGTCAATAAAATACACATATATAATAAAACTTCTGTTACAAATAGTAATTAAGCAGTCATATATTTTTCTAGTGTCCATAAATTTCAACATTGTAGCTGAAAAGACAATATCTAATTGCTCCCTCTCTTTAAACATGTCAAGAGGTTAATAATTGTGAAACTATTACATTTGAAGACACTGAGTACTCTTTTTCTCTGTTGGTAAAAGTTCTCAACAGATCTGCCTGTTGTAATAACAGCACACACAACAGTTCTCTGTTCTGCTTATAGGCAACATGCTTGTCAGTTATATTTCTTTTTAAATGCATGAAAAGAACCAGTTGTTCTCAGAAGTAAAGTAGAGATAATAGTATCCAGATGAGATTATTTCATATAGGTCCCTTGGACATGAGTAAGTACATTATGTTGAGGGAAGGATCATGCAGAAGGTGGCAGTATTTATGAACATACAAACAATGGCATCTGTCTCACTCCAGATAGTATAGAAGGTTTGCAGTAGCTTGTATTTACTCAGTATTTTCAGACTAGAAAATACAGAGGGCAAAGTAAAACTGACAGTAAGTTCAGTTGCAGCTGCTTTGTAGTATTCATAATGAACATATTTATACTATGCAGTTTAATTCAAAGTAAAGTAAATTTGAAAAGTGTTTTCTTTTAGAGTTATAGATATGAAAAGAATTGTAATTACACCATTCTCTAATTTTGTTGTCAACAGAGAGCGACAGATTGGAAGGCCACATAAAGCCCAAAGTTGCACCATTACAAAATGCGTTTGTTTCTATGATTGTTGCCCTTGATTAAAAAAAATGGTTCTAGAGTAGTTTATACATCCGGTTTCAAACAATACTTTATGGTGATGTCTTATTATCAGCACTCCTAGATAATAAGGAGTATTTATAAAGAGTCAAAATGTGATCACTCTTTGATAAATATGTGGCTGATGTACCTCAACATGACTCGGAGAAGACTATGCTTGTGTAAGCGGTGCAAAATTAAGTTACACAATAGCAAAACTGAGTCATCATAACATTGAGTTGGTTACATGACCAGAAGGCATTCTCATGCAGATAGAGTGCTTGACACCATGTGCATTCACATATGCATCAGTGCATTAGTTATCCAGAAAACTGGACAAAGCTAGGAACCTATACAACTACATAGTAAAGTGCCAACTGTGTTTATTTTATAAATGGGAGGGAAATGTACCTCTCAGCTGTCCAGATATTCACAGAATGTCCAGATTTTTGCCTCATATTTTTGGTCTGTTTCTCATAAAATGTATGTTTTTCTGGCAAATCACTGAGGACTAAAGTCACTAAACAGTGATGTACATTTGAGTTTCAGACATCAGGTACTTCATAAAATGCATACTGATGCAAAACCTGTTCTAGCAACGTTTTAACTTTAATAAGAGCAATATTTAAAATCTCTGTCTCTGTTCTTTGGCTTTTGTACCCCCATTATTTTTGGCTTTGTCCAGATTTCTTGAGTTAAGAGGTTATGAGGTATGGCATAGGTTGGAAAATGATCAGAAATGCATAGAAGCAGAGCACACAGAATGATAAAAGGAAATGAAAGGAAGACTATGGAGGCAGGGAAAGAAGAATGTTTTTTAGGGAATGGTGTTCTTTTTTATTTTTTGATAGAAAGGCTAGAGGAAGAGGAAATCAGAGGGATAATGTGGGGAGGAAGGAGAGCATAGAGATGACACCAGGGATGGACAAACACGTGTATAACGTATACAAAAACTGGTAAGGGAGAAAGTGACATTAAGGGGGTGGGGTGCAATGATTATATTGAAATAGACATTGGAAAAACTGGCAGGATTCAGTTACAAACAGGGGGTGGCAATGACAAAAAAGAAAGAAGGCACCTTGGTAGGGGATAGGGTGGGATGAAGACAGCCTGCCAAGCCATCCCAGAGGTGAACCCACAGAGAAGTGGCACCTTGGTGGCTGACATTTGCGATGTACCCCACTATTGACGACCCTGTGGTTGGGAACTAGATGACTACATGACTCAATTAGCCTAATGACAAGATACTTCAAGGTGCCAATGTGAGCATGTAGCTGTCAGTGTACTTCATTTCTCATCAGCAATGAAACATTACACTGGCTGACTCAGGAGGACGTCTCCATGCCACTCTGTATTGTGGAGACAGTGCCACCCAGCAGAGAAGTAGTACCAAAGTGGCCACCCTTATGCCCTCCAGGTTACCTTCCACAAGATGACTTTCATCACTTTGCAGACAGGCAAGCCTGAGGACTTCTGGGGAGGGAGTGGTCAGCATTGTCTCCACTACCTCACAGCTCACTCCTGTCTGCTTGATCTTGCAGAAAATAAATGAAAATAAATGGTGAAAAACAAAGCAATAAAGTAATATAATTAGAAGAAGAATGATAAAGGGAACAGGGCATGACACACACACACACACACCCACACACACACACACACACACACACACACACACACACACACACACACACACTGGTCAGTGTGATGTGGTACATGTTAAGACATACCCTACAAGGGTCAAACATAGTCAGCAAACACAACTAGTTGATGACTAGGGAACACTTATCATATGGCAGAGGATAACACCAAGGTATATAGATGGCAGAGTTGTGCAGGACCGTCAAGTACAATATAAGTCTGGAAACCAGTGTGCATGATCAAGGAACAATGAGTCACTGTTGAAGTTTTCACACTGAAAGCGTGAAGTGTCCACTGCTGTGGTAAAGTGATTATATATATTTGTCATGCCCACCATGACAAATAAAGGTACAGCTGGCACAGTTTGACAGTAACACAGATTGCATGCCTAAAACCTGGCAGTCTTGCAGGAAGTTGAGGTGCTACTATGGCTGCTGCTGCAGGATCTTGGCACTCCTGGCAGGAAAATCCTGGGCAAGGCTAAGGTGGACAAAGCTTTCTTGCACCAGGTGCAGCAGGAAATGGTGCTGCACATAAATGTAAGTGAATGAATACAGATGTCAGCCAGACAGTGCTTCATCTGTTTCGCAGGGTCACCAACATGATCCTCCATTCCAAAAACAAAGCCCAAGACATAACCATGGATAGGTTGTCCAGCAGGATCACACATATAAGACATCAGCAGTTGACATACACTGAGAAGTTCCTTCTGTCTGCCACCGGTGATAATAAGAATACACTCGCATCCTGTGGTGGACTGGATGTGGGAGCTATGATTTTTATTACTGCCTGATGACTGTTAGAATGCCCCAGTTGAGCATTGACAAATGCCATCATATAGGACATTGCCTAGCATTTCAGCCTGCTGTACTTTGTCATGACCATCTGCATTAATGTCATCTGGTAACATCAAGGCTGCAAATTCCACCCTTGGTTATGTCTGTCATTGTGTGTGTGTGTGTGTGAGATGCATCAGGTGAGTTGGGTGGCCTGCGATTGCAAAAGGACATTGCTTAGTATCAATGTTCAGTTTACACACTCACGCCATATTGCATTTCTGTCACCCAGAGACATTGTGTCTGCAACCGAAAGAAAGTGCACCACAAGATATATATGTGCTGATAAGACTATATATTTTTTTAGCATGTAGCACTTTGTCTGTTGTATAGTGATGAGAGTCACATATGTACTGGCTTATACACTGCTGTGTTACCTGTATGCATTCACAAGTTCCATTGGGAGAGCATCTGGCACTTCAGGCATCAACCAAATGTATAAAGCTGAGATTTGGACACACATAAATCCTAATTAGATCATTTGTGGCTCTCAGTATGCTACATGGCTTACACAAAGATCTTCACTGCCTCTGTGCAGCTCTTCAGAAAATGTCGACTAGGGCAGCCATGAGTGGTACATTCATGCATTTGCATGCTACTCACTTGCATAGCCAAGGTATGGGACACATTCATGTGGACATGGCTGACACTCATTTGGCTCCACTATTTTTTGAAACTTCTAACAGCAGGGGCACCAGCATCATTCTTGCACATGCAGCCAATGTACTACAACATCTTCTGTACAACATATCTCCAGGTCCAACACTGAAGGTACACATGCTAAACATAGTTATCATTTCACTCCAGAAGTTGGCTGAGGATGAAACACATTCCACACACACCCCTTGATGCCATGTGAGGACACCGTCAGTCTATTAGCTTCAGAATGTTGTATCTGTCCACACAGTAGTCGTTGACCATATTGTTGCTGCATTTCAGTTGATAATGATGAAACTGTGTACATGGCACAGTGTGAATACACAGTGGCACTGTCAACAGTGCTAACAGGGGTGGAAACTTTAGCACCTTCTCCAATACACGCACATCTAAGAAGACTATGGAGGCCCAGAATGGACCTTCTGCATCATTTGTGTTTAATAAAAGACATCCCATCCAACTGAGTCTCATAGATGGTACACAATCTGCACCTGTGCATCCAGCATCCAAAGGCCATGTGACCACTGAGGTGTCCGCAGTGATTCTTCTTCACGGTGGAAGACAGCAGCATGCCAAATTGCAGACACCGGCTGGTAAAGTAGTCTGTAACACATGCTGACCTGTTAATGTAGATAAAAGTACCATAAGTGATACATCTGCTCACTCTGAAATGGTGGTGTCCAGATCAAAAGATCACTGATAACTGTACAATATTTATATGGTTCTGAATCCTGACATCATGTTTGATTTCATCAGTTACATAGATAGTTGCTCAATTTGTCATTGTATACCCATTTGCATATGATATATCACCCCCCCCCGCTTTATTCTGATATTGAGATCACACTGTGTGAATCTCTGAATCACCTGATAACTTTGCATTGCTGGTCTTGATGCTTTTTTTTGCGTAATACCATGCAGTGTTTGCTTCTGAATTCCCTCAAAGCTTTTGAATATTTATAACATTCCAACATCATTTTCAGGTTTGTGTATCACTTGTGGTGCTACCCCTACACTCAGATGCAAGCACATACAAACACCATATTTTGTGATCCTTTCATTTTGTTAATGAAGAGTTTTATATGTCTGTTTGTAGCAAACATATCCATTAAAATGCAATAATTCAATTTCTAAAATGATAAACATTGTATTAAAATGGTGTGCACTCTCTCTTCCATATTGCGGGCCACTACTTGCAGGAAAGAACAGTAGGTCCCTTATTTAGTTAGTGGAGCAGTACTTTACATGAAGTTATACACATGAGCACACATCATTGTGGTAAACTTTGATGTGAAATTTCCCTTGTTTTTATTCCCTCTGTGATTAATAAACATTTCTCATCTTTTGTGTGTCTTTAATTGGGCATGTATTACCATCGTGTTCTTGTGTGCATGCAACTATCTTTTAAACAAAAATAATGTAGTTAGTAACTGTTAAACAAGGAAGTTATATATATTTTTTATAAAAGTGTGTTCAGTAGTTTGAATTTACTCGGTTTTGTTTCTTTAAGTCTTAGAAAAAAATATTTGTTTTAGTGTTGCTGTTAGGCACATGACTTTCCTGTTTGTTTCTAATAAAGAAATGTAATGATTGAGATCTTTTATATTAGCTCTATTATCCACTGACCTATGAATCTCTGATTTAGATGTTTACCAACAGCAGTTATAACATCATACGGCCATTAGATGATTCTGTATCTTTCTTACTTTCTAGAAGGTGACTTTCAGGGTAGTAATGCTTAGTATTAAATAAATATTCTGTTTTGTATATTTTTTTAATTTTATAACAACCAGGTTTATCATTACACAAGTGCAGTGCCAATGATGGATTTTTTTTCTTCGTTACTAGCATTCTGTTATTGCATCGTGGACCACATACATCTTCAATGAATATACACTTATTTCTCCTGCACTTCTACTGTATATATGCTAGACATTTGACTGCCTTGTTTATTTAGTTCTGTCCTTCTGCTACATAATCGCTAATCCAGCAGAGATGCCATCGTATTTCCATTATCAACTTCTGGTTTTTCAACATGCTATCCATGCTAGTGCTCTTACGTATTCACTGTATTGTTGCCATATTATGGATTTTAAGAGACCACCTTACTTCTTCATTTTCTATTTCTTAGCAATATAACTTTTCACCATTCATTCCAGTGTCATCAGAAATGTATTTTCCTTCATGGCTCATCCCTATATCTGTATTCCAAAACAAATGTTCTTCCGTCTCCCTCCTTGGTTTCATAGATGTATATGCCATTCCTCCTAACCTCTAAGTCCTTTCACATTCCCAAATACATGCATCATTGATGTGTCTTTCATATCATACATTATCTGTCTCTCATGCTGTTTATTTCCTTCTTTCTCGTTTGAGCCAGGCAAACATTTTCAGATATTTACAAGTTTTTACATTCCTTCCCATTCCCTTTTCCCCCAAATGCATCGTTCCTTTTCTTTCTACCTCTTCTGTTATCCTTATGCTGACCTTCAGTGTTTTTCTCTGTTTTATTTTTGTATACCACTCTTACAATACTTTTCTCTAATCCTGTTTCATTAATGTCCTATATTTGCTTTCTCTTCCATTTCCTGTCTGTGCCTTTTGCCTTTATCTTTTAAAAAGAAGTTATCCCTGTTTGCGGTAACCTCCCACCCCGAATTTGCATTTTCCTCAAATACATTATTTCACATTATCTATCTTTAAATTTTTTGGACCATCTGGTCCAAGATTATTCCCCTTCTCCCTTAATATTTTGCTTACTACCGCATATCATATCTACATAATGTACACTCAACATATTTGTATACTGAATTCAACAATACTGATATTAAATTGCTAATAATCTGGGTTCCAGTGTTATTTTCATCCAGTTCAACTATGGGTTGTTGGATCCTGGACTTTCTTCTCCCCTACCCATAATTCTGTGAACTACACCTGAGTATGTCAGATCTCGTTTGTCACCTGAAGTGTTCGGTTGTGCCATCGAGGGCTCTTTCTCCTGTATCCTTTTTAGTGAAATTCTAGTTGTTACCTTCATTTCTTCTATGCCTCCCTTACTGAGAGAAAGTCTTTTTCTCTAGTTCAGTCATAACAGTTTGTGGAGAGTTAGGATTATTTCTTAGTTTATATTACAAAGTCTGTTTAGTCTAGTGCTAGAGTTTAATGCATATTACTTAAACTTCCTTGTAGTTAAATGTTCTGTGCTTACTTATATTACATTTTTTATTAAGCTTCCTTATAGCTTAGTAAAACAAAGTGATAGCGATATAGTTATAGCAGTTCAGTCATACTTATTGTATATGTGTGTGTGTGTGTTGTGTTTTTGCTAATGGCCGTCAATCAAGTTTTTAAAAAAATGTATGAGGTGTGGCACAACCTGCCACCTCAAGACCCATACTCCATGTGTGTGAGTTTGGGCGCTGCCCACCTTGGCAATGTGTCAGGCTTGTTCCTCTTTCAGCTCTCTTGCCTTGCCAACTAGAAGGGAGAAATTAATGGTAAAGGGGCTCCTTCATCCTCAGACAGGGTCTGCCATCCCTTCTACTTCCTGTGCTATCTTTTCACCCTGTATCAATGATAAGAAGCCCAAGGAGAAGACAGATAAAGAGAAGAAGTTTGATAGTGGTGAAGAAAAGTAAAAGAAAAATATAAAATTGGACTCCCGAGAAGTCCTGCAAGCATTCCCCAGATCCAGCATTAACTTCTGCATCCAGTCCCAAGGTTCCAGTATGTTGAGAGCTGACAGTATCTCAGCTCTGTATATCTTCTCAGTCTAGATTCAGCCTGGATCCGGTGAGTCCCAGACTGTACTCTTCAGGATAGTAGGTATTCTAGACCACCATCTGTGGCATCATTGTACCGGTCATCAAGAAGTCTAACGTCATCAAGAAGTCAAACCTCAAAATGCACGCACTCGAGGCACTTCTCAGTATGGAGAAAATCAATATATGTGCAGTAACAGAAACTTGGTTTAAGGCTCCAGAGAGCACACCAGCACTACCAGGTTACAACTCATACCATACATTTCGGCCAAAATACCCAAACCGAAATACAAAAGGCAGGGGCGTATCCATATTCATCAAGGATACCCACACCTCCAGGTTAGTGGCACAGCACAATGTGTCGGAGATCACCCACGTGCAACTAACAATGGGCAAAACTGCAATTCAAATTGTAGCTTGCTATAGATCACCCACCATGTCCCAGGACCCCCCATTCTGCATTTCTGGAAACACTGGGAAACATAAAGGTACTACCAAACACACTAATATTGGGTGATTTCAATTACCCAAACATTAACTGGGAGAACTACTCAAGTAACTCCCTTGCCCAACTTTTCCTAGAATTTATAAACTCAAATGCCCTGGTTTAACTGGTCAACACTCCCACCAGAGGTGACAACATATTGGACCAGGTCAACACCAAAATGGGCGACTGGTGTTCCACACCAGAGGTCAACCCCTTGCTGCTTAGATCCGACCATAAACAAATCACTTTGGATATCCATATTCTGCCCCCTCCCCAGACAAGAAAGCCACCATGAAAAACTTTTCAAAAGCAAACTTCACGTTGCTTAAGACCGAGGTGGAAAGTTTCAAAGCCCCCATGCTGAAGGATAACACAGTCCAAGCTGCAAAATCATTTACTAATGCATTCTACAGGGAGCTACAAGAATGCATGGATCATGCCATCCCAAGCAAAACCAAGACTATCTCCTCCAAGAAAAGGAAACCAGTCTGGTGGACTCCTGCCATAAACAAGCTATGCAATAGAAGGAGGAAACTAGTACAGAAAAGAGTAATATCCCAAGAAGGGAAGACATCCCTGATCAGTATCAGTAAGAAACTACGATCCCTCATAAAATCATCCAAGGTGAGCTTTGAAAGAAAAATTGCCAAGGACTCCAAAGATAACCACAATGCATTCTTTAGCTATGTCAAGAATCTAAGTGGCAATGCTCAGATCTGCTCGGAGTTAGTGCAGAATGGCACAAAATAAACTGAACCGACCGATATTGCCAATATCCTGGCAGACAGGTCCAGCACAGAATTTAC
The DNA here is from genome assembly GCF_019279795.1 of Protopterus annectens. Classification (NCBI taxonomy): domain Eukaryota; kingdom Metazoa; phylum Chordata; order Ceratodontiformes; family Protopteridae; genus Protopterus; species Protopterus annectens. Next base: position 868,086,261 of record NC_056748.1, read on the forward strand.
CCCCCATCTCACCCCCAAAAGGACCCATAACCATACCAGAAGAATGTAGAGTCCCTGAAATCACAGACACTCAGGTTAAAACAGCCCTCTCCAAAGCCAAAAACTCAGTATCAATGGGACTGGACAGTGTCCCAGGCTGCATCCTACATGAGCTCAAAGACGAACTAACCCCTCACCTAAACACACTGTTCAACCTCGGCTGCTCCACAGGCTACATACCCATAGAGTGGCACACAGCAACGGTTATCCTGCTCCACAAAGGTGGAGCCACAACAGGCCTTGGGAACTATCACCCTATAAGCCTGACTAGCTTGGTCTGCAAGGCTATAGAGCACATCATCATGGAACTCATTAACAGAGACATTGGGAACCTCCAAGCACTGGACCCTACCCGGTTTGGCTTTGTTAAGGGCAGATCATGCCTCCTAAACCTGATGGACTTCTTTGAGACAGTTACCAAGGCTATAGACGAGGGAAAGGTGGTACACACAGCCTACCTAGACCTCGCTAAGGCCTTCAACACCATTCCCCATTCTGGTATTATAGACAAGCTCACCGGCCTGAACATAAACCTCTACATCACAAGATGGGTTGCCAACTGGCTCACGGACAGAACCCACATGGTGACAGTTGCGGGAGCCAGGTTAATTTCTAAACCGGTTACAAGTGGTGTTCCCCAGGGCTCGGTCCTGGGACCCCTCCTGTTCGGCATATACTTCTCAGAGGTACAGGCAAGCACAGGAGGACTATGGCTGACCAAGTTCGCAGACAACTGTAAACTAGGGGCTATAATTGACTCTCCAGCTGATACAGACATCCTCCAAAAGGTTCTCACTGAGACGGATACCTGGTGTCAAAATCATGGCCTCAAGCTAAATGCCAAAAAGTGCATAGTCATCCCCTTTGGAAAAAACAAAGTACTCACAAATTACCACATAGGTGGCAGTCCCCTAAATACGGAAGACGTAATAAGGGATCTGGGGACCCAAGTAGATAGTAATCTCACCTTTGATAATCACATTGCCAAAGTGGTTAGAAAATCCTTCTACGTGGCCCACCTAATCACAAAAGAGTTTGCATCCAGATCAAAAGAGGTCATTGTGCCCCTCTACTCATCACTCATCATACCCATCTTAGAGTACAATGCCCCATTTGCGATGTACCTTACAAGACACATGCAACAGCTGGAAAGAGCACAGAAGTAGGATCAATGGCTTCAAACAGATGCCCTATGCAGCTCGACTGAAGAAACTCCAGTTGTATTCAGTTGCATACCGCCTACTCAGAGGTGATCTCTGCCTGACATACAAGGCCATGTCCAACCCAGAATTGATGGACATGCTCCACCTAAAGAAAACCTTATCCCCTCGTGCCACATGCTCTAGGGATCTAAACCTTACCACAACAATAAATAGGACATGCTGGAGGGATAGATTCCTGTCCCAGAGACTTCCCATGCTTTGGAACAAGATCCCAATCTATATTAGGCAGAGCTCCTCGCTAACACTCTTCAAAAGAATCCTTGACGAGTAGATGGGAAACAGAAAGTTTACCTCAGGGATCACTTTAATGGCTCTGCTGGACAGAGGCACAGGGAACTAATCTAAGGGGACAGTGAAAGCCAACACATTCTAGCTAGGCTTATAAATGCTTTCAGGCAGATAGCCTAGTACCCACCTATGAACTGAACAGGATGCCAACAGAATGATGAAAATGTTCCTTAGAACCCAGATCTAGCTTGGGGTTCTCTCAGTACAGTCCTCTGAGAGCATACCAAGTACTGGGCCTTCTACCCCTCCTCTTTTTAACTTTTCCAAAAACAGCCCGCCTTTGTCTCCAGATGTCTCTGACATAATCTGGCCCAGAGAACCTTTGTTGGAGCCAATAGTTCAAGTGACTTTGACTCCCAACAGGTTCCCTTTCTCTTTCAGGCAGATAGGTTCAGATCCATTAGAATCTCCTAGCTGAAATTTCAGTACCATGGCTCTGGGGGATGGCTCAGCTTCAAAACTTCCCCTTTCCATCAGTGCTTGGTAGCTTTAAACCAAGATCCACCTCAGGGTTGACGTCCATTTGTTTTGAAGCCTCCTTTCTGTCTGAGGACATGTGGGTGCCAGAGGAACCAAAGGCATCCTTGGCCTTCAAGGATTTTTAGCAGGTCCTTTCTATGCTTAGGGGAAAGGGCATTTTCATCCAGGTCTGCTTAAAGTATTCCCCAGAGTCTGACACCACAGACGGAGACTTGAATGAAGACAAAGGGTCCCCTAGATCCCCCTCCAAAGACATCACTTGTGATGAGATCCTTGAATTGAAGTAGAAAGGAGGATGGTTCACTGATGGTCCTTCTCCAGATGAGTTTGTTTTCCTGGAAGCTTTTGGTTCTGGCTCATCATCTTCCTGAATGGTACCTCTATTGACCCATTAATTGACTTGATGGAGCAATGGACATAGAAGGACATAATGTTGTGGAGCCCATCCCTGAGAAATCTGACAGAATTCTGTCAGTGCCCTCAGACAGGTAGTACTGGAGCAAAGGTCCACCTGTGGATGTAATGGTTGTAGCAGCAGCCACAAAGGAAGGACTGCCTGAAGAAAGTTCCTCATTCCTAATAGGGAGTCTAGGGTGATGGACCACTTTGGGAAATGGAAGTACGCTTCAATGATCTTTGCACTCAGAGAGCTGAATTATGTCACCAGAATTCAGTGAGACTTAACCAAGGAGATTTCAAAGCATCTGTCTGGTATTCTACCTGCAGATGTTGATAAGACAGTGGACTCCAAGCTTTTTACCCTCCAGTCTACCTCCTTATAGTCATGAGACTGCTTTCCAATGTAGCTGATGGCATGGCAAGGGAGGCTGGCAGTACCATTTGTTGTCATGCCTGGATGCATCTATGGGACTTTGCAGAAAGTTTCAGGATATCTTTATTAGTGCCTCCTTTGATAGGTCTGCCTTATTTGGACTTAAAGTAAAACAGATGCTGACAACAGGATGGTAAGACTATCTATTTAGTAGGCATCTTCTTCTCCATTCCCCAGAGATCTTTCTCCAGGAATCAGCGGGTCATGAAGGAGATGTGGTTCAGAAAAACACAAGAGTCCTTACCAGGAAATTCAGATGAACCCCACTCATGGAAGAGGAGGAAGTAACAATAAAGGACATGTCCCTAGAGACAGAGGTGGACCACATAACTAGGGTTTTGGGGACTTTTTGCCAAAAAGCCCTGTTAGTGCTGATGAACGGTTACTTGAATGCTGCACTCAGGGGGCAGTCACAGGGTGCTTATTTCTGCATGATCAAGCCGGGCAAAACATAACCACAAATTCCTGGATCCTAAACATAATTTTCAGAGGCCATTCCGTGCCATTTTCCCATCCCCCTGTGAAGAAGAAGAAAGTTCCCTGGGTTCCACCTATTCAATGGGAACTCATAATGGCAGAAGTTTCCATGAGTCATCCAACCAATTCCCAAAGAATAGTTAGAACCAGGAGTCTACTCAGGTTGTTTTTAGTACCCAGAAAATCAGGGGACCTCAGGCCAGTTCTGGAACTGAGCCATTGATATCAGTATGTCAAGCAGATAAAATACTGAATGGTTGCTCTTCAGTCCACTTTGCCTCTACTGAGGAAGAACAATCAGATGTGCTCTACAGCTCTCAAGGACATGTATATTATGTGAAGATAGACGAACATTCAAGGAGATTTCTCAGTTTCCACCTGGGAGACGGTCATCAGTTCAGAGCCATGCTATTCGATCTCCCCACAGCTGCCGGGATGTTCACTAAGATTACTTGACAGTGGTGGCAGCTTGTATGCAACTATTAGGGACCCAGCTTTTCCTGCACATTGACGATTAGCCCCTGACCATTATGTCCAAAACCCTGTGATCACAACATTGTGACATTCTGCTCCAGGTGATACAGTACCTAAACATCACAGTCAATCTAATCACGCCACCCTGTTTGTTTTTTGCAAGGACAGGTTTTCTTTAAGGACTAATGCATCCTTCCTTCCTAAGGTGGCTTCCAGAGCTAATCTAAGTCAGTCAATAAATCTACCAGTCTTTTTTTCCAAGATTTTTAAACAAAGGTGAACACATGCTACGTATACTGGATGTTCATTGCTAGCTTAGGTTTTCCTCTTTGTAGAACTAAACCTTTCAGAAAGTCAAATCAGTTGTGGGGTTCGCTAAGCCTAGATCAGGTAAAGCATTGGCTAAAGTTACCTTGTCCAGATGGTTATCTGAATGCATTTTTTCATGTACAATAAAAAAGGGCTTGTCTTCATAATCCAAACCTAAGGCTCATTTCACATGGGCAGCAGCTATGTCAATAGCCTTTGCCAGTAGACTGCCTATTAATGATATCTGTGCAGCAGCTACTTGGTCAACAGGTCATATTTTTGAGTCTTATTATAAACAGGATGAGCAATCTAGATAATGTTCCTCCTTTGCCTCCATCTTTCTCAGGAAAGTCCTTCCTTGATACCACATTGATCTATATGCTTGGGAATCTGACCCATAGTTGAATTGGATGAAAATATATAACATCGGATAGGAAAGTCATGTACTAACCATAATGATAAATCCAAGTTGTCTGATTGTCATCCAGTTCAACATCCCTCCCACCTGCCCCCTGCCAAATTGTCACAAAGAGCAATGATGAGCAGATCAACTTTGACATTCCTTGTCTGCAGGCAGTCATTACTGCCAGTTTCCCATAATCTTGTCATTTTTTTCCTGTCATGCATTCTGGAGTGGGTTTTGAATGGGAGTTATTTGTTTAGTATATAATTACATTGATCTACTTACAGAAATAATAGTTTCAGGGGGGCAAACTTGAGCTTGGGTACTGAGGTGGAGTATAGGGGATTATGGGGAAATTACTGGTGGGAGAGGGAGGAGTCAGAACCCTTGAACCAAAGACCAAAAGAACTTCAGATTCAGTGCTGAGGTTTTATCCAGTCTGGTCCAAAAACCTAGATGAACCAGATGAAGGTCAGACAACATGGATCTATCGTTAAGAAAAGTACATTTATTTCATTTTTGTAAGAGAGTATGGATGATTACATATTAATTATTCACTGACTAATAAAGTAATGTTGTACCAAATAAAAAATAGTGAAAGGCTGCTTTTTATTGGTGGTATATTTCTTTTGTGCCTCCTTATTCTGAAAAGATGATGTCTATGGTTTCTTTATTTCCACCAGTCTTTATTACCCGTATCCTGCAAACCTATATTTTCCCAAAGTTAGCTTTATCGCTGACTTTGCAGTTGGTCATTGGTTTGCTATCTCTGTTCTTTTTTGCATTATCAATTGGTTTGGTTTACTACAGAGTAGCATTTGCTCCGTTGAGGCACTTATTGGATTATTCTTATTGCTTTTGTCGTTATTGCCGGTGCATAGACGGAGACATGACTGACATCACTGCTGCTGAAGTAGCTGAAGCTATTGAGCTTCCGTACACTATGAGACAAGCTGAGATGACGACAGATTTGGTGCGTCCTAGCATAGAGAAATTCACGGAGATTATCTCCGCAACATACAATCCCTTAACACTGTACCAAGCCGAATTGGAGGAACCAGACAATGGATGTATTGGGCAGATAGACCGCGAAGGAATGAGAGTTGCTTTAGAATGCTTAGAAGGAGATTTGTATAAACTTAAACGAATGCAGACACAGAGACAGCATTTCGATGTCTGCTTGCAACGCAAAGTGATACCAAGAGGGCTGAGGGTTCTGAAAATGCAGACGACCGGCATGTTATATCCAGAGCTACTCTACAAATGGCAAAGGCTAAACATACAGGTAAGCCTTAGCTATATGGAGTTGCTCAATGAGTTCTTTGAACCACTCGAGGAATCGCTAGAAACAGATGTCATTAAACAACAATGCGATCTATATGAACGCTATCCTGAGAAGTTTCTAGATGAACACTTTAACAGATTGTTAGATAGCGTTTCCCAATATGAGAAACATCTTTTGGATCAAAAAAGATCCAAATTGAAAAGAGACATTAATGATTTCCATAAAGGGAATATCTTTACTTGGCCGAGATACGAAGGAGGGAGTCAAGGAACTTTTGTGAGACATGCTAATATGGACAATACTGTTAGTAATGTACATGTTATACAAAGTGCATCTGCAATAAACAACAAATGTGATTCCATGATAGATAAGGGGAATGTAGATACTGGACATATGAATGGTACCACTACGGCCAGCAAACAATTAGATGGTCAAGTTAGGAAGATCAACCCTGATAACATCAGGAATGGTTGCATAGTTAATGAGGGAATGATGAATGACATAACCCCCATACAAACTGTGAAGATTAATACCAGTAATATCAGCAGCAGTTTGAAGGGAACAAGAAATGAGAATGAGAATGCAGGTGCAATGGTAGTTCGTAGGAAAACTAATGATGGAAATATATTTCCTGAAAATAAGAATAAGAATCATATGGCAGCAGATAATGATTTAATAGGAGTTCAGAATTTTTATATAGCACACCCTTTCCCTATCAGACTAGAAAGGAAAGAAGGAAGGATGCGTTCAGCAAGCAGGGGAAGACAGAAAAGGAAGCTTTCCCCAGAGAAATACACGAACCACAATATAAAAAAGATGTGGGAAGGGAAGATGAACAATTAATTTTTCATATCTCTAAACATCTATTAACAACTGATGAAATGATAGTACTGAATAAAGGTTTATCCTTTATTCCGACTAATGCTAGCATATATGAAGAGACTATAAAGGATTTTAAGTTATTTATTCGGAATCTTTCTCTGAAAATCTTTTTTAACGACCAAAGTTTTAAGCCAAAAAAAGAGTTTAGGAAACCTAGTGTGTTCACCCCACCACTGCATCCATTATTAGCTGCTTACAGCAGATTGGTAGAGGATGATTTATCCAGGATGTATGAAAGTAAGGGTAATAAGATACCTAGGAATAAGTTTAATTTAACATACAAACAGAGGATATCACTTAATAGTTTAATTAATGATCAATCCCTAGCCATTAGACTGGCAGATAAAGGTGGAGGGGTTGTAATAATGGATAAAGAACACTATATTAATGGAATGAGATTAATGTTATTAGATGAAATATATTATGGTCATATAGAACAAGGTATGATTAGTATTATTGCCCATAAAATTCAAAATAATTTGGAAGATTTATACAAAGCAAATATTATTGATAAAGAACTATATGAATTCATGTATGTCGAATTTCCCTTGGTACCAATTTTGCACGGACTCCCCAAAATACATAAAAATATGGAGAATCCCCCATTCAGACCAATTGTAGTGGGCAGGGGATGGTCAACTGAACCACTATCTATTTATGTGGAGAGCCATCTTAGACCATTAGTGGAAAAGAATATCTATATTTTAAGAGACACGAAACAGTTTTTGCTGGATCTGAATGAATTTATAAAAAATTCTACTATAACAACCAATTATTTTCTAGTTTCTTTAGATGTAAAATCTCTTTTTACAGTTATTCCTAATGTTGAAGGAATTATAATGTTAAGCAACTATATGAAACGTAATTCACAGATGCAAGCAAGTAGGATTGAGCTCTTAATGTATTTCTTAGAGATGGTCTTAGAATCTAATGTTTTTTATTTTGAAGGAGAATTTTATTTACAGAAGGATGGCGTAGCTATGGGCACATCATGTGCCAATAGCTACGCCAACCTATACATGGCTGAATGGGAACATGTCCATTTATTTTCCATGTATTTTTTTAAGAAGTATGTGTCTTTTTATAGACGTTTCGTGGACGACCTGTTCCTCATTTGGACAGGTACGTTAACTGAATTAGCATTATTTGTAGATGATATGAACTCCAGTAATGGGTATCTTAGGTTTACTTATGAATACTCAGACACCAAGCTCCCTTTTTTAGATATTTACATAGAAAAGCTACCCAATGGATTGGTCAATACGGGTGTGTTTAGGAAGAAATGCCATAAGAATGCATTATTACATAGGACAAGCATGCATCCAGGGTATGTATATCATAATGTAGTGAAAGGACAAGCGATTCGCATATCCAGGTATAATCCCACTGAATCAGGATATACCAATGAACTTAATGAATTAAGTGAAAGATTTTTATCTAGAGGTTATCCTGTTAATGAGATTAGAGAAGGACTTTTAGATATGCCCACCCTTAGAGAGAATAGAGCTGCACCCTATTTTAGTGATGGACATTTACACAGTCCAGCCATGACCCGAGAGCCATTAATGGGAAGTAGGGAAATAACTATGGAAAGAGGGACAGCTTGTTCCATATTTTATACTAGTGATGTGGGGAATATAAAAGATGTTGTTAGAAGGCACTGGGATGTTCTAACTGTAGATCATGAACTCAAAGATATTGTTGGGGAGGTACCCAGATTTATTTATAAAAATAAAAAGAATTTGAAAAGATTATTATGTTACCCCAGAGAACAGATGGTGAAACACAATGTAGAGTCGCATGGAACAATGAAGTGCAATAAATGTAACTTCTGCAAATATATTAACATAGACAACATATTTATTCACCCAGTAACATCTAGAGAATATGTGTTTAGAATACACGGGAGCTGCCTCACTTCCAATGTGGTTTACTTGGCATCCTGTTTGGAATGCCAAGCATTCTACATTGGTAAGACCAATAGGGTATTGAGGGACAGAATACGTGAACATGTCTATAACATTAGAATAGGGTTGAAAACAAATGCTTTAGCGAGACATGTCATTGAGAAAGGGAACACACATACATTTAAGTTTCTAATTGTAGAAACTATCATACCAGGACCCAGAGGTGGTGACATTAGGACCTATACTGAAACGAGGGAGGCGAACTGGATCATTAAGTTGAGATCTGACATTCCACCTGGCCTCAATGGTATGGTCCCAGTTAAACCTTTTCTAAAGTCCAAAAGGTTACACAGGTGAATGTTGTGAATACTTTATATAATATCGATTTTTTTTATATAACATTGACTTTTACATATACTAATAATGTATAGTATGCATTACAATATTTATGTCAGTCATATTAGATTTTATATATAAATAATGTTTATATGTTTTTGTTTTATTTAATGAGATGTTTTTAATGTATTTTAATGAATCATTTTAATGAAGTATTTGCTATGCACCTTTAAGAAAGAATGATTTTTCCCGCCTGATTGTGTTATATAAAGTGCTTGTTAATTAATTAAAATGAAGGTCTGAAGAAGCCACTTCGGTGAAAGCGCTAACCTGTTTTAACTGTTCAAATAAATGTTTAAGTTATCAGAATGTTGGACACTGGTTCTTTGAGGAATATATACAGTTCGTGTATATGCTGGCTTTATCGCTGACTTTGCAGTTGGTCATTGGTTTGCTATCTCTGTTCTTTTTTCATTTTTAAGATATTTGCTGATCTGTCATTAAGTATTGGATACTTTTTATAGTTGTTTCCATCAGTGAGCTGTGGGTTACTTTTTTACATATATATATATATATATATATATATATATAAAACACACACAGACATACACACACACATATATATATGTATGTGTGTGTGTGTGTGTGTGTGTGTGTATATATATATATATATATATATATATATATATGTGTGTGTGTGTGTGTGTGTGTGTGTGTATGTGTATGTATGTGTATGTGTATTGTTCCCTGCATTTTGTCAAATGTATGTTTGGTAGACAAACGCTAGGAGTGGTGTACAATGCTGAACACATGGCTAGCCAAATGATCAAAATATCAATGGTATGTGTCATCAAAACAGATGAATGATTTTTGGAGGGGGTGAGAGTGTTTGTGCATATGTTTGAGAGCTATTGTTAATATGAGGGACAGATGATAGCATAGGTTTTGTGCATTTGTTATCAGGTGTGTGTATTTTAAGGTTTGGGTTGGAAGAAGGTAAGAGGATAGATGTAATGTTGGTAGAGTGCGTGTTTGTTTGTCTGACTGTGTCTTTTGCAGCATCAGTGTTACGTAAAGGTTTCTTTTTTTTAATGATAAGGAGTAGGGTTAGGGATGTTACCCATTACTAAGGTGGTGCGGAGGGAGTTACATTCAGCAGTAGCAGCCACTTTAGTTCATTATATTCTAATATGTTTTCTCAACCCTCACCCCTAAGAAAAATGTCAACTTTATCCATAATACGAAACAAAAATCTTTCAAAGTGCTCACATCAAGTGGAATGTTTATAAAGTACATTACTAATAGTTTTCTTTTTTATATCATTCTGATGCACCTATATTATTTGGCTCAGCTGTCTTTCCTTTTAGCCCATATAGAGGGCAGACCTCCTGACATTAATGATGCAGTCTCTATTACCAGTGTTTTGAGGCTGTGGGCAACGAAGTTGTGATATAAACACAAGATGTTGGACCTAACTTGATTTTAAAAGGTATGCAGGGACTACCTTGGTTAGTGTTTGTATGACTAACTGTATTGGAATGTCAGTTTGTTATTGTTGCATGAAAAAAATCACATGCGTACATTTTCTATTATCATATAATGTTTTTATTATTACAGTTCATTTTAATGTAATTGAATTTTTTTTTACATTTAGATGTGTATTTTTATTTACACTTATGAGTGATTGAATATATACATATTTACGTTTTTAATACTATTCATCTTTAAGAAAGAGGAGTCAGCTGCAGTGATCATTTGAATTTCTTTAAACAGAGCACTTACTACTGTTTTTAACAGATCTGATGAACTCTTCAACTAGTATATAGACAAAAGTGCTTAATCTTGATAAAATGTATATTTTATTGGATTATCCCGGTGGATTTCATCTTGTTAGCATAGTTGCTCTGTATTTTGATGGGCATATAATTACTCTAGTTATTTTGGGGCCACGTTTATGTATGGGATTTAGTGTCTGTTCTGTAATCATCAAAGACAAGGAATATAGGTGGAGATTGAAGAGTTTAAGTAGAAGTTGGGGCGTACATATTTGGCAGTGTTGAAAATGCAGCCTGACATCATGCTTATCTGATGTAAGTATTCTTTGTAGCCTTTGACTGGGATTCTGTTATTTGTTCCAAAGTGATTTTAGAGAAGACAGAATTTAACACCGCCATTCCCATTTTTCTTTTTTGAAATACAGCCTTGGAAAAGTAATTATAAATTTTAATTTTCTGTTCCAACTAATTGATGCCAGGGAAGGACCAGGCTGCCTAAAGAACCAGTTCATTTACCCAGAATGATAGAAAATTCAGTCAGTGGACATGGTTTGGTGCCAGCAGGTGATGGAGCATTTACAACTTGTGTGCTTTCTTTATGTCCAGTTTCTTAGAGAGAGAGAGACCTTCTCCAGCCTCAAAACAGAAAAAATAGTTACTCTTCTCCAGTTTTCATTTTCTTTTAAATGTGTATGAACTTTTAAGTAAAATTGAACAGGAAATGTATTTTGCAGTTCAGATTCTTGGCAATAAAGATACAAATCAGAAAAAGATAATGCCAAGTTAGCAATCTTAGGTGTAGCATCTGCAATTGCTTGCTTTATTTCTTCTAACTGTGCTTGCAGGTTATTCTGATAACATGTTACAGAAAGTCTTGAATGTTTTATTATAACATGTCTACCAAAGTCAGATAGATCTCTGTATGGCACTTTGGTCAGTTTACAAGTCATTGAACTGTACTGCAGTCAGAGTTATTATGTCCTGCCATGCATTCTGGCTACTGCTGTTCCAGGACTTGTCAGATGTCTTCTGTTGTTTTCTTACTTCATGACACCCTTAAGGTATAGTTGCACTCCATCAATGCAAAAATAATCACACAGCTTTAACAATGCTAAGCCATTTCAGAGCAGTAGGAGGGTTTAGTTGTACAAAGGAATGCTGCAGTTTACACTGCATGCTCTTAGTCTTATTTCCAGATGCCCAGCTCTATTTGGCATAGAAGGATAAAACCCTGACTATGACCCAGGTGACTGAGGTTGAGTTAAAGGCTCAGGCATCTGAGAGCTTACTTGTAAAAGATGAATATACCTATCCTGGGGAGAGTGAGCAGATTTGAATTGAAGGATACCACAGTTCCACAAAGGAAGACTAAGGAAACAAGGATGGCCCTGGTATGAACATTTGAGCACTAAGCTATGTATATAGTAGCCTTTATTCATTAGAGGTGTTTGAGAGTGTTGACTCACAGAGGGAAAGGTTTAGTGGTTCCAGCAGTGAGATATGTTTCACATCCCCTTTCTATGGCAGGGATTTGGTTCTGTGGTGTATGCCTTCATTTCCATGAAGCTGGTGAGAGCACAAGCCACCTGTCATAGCTGCATGGATGATAACCCCTCTGTAGAGCCTTTTTTTCTGTGCTAGGCATACCCAGTTTTGGGAAACAAATGGGCTCAAGTCTGCAAGTCTAATAAGGAAATGTTTATTGCTATGTAAGAATTGGGCAGCAAGAAAATTGATTTATTTATTCATTGTTGATTTGTTTACACCTGTCTCCTGAGTTCTTGATCCCCCCCCCCCCGATCACTCGAGGACCCCCCCCATACACATACACACACACACAACAGAAAGTGTTGTTATTCACTAGCTTGCTGATACACTGTGGTACTTTAAATGTGCGGCTGCTGAAATTAGAAGAGTTCACTAAAATACTTAACCCTGATTGTTGATATACTTCTGCTATAACTATTACTTCAGTGAATTAAATATGGAAGTTGTTGTCTTTCCTAACATGGCTCATTTTTAGCTTATGGGTTTAGCTGTATATAACAGCATTACACTGGATATCCACTTTCCTCCTTGCTGTTACAAGAAACTGCTGAGTCCTCCTGTAGTTCCTTCTGATCAGAACACTGCTGTCGGCATTGCCAGTCTTACCCTTGATGACTTGTACCATGTGATGCCAGTAAGTGTTAAATTATCTTTGAATAGTTCTTTAGATATTTCTGTAGTAGTCATTATACAGACATGTTCATTATATACTATTATTGTAAATGGAAATGTCATCAAATGTAGACTTTTAGGTAGTGGTTAACTTGATTTTCATGACCTTGGGAATGATGTATAAATTATCAATTATTCATATTGCAGAATTTTCTAACTTCATAGTTCCATAAAACATAATGCACCAACCTCTAGCTAAAGGTTTATTTACCCTAAGCACTATGTTCTACAGTGACTGCCCCTGAACAGTTACGTTTTAATCTTTTCTTAAATTCACTGGATTATAGTGTGAGCATGTTCTTTGTTATTAAAATAAGTGCTGAATGATGTTACTAAAACTATAAACTAACAGTAGTGAAAAACAACTACCCAAAATGATTGATCTGATGTTTTTAATCTTCATTCATTCCTTACTGATGGTTTATCGGTTCTGTCCTCAGAACCGAGCCAGCCAATATCAAGCACGCATCAGCCAAAAACTCTCGAGCCAAGGTCCTACCCATAATGCTCTGCTCCCTGTTACCTCAGATCTCATTTGCCATGTTGCTGAATACCCGTGTCAAGCCACTCTCTCAGCTAAGTGTCTAAATCAGATCACTACGAAATACCGAATGCCTAAAATCCCGATGCTTAAAACACCAAGACCAGATGACCGAAACCCCACATTACTGAAAGACCAGAAGCGTGAAATGCAAAATCCTGATGTTAAGGGATTTTGCATTAGTGCTTATGGTGTTGCGGTTCAGGTAAGTATGTGTGTGTAAGTGTGTTTGTGAGAGGTGTAGTGTGTGCAATTGTGTGTTGTGACTGTGGTGTGTATGTGTGTGTGAGGGATTGTAATGTGTGGGTGTGAGTTTGCCTTGTGTGTCTGTCTGTGCGATCTTGGAGTTAGAATAATAAAGTAGAGGGGGTGTGGGTGGCGCAGTCCCCCACATGGGGGGTGCAGGGGGGCTTGCCACCCTGCCTATGTCTAGTGTAGGCTGCATTTTTGGTTGTGGGTGGAAGGTGTGTGTATGTGTGTGTGTGTGTGTGTGTGTGTGTGTGTGTACTGTTTGGTTTTGTAACTTTCGCGATTTTGAATTTTGTGGTTTTAAATATTCGGTATTGTGGGGTTTCAGGCATGTGGTCTCAGTGTTTTAAGCATCTGGATTTTGGGCGTTCAGTATTTAGTAGTGATTTCATCTAAATTTTTGAATATTTATATATTATTACTCTAAATTTTTTCTCAAAAGTTTATTCTAATATTTTACTACCCTATCGCACACTTTAGATTCCCTCCCTTTAGTCTTTTCCCTTTATTACCCTCTTTTCTTACCTTGTGGTAATTCTCCATTACCATCATTGGTAATCCTTCCTTTTCTCTTTTGCCCTTTTTTTTCAGTAACCATTATTATTCACAACAGCTATGTTGGATAAGAAACGTTCCATTGGTTTCAAACAGTGCAAGGATTGCGGCCGTAAGTTACTGCTTTCCGATGGCCATGACTTATCTGTCTACTGTCTTAATGCCTCTCACTTGACTGTAGATCCTCCGTGTGGGATTTGGAAAAATTTCTCTACCAGGACTCTCAACGAGAGGAAGAATAAGTTAATTTTAAAAGGTCTCATCAAGTCTCCTTTCTCTGAGGCTATTTCTGGGTCGGAGGGCTCAACCCCTCCTGTTAAACCCCGCAAGAGGCATTCTTCCTCTTCTTTAATGAAGTCACTCCCTTCTTCTCCCTCTGGAAATCGTAGGGAGTCGACTCATAAGAAGGTGAAATTGCTTACTACTCCAGCGCTGCCACCTGTGACCCTCTTGGCACCGCCCCAAATGATTCTGACTACAGCCATGTCTCCTTTATTGATATCGGCACCGGAGTTCCCGGTGCAGTCAATTATGGTTCCGACAGTTCTGTCGCAACCCCTAATGGCACCATCAATACAGGTTCAGTCCCCTTCAGCACCATTGGTACAGTCTCCTTCAGCTTCAAGTATGACTCTTCTGTAGTCCACGGCGCAGATGTTTTTGGTACTATGTGCTTCGGTGCAGTCCTTCTCAGCACCATCCATATTGCCATTGCAGACACTTTGCACTATGGCACTGTATCCTTCAGGGCAGAATTTTGTCTTTACGGTGCAGACACCTTCAACTACTACATTGCTGACTTCGTCGGTGCAGACCTTTTCCACACTGTTTTCTTCGGTGCAGACTTCCTCGGCTCCGAGCTCTGCACATATTGAATTAGCAAAGACAAAATATTCCCCTTCACTGGATCCTTTTGCAAGCAGTCAGTATAGTCCTTTCCTGGAAAGGCCAGAATCACCATTAGCCTTCTCCATGAAGTCAACCAAGAGTCTTTCTGAACAGGATGTGTTGCGGCTTGTTGACCAGTTGCTTGTGGCCAGAGGTCTCTCTCAACCATTGAAGTCCATGTTCCCTTATTCAGGTGAGCGTATTTTGCCTCAAACCCCAGTGTATACTCCTCCTTTGACTTACACTCAAGCCTAGTACTCTGACAGCAGCTTCCCTCCCTCAGACACCAGTAGTGGATCTCACTTTGGAACCAGAGTCATCCTTGTGGCCTTCAGTGCACTGGGCATTGGGCTCTTCTCAGGCCAGTGGCTGTGCTGTTGGGGAGGGCATTCCTGGCTCCATGCCAATTTTTTCTGTGGCACCTTCCAAGAATGCACTCTCTCTTACAGTTCACAGCCCTCTTGAGACTCCTGGTCTTGGGGTGGGCTCGTCGGGGCAGGGTTTGACCCCAGTTCCGAGGTTGTCATGCTCTGTTCTGGGCTCCCATCCCTCCTTGGGCGGGCCAGCCTTCAAGGTCATGGAGAGGACGCTTGCCTCCATTGGCAAAGCTCGTTTGCCAGAGTCCTCTCCCCCTCTGTGCTACAGCTGACACAAGCTTCAACTCCTGGACACCAGGCACAAGAGCCTCAGGTCTCTCCTCCTCAGGAGACCCCCTCTTTGCAGTCTTCCCCAGAACCTCCCACTGAGGAAGCACCCCGCAAAGCATCATGTAAGAGGAAACACCCCGCAAAGCATCATGTAAGAGGAAACACATGGACTCCACTGAGGAGTCATTGACTGAAGATATGGATTTTGATGATGGGGAAGGGTCCCCACGGTCACCTTCTGATGAGGTGTCCTTTGGTGACATCCTCGAGATCCTTAGGCAGAGGGGTGACTGGAAGCCCTCTAATCCTTCTTATGAGGAATCCGTATTCCTGCAGGCTTTTTGTACCCTGCCCCCTACCTCCTGGGTCACCACGCCTGATGATGAGCTCATCCATCTCATTGCGCAATGCACATGGAAGGCTCTTGATACCATGGAAGCGATACCTAAGAGGCCAGATAAAATATTATCATCCCCCGCTGAGCACCCCCACTGGTCACGTGGTCTTCCAGCAGATGCTATGGTGGTGGCAGCTGCTACTAAGAAGGATTTGGCAGAAGAGAGCCAAACTGTCCATCCACCCAACAAGGAGTTCCGGGCGATTGACAGATTAGGGAAGTGTGTTTGCTTCATCAACCTTCGCCGTAAGGTCTTTGAATTATTTGGCACATTTTACCAGGCTTCAGTGAGATCTTATCAACCAGTTCAATCAAACCTTGGCAGGAGCTGTTTCTGATGAAGTCCATGGTAATGTGGCTTCTCAGATAGCCACTCTAGAGTCCATTTCCTACTCTTCCATGCATCTTGTTTGTCATGCAATGGAAGGGGTGGCTAGAGCGGCAGGCACAGGTATAGTTACCAGATGACATGCTTGGATGCACCTTTGTGAGTTTGGGGACTCCTTTAAGGCTTTCTTCATGAATGCCCCCATAGAGGCTGCCTCTTTGTTTGGCCCTAAAGTCAAGGATACGCTGGCACTGTGTGAACAAGATGGCAAGATCTTGTCTGCCATTGGTGTCGGACACTCCACTCCTCAGCAATTCTATTCCAGAAATCAGAGGTGCAGAAAGATCTGGCACAAGAAATCACAGGGTTCTTTTTGGAATGCACATGCCGAGTTTTCCCCTAGAGGCAGAGGGGGAAACTCCGATGGAAGATGCCCTATTTGGGGCAGAGGAGGTCTGCGAAACCGGGGTTACAGAGATTCTTTCGTTGCCCAACCTGTCAGTGCTTTTGCAGCGTTGCCCAACTGCTCACCTCTGGAAGCGGTCGGGGGTCGTTTCTCCTTATACCCAGCTGCCTGGCAAAAGATAACCGACTCTTGGGTACAATGGATTATATCCAGAGGCTATCACATCCCCTTCCATCTTTGACCAGTCTCATCAAGAGTGTTACCTGACATACCACCCAGTCAATGAGAAACAGCAGTACACAAAATCAGAAAGCTGCTACAAAAGAGTTATTCAGACGGTCCCCTCAGACCAGATAGGATCTGGATTTTACTCAAGGTTCCTTTTAGTGCCAAAAAAGACAGGGGACTGGAGACCAATTCTGGATCTCAGTACACTAAACAAATTTGTAAAAACAGAGAAATTCTGGATGGTCATGGTTCAATCTATCCTTCCTCTTCTGGAAGAAGATGATTGGATGTGCTCTGTAGATCTTCAAGATGTGTATTACCACATAAAAATGGACAAATGCTCAAGAAGATACCTCAGCTTCCATATAGGAGCCAGTCACTATCAGTTTTGAGCCCTGCCCTTTTGGTCTCTCTACAGCCCCCAGAATGTTCACAAAATGCATGGCAGTGGTTATCACTCACTTATGACTTCAAGGATTCCAGGCATTTCCATATCTAGACGACTGGCTCCTTATTGCCCCCACCAAGCATCTACTGGAAGAAGCCCTGCAATATACTGTCTTAACAGCTCGAAATCTGGGAATCACTATAAACTGGGAGAAATCCAACACAGCCCCAACTCAGTCTTTGGAATTTATAGGGGTACTGTTGGACTCGAGAAATTGCACAGCATCCCTTCCAGAACACAGACTTCAGAGAATAAGACAACAAGTTCAACCACTGCTCTGTTACTACAAATCCCCAGCTCGATCTGTACTTCAGCTATTGGGGTCAATAGCAGCTTCGATTAACATTGGGCCTCTAGCCAGATTCCACATGAGACTTCTTCAGTGGCTACTTCTCACTCAGTGGTACCCTCTTCAACATCCCTTGTCTTTTCAAATAAGTGTAACTCAGAGATGCAAGCAAGATGTACTCTGGTGGACATCTCGAAATCCCCAACAATGGTCTCGCCATTTCAACCCCCCATCAACCGATAGCCATGGTGACCACGGATGCCTCCCTGATGGGGTGGGGGAGCTATGTCAGGGAAACTCTGTCCAGGGCACCTGGTCGGTGTCAGAGGCCCTTTTGCATATCAGTGTCCTGGAACTGAGGGCTGTGCTTCTAGCATTGCAAGCATTTCACTCCATCCTTGTGATCCAATTAGACAACGTGCCAGTGGTCTGGTACATCAACAAGCAAGGGGGCACCAGATCTTATCCATTATGCCAAGAGGCCTTGAGAATATGGCAATGGGTGATAGCTCGCAACTGCTTTCTGATTGCAACACACATTCCCTGAAGCTCCAACGTGATAGCGGACAGATTGAGCAGGTGCATTCTACAGCCTTGTGAGTGGTCCCTCAGTTCTCTGATAGCAGCAAAAATCTTCAGCCACTGGAGCCAGCCTTGCTGTGAACTGTTTGCCTCCCCAACCAACTACAAGTGCAGCAACTACTTTGACGTGATTCCCCCCTCGGGGACAGTCACCAAGGAATGCTCTAGTCCACGCTTGGCCCTCAGGGCTTCTTTATGCCTATCCTCCTCTCCCCCTCATATCTCAGTTTCTAATGAAAGCACGACAGTTGAAGAGCAAAGTGATCCTCATTGCTCCATATTGGCCTCGACAAGTCTGGTTCCCCTTCCTCTGGCCTCACCTGCTAGATCAACCGTGGATCCTCAATCCATCCCCAACATTGATCTCATATCCACAGGGTCTGATTCACCCCAATCTAACAACCCTAAAACTGACAGCTTGGTTTCTCCACTTCCTATGATTTCCAGGCATGAAAACCTTTCGTCCCCTGTTTGCAATATTCTTATTGCATCTCATAAATCATCCACCAGACTAATCTGTCTTAACAAATGGAAGAGATTCTCTCTATGGGCAGCAGATAAGCAATTAGATCCCTTGTCGGCCCCGGTCTCGGTGGTATTGGATTACTTATCACATCTTTTCCACTCTGGGGTGTCTGCCTCTACTATCCATGTACATTTAGCTGCCATCTCAAATTTTCATATTTGTTTTCAAGATTCTTCACTTATGTTGCACAGACTCTGTAAGACTTTCTTGAAAGGGGTTTTCCACCTAAAACCTCCCTTTAGAGAACCCGTACAACCTTGGTATTTGGATTTGGTTCTGCAAGCTTTAATAGCTCCACTCTTTGAACCTGCATCTTCTTGTGACATAAGATATCTCTCGTGGAAAACTTTGTTTCTGATTGCAATCACATCAGCCAGGCGATTGTCAGAA
The DNA here is from genome assembly GCF_019279795.1 of Protopterus annectens. NCBI lineage: Eukaryota > Metazoa > Chordata > Ceratodontiformes > Protopteridae > Protopterus > Protopterus annectens. The sequence continues at coordinate 868,105,665 of NC_056748.1, forward strand.
CTTCAGGCCTTATGCATCAAATCTCCATATCTTGTCTTCCATAAGGATAGGGTATCACTGAGAACCAATTCTACCTTTTTACCAAAAGTGGTGCCAGAGCGATCTGTCAACCAGTCTATTATCTCCCAGTGTTCTTTCCTAACCATTCTAACAAGGGAGAGTATTGCCTGCACTCCTTGGAAGTTTTTAGGCAAATACGATTTTATCTGGACAGAACAAAATCTACCCGTAAATCGGCCCAACTGTTTCTGGCTTTTTCTGGACCTAGACGAGGTCATCCTGTATCAAAAGTTAAATTGGCTTCATGGTTGAGAAATTGCACCACCTTTATCTACAACAAAAACAATCTCACCTTGCCTCATAGAGTTAAAGCACATTCTACAAGATCTATGGCAACTTCAGTAGCTTTCCATGCTAAGGCTTCCCTCAGTGATATTTGCTCAGCTGCAACTTGGGCCAAACCTCATACCTTTATTCTTCATTACAAATTGGACTTGGCCTCCAGAAGTAGAGCTTCCTTTGGCTCCATGGTGCTCAGGAATGTCCTTCCATGAGGGCCACCCAGGAATACAGGTAGCTGGGGACTCTGTCCCATCAGTAAGGAATGAACAAAGATTAACAACATCAGATAAAGAAGTTATGTCTTACTATAATGTCCCATCTGTGTTGTTAATCTTCATTCATTCATTACTTCCCACCCTCCGTCCTCCTTCCGGAGGTTCTTGGTTGATCTCATGTACTCCTTTCTTTTAGGTCTGTTATGACCAGAGGTAGCCTCTACTTTTATCTATCAACTTGCAAACTTGATCTGAGGTAACAGGGAGCAGAGAATTCTGGGTAGGACCTTGGCTCGAGAGTTTTTGGCTGAAGCAAGCTTGATATTGGCCAGCTCGGTTCCAAGGATGGAACTGATAACCCATCAGTAATGAATGAACAAAGATCAACAACACAGATGGAATGTTATGGTAAGACATAACTTCTTTTTTTCAATGTATTTATTTTACCCACTCATTTTCCCATTGTGCCATCACATCATTCAGGATTAACAGAAGAGTTAACCAAGCATACAGTTCCTAATGAGCTTTGTCATGTACTGTCAATGATTCAAAAATACATTCCATAAAGTTCCTATGGAGGGAGTGATGGTAACCATACTGCAATGATTGATAACAGAGCAGAACAGAGAACACATGTTCAGGTAGGGGCTACAGCTTCAGAGAAGGAGAAAGCAATAACAATAAAATTACATTAGAAGAGGAATTAAAAAAGGCAGTCAAGAATCCAGTTAATCCGTTTGATGAAAAAAATGGTGAGGAAGAAGAAATGGCATAAAAAAGACATGTATATCTTTAAAGACTCATTTACAGTGTTGGAGAAAAAATAGGAAAGTTTAAAGCATTCACATGGGGCAGTTTGTTTTCAGAGGCCAAATACAAAGCAAAGAGAGTTCCTAAGGGTTTGAGACTATATAAAATACTAATGGGATTACAGAAATTAGTAAAGCACACCAAGAGTCAGTATGCTTGTTTGACAGAGCAGGAGATGAGCTGATTGACATTTCTTATTTGACACCAGAAGATCATAAATAATTTGCAGGAAGAGGTGAATAAACTTTCTCACAAATTTATTGATTTACTGTTTCCTTTCAATATGAATGAGTACTAAAAATTATTAGAAAACAGAGTGTTTGATGAACAACGAAGAAGGAAAGGAAAAACATTTTTAGAGATGATAATTATGAAAAAGGAACAGTGTATACTAAACCTAAAGTAGAAGGTAACAAAGTTGTATCTAGTAAGAAGACGTTTGGAAAACCATATCACAGAAGCAAACAAGAAGAGTTTAAAGAAACCAGAAGACAATTACGATTGTCAAAATTGGTGATGAAGGCATATAGCAGTGCTCAAAAAAGTCCTCTCAGAAGGATTGACCTATCAGAGAGCAGGAAAGATTTATTTTAGGTTCCCATATGATGTGGAGAGTAAGATGCATTATTATGAATGAGAGGGGAGAATGAAACGACTAAAAGAAGAGAAAAAGCCAATGTAATTCCACGTAAAGTTGTGTTAGAATAAGAAAGTTTTGGGTTTCAAACAGGTTCTGTTTCTCAATCTTCTTTTTTGGCTTTACCAGTTGAAATATAATTAGTAATGACAGCTTAGAGAGACTTGGTGGAAGATTTTCATAGGAGTGCATCCTCTTGGTAAAGACTGGCAAAAGTGGTTGAGTTCTTCACAGAAAGTAGTGTAGAAAAATAAGTCTTGAGATCTCACAAGCAAAGAATGGACTTTTAAATAATGTTGCCTTACATGGTTATAATGATAGTGTTACTAAGTTAAATTCTTTTAATATAATTGCTAACACAAATTGATAGCATAAGAAGTAAGGCAGATTATTATGTTGGCAAAGGGGACTTTATTAATGTGAAGGTAGAATCACATCATTATATAAAAAGTAATGTATGCAATATGATTGACTATTGTTTTTCTGAGAGAAATTAGAGCATTGAGCAAGGAGTTTTCACATCTGCTTTCTAGAAGAGCTGATTTAGTGACGACAGAATGTGATTTAAAATTATATGTATGAGTACTGTATTTTAAGATACATATTTAAACAATGTGCAAAATTGATGAAGCATGAGATTTTTAAAAAGAATAGCACATTTAACCCTGATTTGCTTCCAACATTGAATGTTTTTTAAAGTATTTGCGTAGACGAATTGTGTGTGGTTTTAACTAAACTGTGACAGTAAGGAGGTTTTTTTAATATGAGCATGGAAGAGAAAAAAGCACACAGAAAAATCAGTGAAAATAAACAATTGTAAATGAAAACGGATAAGGAGGCAGGGATGGTGATTATGTGTAATGATCAGTGTGATGTCTGGCCAATACTCATAGACTGCCAACAATCAAATGACATCCCTTACTATCCTGGGTCAGTAACTAAGGAGCTTTAATCCTCACTACTGGCTGCGGTATGAGACTGTCACTTAAACAGAAGTAATATTTCACAATTTTCCTCTAAGAGCACAAAAGGAACATGCTCTGTTTTTCTGGGACTGGACTATGTACCTCTGTCCACCCAAATGTATTTTCTGATTACACACTTCAGAGCAAAGTGTCCCAGTTGAAGACCTCTGATGCACTCACACTCAAAGTGAATTCAACTCTAACACATCTAAACACTTCTGGGAAAGCCTGGTGCAGACTTCCAGCTGTCTCTCTCTCTCTCCCACAATAATACAATAATTCTGCCACCAATCAGATTGTCTTCATTCCCTTCTAAAGAGGTGTCCATTTATGAAAATGAATTATCAGAATAAATGATAGCTATGACCATAAGCAACCAGGCCTTCAAGGTGATCTGGGGAGTATCAAATGGGTAGAAACACTCTAATCTCTAAAGAAAAACACTGATTTTCCAGCCACAGTGTAAAGTAATGAAAAATGTTTAATAATAAGTAAAATGATTGCAAGATTGAAAAACAATAATTCTCAATAAACATTAGAATTCCTTCACCAGAAATGTAAGTCAAACTGCAGGACAGGAGTTCATTATTCAAGAAAAACTCTGTCTTAATAACTAAACTTTCTTGCTCAATATAAAGAAATACTGTCCCTGATCTACTCTAAGTCATAATAGCAAGGCCAAGGCAAACTTAGTTTATTTTGTGAGTTCTCATTTCTTGATGTCTACTGACTGCTCAGTACTTGACAAAACTCTGTAGTACTCAGCAAACTCTAGTCTCAACTGTCCGATTTCAAAGTATAACAGTCAGCTGTTTTTTAAAAAAAAATTTTTCTGTCAATCAGCTGTTTAAATCTCTTGGCAACCAGGAGCATTCTAATAACATCACTCACTATTTGGCTGACTCTCCACAATTTGTACTTTAGAATGTCCCTTACAAACATGCGCAGTTAGAAATGCATTAAAGCAATGACATATTCGCTAAACATTCTATTTAAACAGGAAAACATATTAAAATGTATTTACATTTTCACAATTTGGCATGCTGGCATATAGTACAAGTTAATCTGAGAATATGCACAAATTTCCAGCCAAACATGCTACACAGATGACAATGTTTTCAGTTTCTTCACAATCAGATAAGGAAAAAATGATTGATGTTTATAATGCAAGGTGATAGTTACAAATATATAAAAAAGATGTTAATTCATGTTATCAAAGATGCAACTTTACATTTATTGGATTTATTACATCAAGGGAAGAAAATTTTATATTTAGACAAATTTTAATGTGGACCATGCAAGAATAGTAGATTTCTTTTGGATTCTGAAGATACACAAAAACACCTTAGATTCCCCATTTAGAGCGACGGTAGCCTCAAAAGAATGTAAAACAGAATATATATGTGCGTTTTCAGTGAAACATTCAAAAAGAAGATAAGCAAGATTCTTTCCTTTTTAACAGATATATGACATTTTTAAGAAATTTGTAGGAAGTAAAATGGAAAAAAATATTTTTTATTAGTAATAATAGATGTAGTAGTACTATATAGCTCTGTCCCAATTGAGAAAGGTATTGAAATGGTTAGATTATATTTAGGTAAATATTCAAAGTTTGCGACAAAGAGTATTGAACTTTTGTTTACTTTCGTTGCGTTAGTTTTAGAACACAATTATATTGTATTTCAAAATAAGATATTTATACATAAAAAGGAGTAGCAATGGGTTCTAATACAGCACCTGCATTCACTAATTTAGTGATGGAGCAAGAGGAAAATGAAGTTGTACATGAAAGTAAATTTAAGCAGCACAATTTTTTTACAAACCTTTTATAGGTGATGTTTATTATTTAGAATGAAGATGAGTTGTTTTTTTGAACAATTCATGGAATATTTAAATTCTTCTATTGAATTTTTAAAATTTACATCAAAATGTTCAAAAGAAGAAATTCATATTTTAGATGTGTTTAGTATAAGAAGTTAAGTATAAAGAGGGCATAAATTCTAGCATTTACAGAAAACCAGAATTCACTAATGCGTATTTACACAGATCATATATATATATATATATATATATATATATATATATATCGTAAAAAATCCAATAGCGATAAGCAGCATACAACCCAAGACTTATTGGAAAGTCCTCCAATCTCCAGCTTCAAATAAATCCACACAGCGAAGTTAAAATCACTTGATTTAATACACAAAAGCAACAAGACAGAACATAAAACGTAAGCGCTTTCACGGGCTTTCCCGCTTCATCAGACGTATCAGATAACAAACAAAGCAGCTCACATATATATATATAGAATATTTAAAATGCTTAATTAATCAATTAAACAAGGACATACAATTTAAAGCGCTAATGCTTAATAAAACATAAAATAAATTTAAAAACTAATGTTGCTCTGGACTTGGTCAAGACTTATATAAAGGCATAATAGATTATATTTTATGTAAACAAAGCATCATTAAAGTCTGTGCTAAGATCACATCTATTATTTAATAACATAATTCATATTCTACGACAATACAAAATCAATTGATTGGCTGCTCATATGCTTTATGTTGGGAAAAAAGTATGCTGAGGCAGTATTTCAAGTACAAAATTTAAAGTTCTACATTAAATTATATATGATCAATTATATTGGTAATACAATTAGAATTGATACTATAGTAATATTGTAAATAAATATAAAAAAATATAAAAAATATATATGAAATATGAAATATAAAAACTCACTAACCATATTAAATATAAAGCATAATATAAATATATATATATTAATAAAAGAATGGTATGTAAGAGTGTATATATATATATATATATATATATATATATATATATATATAGACATATATGAAAAATATATGTAAATATAAATATTAATAAATATATAAATATAAATATAAATGTATATGCGAATAGTAATGCTATAGATAAATAATAAATAAATGCGTAGATAATGTTTTCTAATGAACTTTACAACATCTTGTACACTAAATTACCTCAATGCTCTTGCTTTTAAAACAGGTTTCAATGAGATGGAATCATTCAAGCCAAGGCCACGATGTGCTCCTAGCCTGAAGATCCACTCTATCTCAGCATATTCAGTATCATTCGTGATGTTACCCAATCTAAGATTCACATACTGTACGTGGAGGATTTGAAACCTAAAAACATGGGATTCACCATGCTTCATGACATGTTTTGCCAGGGCATTATATTCCTCCTTCCTGGCTATACTATAGTAATGATCTCTAATCCTCTCACGAAATGTATGGTTCGTTTTACCAATATAGTAACAGTAACAGATTTTACAGTAGGCAACATATACAAGATTCTTGGTACTACAGGAGCCATTAACCCTCAGCTCCCACAGTCGTCCTGTCTCAGGATGTCTATAGAATCTGGACTCATCTATGTATATGCATTGTTTGCAACTATTGCATTTTCTGGTACCTGTAAATCTGGGAACATCACTTAATCCCACACAATTGCCTATTCTATTGCGATAGCAAAGTTGTTGTTTCAATGTTTTATTATTGCTGAAGATAAACCTTGGTTTATTGCCTAGCAATTTCTTGGTCTTATCATCAACTAGTAAAATGTCCCAGCAACTATCAATAGCTCCTTTAATTCTGTCAAAGTTTGTACCGTAAGGCAAGACTAAACCATATTATGTTGTATTGTTCTATTTGTACTATTACTAGAAAAATAAGGTTTGGCAATAGTTCTCCTATATTTAAGAACTTGTTTACATATATTCACAACCTCCACATGTGAATATCCCCTAGCTAAAAAATCCATTTTAAGTTTTTGTAGTTCTATATTCAGTGTGAGTCTTCTCTACAAAGTCTTGCCAACCTAAGTGCTTGACCTTTCACTATGTTGCTACACACTATAGGGTTATGCATGCTGGTGGTGTGTAAAAAAGGAACTGGACAATGGCATGCTACGAAAGATCTTAGTTACTTTGTACCCATTTGATTTACTGTAGTAACATCCATTTTGTGGAACGGCACTGAAGTAACTCTTAAAAATATTTTAGAATGCATTAATTGTTCCAGCACATTTCTTAGGTTTACAATGACTTTTTCTATGAATTTGATTAACTTCTTGGATGTTACGATTAGTAAATCAAATGGTAACAAAGTAACTAAGATCTTTCGTAAAGCATGCCATTGTCCAGCTTTCGTAGACCGCACCAGCATGCATAACCCTATAGTGTTTAGCAACATAGTGAAAGGTCAAGCACTTAGGTTGGCAAGACTTTGTAATGAAGACCATACACTGAATATAGAACTACAAAAACTTAAAATGGATTTTTTAGCTAGGGGATATTCAGATGTGGAGGTTGAGAATATATGTAAACAAGTTCTTAATAATAGGAGAACTATTGCCAAACCTTATTTTTCTAGTAATAGTACAAATAGAACAATACAACATAAGGATAATGACAAATTAGGTTTAGTCTTGCCTTACGGTACAAACTTTGACAGAATTAAAGGAGCCATTGATAGTTGCTGGGACATTTTACTAGTTGATGATAAGACCAAGGAATTGCTAGGCAATAAACCAAGGTTTATCTTCAGCAATAATAAAACATTGAAACAACAACTTTGCTATCGCAATAGAATAGGCAATTGCGTGGGATTAAGTGATGTTCCCAGATTTACAGGTACCAGAAAATGCAATAGTTGCAAACAATGCATATACATAGATGAGTCCAGATTCTATAGACATCCTGAGACAGGACGACTGTGGGAGCTGAGGGTTAATGGCTCCTGTAGTACCAAAAATCTTGTATATGTTGCCTACTGTAAAATCTGTTACTGTTACTATATTGGTAAAATGAACCGTACATTTCGTGAGAGGATTAGAGATCATTACTATAGTATAGCCAGGAAGGAGGAATATAATGCCCTGGCAAAACATGTCATGAAGCATGGTGAATCCCATGTTTTTATGTTTCAAATCCTCCACGTACAGTATGTGAATCTTAGATTGGGTAACATCACGAATGATGCTGAATATGCTGAGATAGAGTGGATCTTCAGGCTAGGAGCACATCGTGGCCTTGGCTTGAATGATTCCATCTCATTGAAACCTGTTTTAAAAGCAAGAGCATTGAGGTAATTTAGTGTACAAGATGTTGTAAAGTTCATTAGAAAACATTATCTACACATTTATTTATTATTTATCTATAGCATTACTATTCGCATATACATTTATATTTATATTTATATTTATATATTTATTTATATTTATATTTACATATATTTTTCATATATGTCTATATATTTATATATATATATATATATATATATATACACTCTTACATACCATTCTTTTATTAATATATATATTTATTTATATTATGCTTTATATTTAATTATATTTAATATGGTTAGTGAGTTTTTATATTTCATATTTCATATATATTTTTTATATATTTTTTTTATATTTATTTACAATATTACTATAGTATCAATTCTAATTGTATTACCAATATAATTGATCATATATAATTTAATGTAGAACTTTAAATTTTGTACTTGAAATACTGCCTCAGCATACTTTTTTCCCAACATACAGCTTATGAGCAGCCAATCAATTGATTTTGTATTGTCGTAGAATATGAACTATGTTATTAAATAATAGATGTTATCTTAGCACAGACTTTAATGATGCTTTGTTTACATAAAATATAATCTATTATGCCTTTATATAAGTCTTGACCAAGTCCAGAGCAACATTAGTTTTTAAATTTATTTTATGTTTTATTAAGCATTAGCGCTTTAAATTGTATGTCCTTGTTTAATTGATTAATTAAGCATTTTAAATATTCTATATATATATATATGTGAGCTGCTTTGTTTGTTATCTGATATGTCTGATGAAGCGGGAAAGCCCGTGAAAGCGCTTACATTTTATGTTCTGTCTTGTTGCTTTTGTGTATTAAATCAAGTGATTTTAACTTCGCTGTGTGGATTTATTTGAAGCTGGAGATTGGAGGACTTTCCAATAAGTCTTGGGTTGTATGCTGCTTATCGCTATTGGATTTTTTACGATTTGTTTTTTGGTCTGGGTCGTTTGTGTGGATATACTCGTTGAACATGGAGGGCGCAGTAGCGGCAGCGTTGGGTTCGAATGAACATTTTTCTGATGCCAATACCAGGTTGAAAAGCCTCCTAATGGATGTAGCAAATCCGCTGCTAAAAGTTGACGTAAGTGAGTTCAATGGTGCAAATGCACCCTGTAAAAATAACGGACATGACATTTTGCTGTTAAAAAGAAGCATAGAAAATGACATATTTAAATACAAACGCTTACAATGTCAACGCTTCCATTTGGAAGCAAGTCTTAATTTGAACGTAGTGCCTAGGGGCCTTAGGGTCCTAAATATGCCGACCTACGGGACTGTTTACACTGATCTTTTAAGTAAATGGCAAAAAATAAACATTGAAACCAGCAAAGCATATATGCGACTGCTCATTGAATTTTTCCAACCTATGGAGAATGACTTAAAGGCTAATATAACTAAACAGCAGAATGATTTGTTTGAGGTCTATGGTGATGGACCCACGGAAGTATACCTGCAAGAACTCGTTGAAAAAGTGCAGAGGTATGAGACTAAGCTCTTAGAGCATAAGAAAAGGAAAATCTCTAGAGACTTAGAAGATTTCTCTAAGCATAATGTTTTTATGTGGCCTAGAGATAGTAATACTAGTGATAATAATACAGCAATGCACCGCCCTAGTCAGCAACAGGGCAATGTTTACAAAAAACCAATGAGTTCAATTACATCTTCAGAGGTTGGTCAAAGTAATATGACCAATGCAGGGCAACCTAATGTCTTGATGCAAGGAACAGATATAACAAATGAAGAAACTTCAGTGCTGATTTTGTCTCCTCATAATATAGACTCTGTTGTGCCCCAACTACCTATTAATACTGATGAACATGTCTCTCATGAGAATCCTGATGTAAGGAGGAAGACCTTAACAAATGGTTTACCTGGTAATGACCCTTCTGTTTTTCCCTTTCCGATACGTACGGGCAGAAGGAAGTTTTCGGATACGGACAATCAACGAGGACAGAAACGCAAGGATGCACCACAGCAGCAAACACATACTATCAAGAAGATGTGGTTGCAAAAAACTTAATATGGAATATTTCCAAACACACCATGTCTGAAGCTGAGAGTAGCCTGTTGAATAAGGGGCTTGGCTTCATACCAACTAATAAAGTGGACATAAGTGATGCTATTATCTCAATACGTATGTTTGCCAGAAATGTAGCATTGAAATTAATGTTAGGTTCTGAACAGTATGATATTACTGGTTTAAAAAAGAAAAGTGTGTTCCAACCACCCTTACCCTCTAATATAGAAGTATTTGTTAAAGCTGTTGAAAACGCCTTTTATAATGACCAATATTTTAACTCTGCATTATTTACATCAAATATCACTAAACAGGAGTTACAAGCATTATCTGATCTCAAGAGTAATATGAATATAGTGATTAAACCTTCAGATAAGGGTGGACCCATTGTCATCATGGATGCCCCCTACTATTTTAACACCATGAATCAAATGTTGGAATCAGATGCCTATGAGCATATTAATATGACAGAGGTAAATCAGACATTAGATAATATCAAAGGCGTTTTGTTAGAATGCTTTAGTCTAAAGATACTTACCAAAGACTTGTTTAATTACTTCAATGTTGAATATCCTGTAATTCCACAGATTCATGGCCTACCCAAAATACACAAGCACCTACTCGTCCTAAATTTAGGCCAATAGTAGCTGGTGCAGGGTGGGCCACAGAAGGTATATCCATATATTTGGATCAACAACTTAAGCAAGTTTTAGGGATTTATAAGCATGTATTATTGGATACGGAACACTTTTTGAAAGATTTGTTTATGTTTACACAAAGTATTGGGAACGTATCTGATTTAATTCTTGTCACTTTAGACGTAGAATCACTCTTTACGAGCATTCCTAATGACATAGGTGTTAGTAAGCTAAGAGATTTGCTTATAACAGATGGCCAAATGGAAATAGTCAAAGCAGACTTTCTTTGTCTTTTATTAGAAACTGTACTGGAAAATAACATATTCTTATTCAGTGATAAACTATATAAACAGAAGAGGGGCGTAGCGATGGGCACCAGTTGTGCCAACGACTACGCAAACCTTATTATGGTCTCGTGGGAGAAGGATCATCTAATGAACCAACCAGAGGCTGTATTCCATAGACGATTTGTGGATGATCTTTTTATTTTGTGGAACGGCACTGAAGTAACTCTTAAAAATTTTTTAGAACGCATTAATTGTTCCAGCACATTTCTTAGGTTTACAATGACTTTTTCTATGAATTTGATTAACTTCTTGGATGTTACGATTAGTAAATCAAATGGTAACATAGTAACTAAGATCTTTCATAAAGCATGCCATTGTCCAGCTTTCTTACACCGCACCAGCATGCATAACCCTATAGTGTTTAGCAACATAGTGAAAGGTCAAGCACTTGGGTTGGCAAGACTTTGTAATGAAGACCATACACTGAATATAGAACTACAAAAACTTAAAATGGATTTTTTAGCTAGGGGATATTCAGATGTGGAGGTTGAGAATATATGTAAACAAGTTCTTAATAATAGGAGAACTGTTGCCAAACCTTATTTTTCTAGTAATAGTACAAATAGAACAATACAACATAAGGATAATGACAAATTAGGTTTAGTCTTGCCTTACGGTACAAACTTTGACAGAATTAAAGGAGCCATTGATAGTTGCTGGGACATTTTACTAGTTGATGATAAGACCAAGGAATTGCTAGGCAATAAACCAAGGTTTATCTTCAGCAATAATAAAACATTGAAACAACAACTTTGCTATCGCAATAGAATAGGCAATTGTGTGGGATTAAGTGATGTTCCCAGATTTACAGGTACCAGAAAATGCAATAGTTGCAAACAATACATATACATAGATGAGTCCAGATTCTATAGACATCCTGAGACAGGACGACTGTGGGAGCTGAGGGTTAATGGCTCCTGTAGTACCAAGAATCTTGTATATGTTGCCTACTGTAAAATCTGTTACTGTTACTATATTGGTAAAACGAACCGTACATTTCGTGAGAGGATTAGAGATCATTACTATAGTATAGCCAGGAAGGAGGAATATAATGCCCTGGCAAAACATGTCATGAAGCATGGTGAATCCCATGTTTTTATGTTTCAAATCCTCCACGTACAGTATGTGAATCTTAGATTGGGTAACATCACGAATGATACTGAATATGCTGAGATAGAGTGGATCTTCAGGCTAGGAGCACATCGTGGCCTTGGCTTGAATGATTCCATCTCATTGAAACCTGTTTTAAAAGCAAGAGCATTGAGGTAATTTAGTGTACAAGATGTTGTAAAGTTCATTAGAAAACATTATCTATGCATTTATTTATTATTTATCTATAGCATTACTATTCGCATATACATTTATGTTTATATTTATATTTATATATTTATTTATATTTATATTTACATATATTTTTCATATATGTCTATATATTTATATATATATATATATATATATATATATACACTCTTACATACCATTCTTTTATTAATATATATATTTATTTATATTATGCTTTATATTTAATTATATTTAATATGGTTAGTGAGTTTTTATATTTCATATTTCATATATATTTTTTATATATTTTTTATATTTATTTACAGTATTACTATAGTATCAATTCTAATTGTATTACCAATATAATTGATCATATATAATTTAATGTAGAACTTTAAATTTTGTACTTGAAATACTGCCTCAGCATACTTTTTTCCCAACATACAGCATATGAGCAGCCAATCAATTGATTTTGTATTGTCGTAGAATATGAATTATGTTATTAAATAATAGATGTTATCTTAGCACAGACTTTAATGATGCTTTGTTTACATAAAATATAATCTATTATGCCTTTATATAAGTCTTGACCAAGTCCAGAGCAACATTAGTTTTTAAATTTATTTTATGTTTTATTAAGCATTAGCGCTTTAAATTGTATGTCCTTGTTTAATTGATTAATTAAGCATTTTAAATATTCTATATATATATGTGAGCTGCTTTGTTTGTTATCTGATACGTCTGATGAAGCGGGAAAGCCCGTGAAAGCGCTTACGTTTTATGTTCTGTCTTGTTGCTTTTGTGTATTAAATCAAGTGATTTTAACTTCGCTGTGTGGATTTATTTGAAGCTGGAGATTGGAGGACTTTCCAATAAGTCTTGGGTTGTATGCTGCTTATCGCTATTGGATTTTTTACGATTTGTTTTTTGGTCTGGGTCGTTTGTGTGTGGATATATATATATATATATATATATATATATATATATATATATATATATATATATATATATAGGGATTCACTTTATATCCTCGAAATACTGAAATATCGAAATTCAGTATGTCAAGGCTATAAAGTGGAAACCTGAAAAGAACGAAAATGCAGAAGTGTGAAATTCAAAAGCTATGAGAGGAGGAAGCCACCTCAAGCAGTAGACTCATAACAAGTGGCGTACCCCAAGGTTTGGTCTTGGGGCCTCTGTTATTTGGGATACACTGTTCTGAGCTGCTGGCCAAAACCAGTGGGCTATGGCTGACCAAGTTTGCAGATGACTGCAAGCCGGGTGCTGTCATCAATTCCCCTAGTGATATGGACATCCTCCAAGAGGGTCTCATTCAGACAAATGACTGGTGCCAGAAACATGGCATCAAGCCGAATACCAAAAAATGCATCATCATCCCCTTTGGGCATCATGACATCCCTACAAATTATCACATTAATAACAATGTCCTAAGCACGCAGTCAGTCATGAGGGATTTTGACACCCAGGTTGATAGCAACCTGACTTTTGACCATCATATTGCTTGTGTTGTATGGAAAGCCTTCTACATGGCCCACCTCATAAGTAAGGGTATCTCATCCAGAGACAGGGAGGTCATAACATTACTGTATTCTTCCCTTATAAGGCTCATTATTGAGTATAACGGCCCTGTTGGCATGTACCTCACAAAGCACATGCAGCAGCTGGAGAAACCACAGAGATTCCTCGCCAGGAGAATCCAAGGCCTCAAATATCTACCATACACAGGCTAAAAGCCCTATCCCTCTACTCAATTTCATGCAGACTCCTCAGAGGTGACCTCTGTCTGGCATACAAGGTGATCACGGGCCCCCACCTTGATAGGCCTGCTGCATATCTGCAAGTCAAGCTCCACTCCAGTAACCCACATGTCTGGCCTCAACCTGGTCTGTGACATCAACAAGACTTGTTGGTGGGACAGATTTGTGCCCCAGAGACTCTCCATCTATGGAATAGACTCCCTCTCCACATCAAGCAGAGTACCTCTTTTACCCTTTTTTAAGCGCAACCTGGATAACTGGATGGGAAACAGAAAATATACCCCTGGGATTCCAACCGTGTCCCTGATGGACAGGGGCATTCTGTGCTGATTTGTCTAAACATGGGCTAAACTCTTGGCTAGGCTTATAAGGGCCAATAGCCTAGTAACCTCCTTTGATCCTATGAAGAGCTTTGAGGCTAATAAGTACAGAAGCAATGTTTGTAAAAGAAATATCAAAGCTGACAGGTTTGTTTTTAGCGAGGAGATATGACGTTGGTGTTATTATAGGAAATTTATAGGAAATAACACAGGACAAACAATATGCAGCAGTCTCATCAAGGTGGGGGTCCGTGATTACCTTGTATGCCAGACAGAGGTCACCTCTGAGGAGTCTGCATGAAATTGAGTAGAGGGATAGGGCTTTTAGCCTATCTGTGTATGGTAGATGTTTGGGACCTTGGATTCTCAATAACAAAAAAGTGTATGGACCAGTTTTGGGAGAAAATGTAAGAGAATGTGTAGTAATCCTTTGGTCCCAAAGGATCATAGGTTTGCACCTCTATTGGACTGATTTGAGCAGTGTCTTCTATGGCTGTGCAATCCAATCTCAAAGTGGCAATCCTTTCCACATTCTAAGCAGTAGTAGGCAGATGTCGGTCTGGTGTTATGGGCACTGATCTTCACAAAAACTCTGTTATCCTCTGCTCTGTTTGTCCAGGTGGTTTCATACATAGTGAGAGCTTCCTTTACTTCTCATTTCCAGGCAGTCTTGTCTGAGGTGAGAGAATACCAGGTGTTCATGTTGATAGAAAGAGTGCTGAAGTCACACTTGCATATATTCTTGTAATGCAATTTGGTTTACCCTTCCAGATTCCAGCTCTCCAAAAAGGAGTTTTTTTGGTATTTGGCCATCTATCATGTATGAGACATTACCAAGCCATTGCATATATCTTTGTTTCAGGAGGGTGAACATGGAGGCGGTGCCCATCCTTTAAAGCACTGGGCTGTTGGGAATCTTATCCTCCCATGAGTTACCAAGTATGCACCTGTGGCAGTGCATAAGAAATACATTGAACCACTGCCCCTGTTTTGAGTGCTGAGTCCATGTTTCACTGGCATATAGTAATGTGCTGAAAACACAGGCTGTGTAAACCTCCACCTTGATGTACACAGTGAGCTTATTATTAGCCCGTCAGCCTGGGAAAACACTGTGGCAGCTTTTCCCGGGCACTTGTTGATCTCGCTATCAAGTGGCAAGTTATCATAGACTGTAGAGCTTAGGTACACAAACTCATGGACAACCTCCAGCTTATAGTCGCTCACCATGATTGATGGCTCATTGCCCACATTTTGGCCCATCACATGGGTCATCTTTAAACTGATCGTAAGGCCAAACTCCATACATGCATCTACAAACCGAGTCATATTTGATTGATGTTCTTGCTGAGTGTGAGCCACAATAGCTGCATAATCAGCGAACAGGAACTCCCCAAGATGCTTCCTAAGCACTCTGAAGAAAATGTAAGTTTGATATAACTAACAAGAGTAGGGAATATAGTTTAGCATGTACCATTAGACACAGAGTGCAATCTCGTGCTTTGAAAGATGTTAAGGATAACTGGAAAATTATTTTGTGAAATGTGGATTTGAGCAATATTATAGGTGTAGTACCACTATTTAACAAAAACAATGGAAACATAAGAGAAATTCACAAAAGCTCAAAAATATTAAATACAATGAAACTTTTGGAGCTTTTTCATGCAGAGGATGGAATAAATGTAGATTTATTAGCAACAGTAAAGTTTTAACATTGCAAGGCATAAGTAATACTTTTTGTACAGTAGGATGGGTTACTTGTGATTCTGAAAAGGTGGTTTATTCAGCAACATGCCACACTTGTGATTTATTTTGTATAGTAAAAACAACAAGAAAATTAACAGTGAAAATCAGGGAAGATGTGAATGCTATTAAAAACAAAGTGGTCATTAATGCACTGAGTAAACATGCTATGATTTTGAAGGTTTTTTTTAAAAAAAATTGGTTTGATGTTTTAGAAGCAGTTCAGAAGACTGTACAATGTGGTGATGTAGATTCTTTGTTAAATATAGAGAATTTGTAGGGCAGATGAAATTGAATACCTACACACCACTAGGGTTAATGTGAAAGTTTAAGTATAAAATGTCTTTCAAAATTGAAAGATATGTTGAGATTTTAGATTGGTGTTTGAAAAAATTAGGGTGATGATATTAAGTATGATGGGAAATTATATAAAAAGAGCATGAGAGGTTTAATTACAACATTCTGAAGAACTCTGTGTAATAAAAGATGAAAGCATTTAACATTTACTGATTGGTTAATTTGTGTGGTTCCTGTGCATGGTTTACTTGTGTTTTTGGTTTTATGAGTACACAGAATTTGCATTCTGTTGTTTTGGTCTTCTTGAAAGAGACTTCTATAGCCACTCGGTTTTATATAGTTAACAAAGAGGAAATTGTTAGCATCAACCTATCAGACATTTGGTGTCACATGTTTCAAAGTTGTAAGGGAAGCCACTGTCAATCACCATGACAAAATTAATTGTAATATTTGTCGCACATCACACTATACTAGACATTCATTGCTTTATTTTTGAGAAGTCACTGTGACTCTATTTCTTACTTTGTTAGTCCATGATTTTGTTTTTGTCCACTTGCTGTGCCTAAACAGATCAATAAAACAGTGATGTGCATGCAAGAACATTTAATGTGTTGTATTTTGCTTACCCATGAATATAAATTTATATATGAACATGACAACTGGGGCAACGGTATCCTAGACCTAGTCATTACCAACATGAATGACGGTGTTCCACACCTGAAGTCATCTCCTCGTTGGTCCGATCTGACCATAAGCTTATCACCCTTGATATCCACATCCCTTCCCCACCCCCCACCCCATTAAGGAAACCACGGTAAAAGAATTCTCCAAAGCCAACTTCATGCTTCTTAAGACAGAAGTGGTGAACTTCATGACACCCATGCACATGGACGATACAGTTACAACTGCTGAATCCTACACAAATGTACTCTATAAGCACTTACACGAGTGCATGGATTGTGCTATCCCAAACAGAACCAAGATGCTATCCTCCAAAAAAAGGAAGCCAATCTGGTGGTCCCCTGCCATAAACAAACTGTACAACAGAAGGAAGAAACTGTTGCAAAAGAGAGTAAAATCCCATGAGTGGAGGAGCACCCTGGTCAGCCTCAGTAGGAAGCTGATATCCCTTATAAGATCCTACAAAGCTAGCTATGAAAACAAAATCACCACTAATTCTAAGGACAACCACAAAGCATTCTATAGCTATGTCAAGAATCTCGATGGCAACACCCAGATCTGCTCTGATTTACAGCACAACGGCATAAAAATTACAGAACCAACTGATATTGCCAACATCCTGGCAGATAGGTTCAGTGCTAACTTTACCCCCCTCTCACCCCCTAAAGGACCCATATCTATACAGGAAGAATGCAGAGTCCCTGTAATGACAACTACACAGGTAAAAGCTGCACTCTCTAAAGCCAAAAACACAGCATCCATGGAACTGGACAACATCCCAGGCTGCATTTTACATGAACGTCAGAACGAACTGCCTCCCCATCTAAGCACCATGTTTAATTTTAGCCTCACATCAGGCTTTGTGCCCACTGAATGGTGCACAGTAACAGTTATCCCACTCCACAAAGGGGGAGCCACCACTGATCCTGGGAACTATCGCCCTATTAGCCTGACGAGACTGGTCTGCAAGGCCATGGAACGTGTCGTCATGGAACTCATAAACAAAGACATTGGTAACCCCCAAACTCTGGATCCCACCCAGTTCTGGTTTGTGAAAGGCAGATCATGCCTCCTGAACTTAATCAACTTCTTTGAGGCAGTCACCAAAGCCGTAGATGAGGGTAAGGTTGTTCACACAGCCTATCTTGACCTCGCCAAGGCTTTCAACACCATCCCCCATTCTGGAATTATAGCTAAACTCACTAAACTAGGTATAAATCCCTATGTCACAAGATGGGTTGCCAACTGGCTCACTGACAGAACCCTCACTGTAAAAGCTGCAGACTCCAAATCTGGCCTCAAACCAGTGACAAGTGGAGTACCACAGGGTTCAGACCTGGGACCTCTCCTGTTTGGTATTTACTTCTCTGAAGTACAGGCTAACACAGAAGGCCTCTGGCTAATGAAGTTCACAGATGACTGCAAACTAGGAGCCATAGTCAAGTCCCCAAATGATGTGGACATCCTACAGAAGGGCCTCGCTAAGACAGATACCTGGTGTCAGAGCCATGACCTCAAGCTCAATGCCGAAAAATGCAGTGTCATCCACTTTGGTAAAAACTCTGTACCCATGAACTACCACTTAGGCAGCAATTTACTTAACACCAAATGTGTGATAAGATACCTTGGGACCCAGGTGAACAGTAGTCTCTCCTTTGATAGTCATATTGCCACAGTAGTCAGGAAGTCCTTCTACGTGGCACACCTCATCATAAAAGGGTTCTCATCCAGGAAAAAAGAAGTCATTGTTCCCCTCTACTCGACACTCATTAGACCCATTATAGAGTACAATGCCCCTTTTGGAATGTACCTCACAAGACATCTGCAGCAGCTGGAAAGGCCACATAAGTACCTTACAAAGAGGATTACTGGCCTCAAACAAATGCCCTACACTGACCGTCTCAAAAAACTCCAGCTTTACTACGTAGCATATCGCCTACTCCGAGGTGATCTCTGCCTAACATATAAAGCTGTGTCAAACCCAGAGCTGTTGGACATGCCACACCTAAACAAATCCCAATCCCTCTGAGCTACATGCTCTAGGGACCTAAACCTTGTCACCACAATAAACAGGACAAGCTGGAGGGATAGATTCCTGTCCCAGAGACTACCCATACTCTGGAGCAGACTACCCATCTATGTCAAGCAAAGTTCTTCATTAGCACTCTTCAAGAAAAATCTTGATGAGTGGATGGGAAATAGGAAATACACCCTGGGGATCACTTCTGTGTCTCTGCTCAACAGTAGCACAGGAAAATAACTTTCATGGGTGGCGTAAGCCAGGGAACCTTATTGGCTAGTACCTACCTATGAACCTATGAACTGTTTGTCTTGTAATTTCCCAATTATGTGCCTATATTTTTTATGATGAAATTCAGGATTTCATTGTGTGATGTAGCTCACGGTTAGGAAGACATGCAGTCATTGCACACTGTCTGTGGGTCACTGAACACTTCAAATCACCACCAAGTAGCCCTGCAGTTTGCATAAACTATGTATGAATCACAGCCTTAGGTAGACTGTAAGCCATTATTTAATACTTTTTCCCCTTTTCTTTGCTAGTCTGGATATGAAGACATTGACCTGTGATCATCACAGCTACTTAGATAAAACCTAATCAATAATTAAATACATACATAATTGCCTACATTATTTAATCTGAAATGCTATCATTAATTTAAAAGTGCTGCTGTTGAAGTGGATGGCTGTAACATTATGTCTTGCACAGCAAGACTCTTGCACCAAGTATAAATGTATGACTTATATTTCTAGGAACTGGCACATGGACTCAATGAACTTCTGAATTATGAAGGCAATGTGGAAGAAGACTTTTATTCAACCTTTCAGGTATATGAACTTATATTTTTTAGAAGTATGATTCATCAGGTAACAAAGCCTCTTTCAGGAGACTTTTCTTGTCATTGTATGACTATATAGCTAGAAGGAGAGAGATGCTGAAAGAGAGACAATGGCTGATGGACAGATGCAATGTAAAGAGTAAATTGTAAGAAATGTATTATTTTAATTTTCTTACAATGGATTTAGTAAATAATGAAATATGTAGATTGATGTGCTTATGCATCAGCTTGTTGAGTTCATAATCTTAATCAGATGGGAATATTCATTCCACTTGTAAAATGATGTTAATTGCATGTATGGATCCAAAGAATTGAATAAAAAATCTGAGTATTTATAATGAAAATTAAGGACTGGTCAAACAATTTCCATCAGCTGATAAACTCAATAGATTTTTACTCCCTTGTGTGTGTGTGTGTGTGTGTGTGTGTGTGTGTGTGTGTGTGTGTGTGTGTGTGTGTGTGTGTGCATCCACATTGGTGTACACATGCATTCACATTTGTCTACAGTCATTACTGCATGACTGCATGACTATGCCAATTTGTGTTCAGTTCATGACCTCAAAGTAATACATCTTTCAATAATTTATCTCTTCAAACAACTTATCCTGTGTTCACGTTGAGAAAGGCATGCAAGGAGTTTAAAATCATGAAGGCAGTTCGCAGAATGTTTATTTTACTCTTCATAATCCCTAACTCAATTCAAGTGCAACTTGGACAATTGGATGAGGAACAGGAAATTCATCCCTGGTTTAGCACCTGTCTCTCTAATGGACACAGGCAACCTGTAAATGGTTCATCTCCCAGGCCCCTGCTCGTAAATGTTTCATCTCCCAAGCCTCTGCTTACACGTATCAAGGGTATCAGAACTTGTCAGAGATTTGGGATGCATGGCTAGGCTTAAAAAGCCCTTGTGGTTGTTAGCCTAGTAAACACCTATGAACCTATAAATCTGCATTACCTAGTGTTATCCCTCTTTCAGTAGAAAACAGTGCTACTTTACATTCCCAAGAAAGAAAGAGATATTATGGTTGTTCAAGCTTGCCAACTTATCAGAAAACCATTGAGGAGTATTCAAACAGCAAAACGGCTTGCTATCTCAAGCAGAGCATCATATCTGCTGAGAGACTGCCCTGTAAACTAGGCACAGGTCATCCCTTAGTAACCTGTAGGAGAGAGAATACAATGACAGGGCTTTCAGTTTTTCCACGTAAGACTTATTTTGCGTACCCTGTAATTTCTTGGTTAGAAATCTCTGTGATCTCTCAAGTTGTTGCAGGTGTCTGGTGAGATGCATGCAAAAAGGAGATTTGTACTCAAATATTAGTCTGATGATGGCCGAGTATAATGGAATTATGACATCCTTAGATCTAGATGTGATGTATTCCTCTTGTTAAAAGGTAGGCTGTTATGGGCTTGTCATGCTCTCTAATTAGGGGTACCTACAAGGTTTCTGTCTAATATGTGCTAACACCCTATCCCTGCCCTCATACTCAACCCTGTACATTGCTTTACTAAAAATCATTTACCTGGTAGTGCCATATTTGAAGTGTGTCTGAATCTTTGTGGTCTTGTTTTTAACTGATCATTTTTTGGTCCGTTTTCTTTTGACAGTTTTATTGTCAGGTAGCTATGCTGTCAGCATGTTGGTATTAGAATTTGTGCGCATCACTCATACGTACATAAATATTGGTTCCAGTCTTGTGCCTGTTGTTTCCTGGGATTAGCTGCAGCAGATGTATAGCCCTTTAGGATTACAGGAATCATTCTCAATATAGCGGATATAATTGGTAAAAATAAAATAATCAAAGCTACACTTATTAACTTGATAGAACTCTAGAAAGGCAAAGTGTAGAACACATGGTTCTCTACCTATTTGCATTCAATAATCCTTGCTATGAACATGCTAAGTTGTGTAAACACCTAGCTTGACTGCTGTGCCCAAGTAACTGCATTCCACATGTGAAAAACAACCATATGAAGTTACTGAAGTTGTGTGAGTGTATGCGTGCGTGTGCATGTGTGTGGGAACATGAATATGTACATGATGTTCTTCGTGTTTCACTGTTGCAGTCATAACTGTAGGGTGCTCCTGCCGGCAGGCAGCCCGAGGTCGGCCAGAATCCCAAAGTCTGGGTCCGGCGTCGGCTGTATAAGCTAGTACCCTGACGTCAGTACGCTTTGGTACATAGCCCTCAGCCGACGCCATCTTCTCCAGTCTTTCTTGCCGTGCGGTGGAAAGCAGCTCGCAAGTCGTTGGTTGGCGATTTTCGAACAGCGTATTTGGTTGTTGTCGGTCCAAAGTTCTTACTTCTCTTCTCAAAGCTAAGTACCCCGTTGGGGAATCTTTTTCTTGTTCCTCCGATGTCAGAAAAGTTAATAATTGTATAGCGTGTGGGAAACAAATACCTCATAAAGATTTCCACTCTTACTGTCTACCTTGCTTAGGCCCTGACCACGACGTTTCTTGTTGTCGGTTCTGTGCCAGGTTCAACTCTCGTACTATCAAGCGCAGGTACGATTGGGCTTTAAATTATTTTGGCAGACGCTTCAATTATAGAATGTCGTCGGACACTACCGGAGTTCAAAAGAAGCGCAAAGACAAAGACAGGCCTCCGAGGTCCAAACAGGACTCGTTGCAGCTGGAGCCAGCATCCGGTTCGGCTGTCGTCAGTGAGGCGCTTTTGCAGCCCCTGTCGTCCGCCATTTCTGAACCGATGGCCGATATGGACTCCCATGGGGAGCCATCAAGGCCCACTATTTTAACTGCTGCAGGACCTTCGGACGTCGCTCCTTCAGATGGGTCCGGAACCGCTGTGCAGGTACCGGCTTCTGAGGGGGTTTTCAGGCCTACTCACATCACTATTTCAAAGGCAAAGGCAAAGACAAAGACTCCTGTTAAGTCTAAAGTTCCAGCTCAAGCTGCTTCTGAATCCACTCCTAGGACACAAAAGCAATTATTGAGGATGGCTGAAGATTTGCTTACAATGATTAGGGGGTCTCACCCCCCTCCTGAGAAAAGGCCTCGACAGGATGTTACTCTGGATTCCTCTGACCAGGCTTCTGTATCTTCTGTTTCTTCCTCAGACCAGGACTATTCCTTTCCCCCTTATGAGGATTCGGATGCTGAGGACTCTTTACCCTCGGCCTCTCCGCCTGAGGATTTTTCTTTTGGGGAAACCTTGCATGAGATGAGGGAACATTTTCATTGGGAAGGACAGGAGTATTCTGCTTCCAAGAAGAGGCTTAGAGAATTTCTTCTTCTTCCTCAGCATAGGTCTTTAGCTATCCCTCCTGTTTTGGACATTGTAGATGATGCTTTTTCTGAGGCTAATTTGAATCCTGATTCCATGCCTCCTGCTCCTTCTAAGCCTGATAGATTTTATAGGGTTCCTGACTCTCATTTATTTTTATTTAAAACCCTTCATGGATCCTGAAACTATTTCTCAGGGCTCTAAGGCTGCTAAGGTTGCTACTTCTAAAAATCCTATTCCCTCTGAGAAGGATTCTCGTGCTTTAGACAGGTGGGGAAAAAGGTATATACTTCTGCTACCCTGTCTGTAAGGGCTTTAAATTGCCAGTTTCATATGTTTAAATATCAGCAATTTCTTTTGTCTGTTTTAAAGCACAAGCTTGCTTCCTTCCTGCTTGTGCAGAGGATAAGGAACTTCAGGATGTTTTGCATGCTACTGAACAGGTGAACAAGCATAGCTTACATTGTGGTTTTGATGCTTTGGATGCTTCTTGCAGGGCTGCTGCCTCTGGTACTGTTATTAGGAGACATGCCTGGCTTCGTGAACAAAGTTTACCTGAACAGGTTAAGGCTAAGTTATTAGATGCCCCTGTTCAACATGATGTTCTTTTGGATCCAAGGCTGAGGAAGTTATTAAAAAGATGGAAGAAAAGGCAAAGTCTATGCAGACTGTAAAAGATTTCTTGCAAGTTCAGCCTCCTAGATTTTCCAGGAATTGGCCCTCTAAAAATTGGTCCTTTCCCACGTCTGACAGGCCTCAAAGGGGAAGATATAGGCACTCTAGAGGTCGTGGTCAAGGCCAGGCCTCTTACAGATCTAGACAATGGACTGCTTCTTCACCTAGAAGGGGAGAAGACAGATCCCAATCTCAAAGAAAGCAAACTCAATGACTCTCTCGGTTGGGCTTCAGGACCCCTTCACCTGGATGCCCCTCTCGGAGGAAAACTGTCTCTTTTTTACAGAAATTGGACTCATATTACCCAGGACAGATGGGTATTGGACGTGATTTTAAAAGGTTACAAATTCCACTTTCACACTTTGCCAAGGGCTCACGGTTGGCCAGATCTGCCAAAACTTCAATGGTCAGAGGCCTTAACTCAAGTGGATGCTCTTCTGGCCATGAGAGCCATAGAGCCTGTTCCACTCTTGGAAATGGGAAAAGGGTTTTATTCAAGACTGTTTCTGGTTCCCAGAAAACAAAACTCATGGAGACCTATTCTGGACCTTTCTGTGTTAAACACCTTTTTGGAAATTCCAAAATTCAAGATGCTTACTCTGCAGCAGCTAATTCCAATGCTCTCTCAGGACGCCTGGATGGTGACATTGGACTTAAAGGAAGCCTATTTACATATTCCCATCAGGCAAGAACGCAGGACATTCCTCAGGTTCAAGGCAGGTTCGAGGCACTTTCAATTCTCTGTTCTGCCCTTTGGTTTATCTACTGCACCCAGAGTCTTCACCAAGTGCCTGGCACCAGTAGTGGCTTACTGCAGACTTCAGGGGATCCAGATTTACCCTATTTGGACGACTGCCTTATTCAGGCAGACAGCAAAGATCTTCTGCTTCAACATCTGGACTTTGTTCAACGTCTTCTCCTCCTACTGGGATTCTCAGTGAACATAAAAAAGTCACATTTGATCCCTTCTCAACAAATGGTATTCTTGGGAGCCCTCTTAAATACAACCTTACAAAGGGCCTTCCTCACTCCAGAAAAACAAACTCAGCTGGCTTCTACTTTCAACACCTTGGCAACTCTATCTCAGCTCACTGCAAGGAAATTCCTGCAGGCTCTGGGCTACATGGCTTCATGCATTCTGTTGATTCCAAACGCAAGGCTTCACATGAGAAAGCTTCAATGGTATCTGAAAAGTGTATGGTCACAGCATTACCACGATCTGGATATTCTGATTCCTCTGATCCCCTGCCTTCAGAAGGAGTTCCTCTGGTGGTTCAGGGCATGCACTTTAAACGAAGGAAAACCTTTTCGTCTTCCTCAACCTACTCAAATCCTAACCACGGATGCCTCGGATTATGCTTGGGGAGCACACTTTCTAGACAATTGCCAGCAGGGAACCTGGACAAAGGACCATCTTCACTGGCACATCAATCTGAAGGAAATGTTGGCAGTTCAAAATGCCCTTCTAGCCTTCAAGAACCTTTTACAACCAGGGCCTCTGCTAATGACAGACAACACCACGGTCATGTGGTACATCAACAAGCAGCGCGGTTCTCATTCATACCCCTTTGCAGACTAGCTATGGTTTTATGGGACACAGCTCTAAATTTGAATCTACATCTCCAGGCTCAATTCATTCCAGGGAAACAGAATCTTTTAGCAGACAGCCTGAGCAGAAACATTTCAGATCCTCATGAATGGATGCTAGACACCAACTTATTCAACAGGATTACTGCAGTTTGGGGATGTCCCCAGATAGATCTGTTTGCATCCCATCTCAATCATCAGCTGCCTCGCTTTTGCACCAGGTCCTTCCACAAAACAGCTTGGAGAGTGGATGCCCTGTCCTTCAGCTGGAGAAGCCTTTCAGCATATGCCTTCCTCCTCTTCCTCTACTGCCTCGGTATTACTGAAGATAAAACAGGACAAGCCCAAGTTCCTCATCTTGATTGCTCCAAATTGGCCTCGACAGTTTTGGTATCCAACTTTAAAGCTCCTGTTCTCAGGGCCTCCTTGGATTCTCCCACTGAACCCTTCGCTTTTGTCCCAGCATCAGGGTCAGTTACTACACTCCAATCTCAAGACCCTTTGCCTGGCAGCTTGGCTCTTCAAAGGAATTTGATTTCCTCTAGTCTTCCCAAACAAGTTTTGGATGTTCTTTTGGAAGCTAGACGGCCTAGCACTAGGAAATCCTATGCCTCTAAATGGAAGAGGTTTTGTATTTGGATGCAGGACCGAGGCTCGAATCCTCAGGTACCTGATCTCTCTTCTATTTTGCTTTACCTTTCGGAACTTTTATCTAAAGGACTTTCCTTTTCTTCCATTAAGATTCATGCTTCTGCTATCTCTGCGCATTTCAGTTCTGATCCTCCTGTTTTTTCTCATCTTTTGGTGAAGCAGTTCTTGAGAGGGGCTAAAAATTTGCGGCCTCCAAGGACCCCTCCTGTCCCTGCCTGGGATCTTAATTATGTTTTAGCTTACTTTGCCTCCTTTTGAGCCTGCTGCATCTTCAGATATTAAGTTTCTATCCTGGAAGACTGTTCTTTGTTAGCATTGACCTCTGCCAGAAGGGTCTCAGAGTTGCAAGCTCTCATGGCTGTGGAACCATACCTTATTTTCCATCAGGACAGAGTATCCTTGAGGACCAATCCTACTTTCATGCCTAAGGTGATTTCGAAAGTGGCTTTAAATCAGACAATTCACCTTCCTACTTTCTTTCCAAATCCTCAAAATAAAGGCGAAAGGATTTTGCATTCATTAGATGTGCACAGACAGTTACGATTTTACCTGGACAAGACTAAAGATTTCAGAAAGTCTAATCAATTGTTTGTTTCTTTTGCCTCCAGTTCTCTTGGAAAACCTATTTCTAAACAAACTATTTCCAAATGGATTGCTTATGGAATCAGATTTTGTTACACTCATCATGGGAAACAGTTTCCAGGTACCATTAGAAGTCATTCTACTAGAGCAGCTGCCACTTTTACAGCTTTCCTCAGAGGAGTCCCTACCAAGGATATCTTGGAAGCTGCCACTTGGAGTTCTGTGCATACTTTTTCCAAGCACTACAATCTCCCCTTGTTTTCTAAGTCCAGGGCAGGCTTTGCCTCTGCTGTCTTGCAGGGTATTCTTGCCTCCCCTTCTTCTATCTAAAGCCTCCTCCCCTTTTACACTGCTTTGGCATTCCACCCTACAGTTATGACTGCAACAGTGAAACACAAAGAACATAGTACAGTTGTGTACACCTACCATAAATGTAGATGTTCGAGTGTCTTCACTGTTGCAGTCGGGTTTCCTCCCTCCTATCCCTCTGTTTTTCTCTTTTCCTTTTTTGTGGTGTATTTGTGTTTCCTTGTTGGATTCATTTTTGATTTGTTGGGGACTTCTGACATCTAGGGCAAGAAAGGCTGGAGAAGATGGTGTCGGCTGAGGGCTATGTACCAAAGCGTACTGACGTCAGGGTACTAGCTTATACAGCCGACGCCGGACCCAGACTTTGGGATTCTGGCCGACCTCGGGCTGCCTGCCGGCAGGAGCACCCTACAGTTATGACTGCAACAGTGAAGACACTCGAACATCTATATTTATGGTAGGTGTACACAACTGTACTTTTTTTGTGTGGGAGATCTCCCATCTTAGGTTCCAGCACTGCAGTAGGATTTTAATTCTCCAATATATGACTAGCTAGCAGTTTGTAGTAACTATTTCAAGGTAAGAGTTACTAACAAAAGAACAGCCAGCATCCAAAAAGCATTGTGATAGGATACGGATGACAAAATGTATGGATCTTTGGGCGGATATGATTATTTCTTTCACGAATAATGTGTTATGTGCTTTGTGGGGATGGGATAAAGACATTCTAGGGGTATTGAGAATTTTTTCTACAATGGGCAGCTGGCAACTGAGGGCCAGAATATGTAGTTATAGTAGCAGGAATGAGTTAACAGCATTTATAGCAAACCATGTTATATTTCATTTTTATTCATACAGCTAGACCATACAGATTTATTGGAACAGTCTTGTGCTTTAGCTGTGTAATCATTGGGCAAATGCCACAAATCAGTTGTCATTCAAAGTTAGTCATTAAGCTGATGAGATCTTCAGGGATCTCTGCAGCCCTACAGAATGATACAAGGTGGAGAATATCCATCTGGAGAGGACTAATGTGCTGAAGAGAAAACAGCGCGCACATTAAAAATAAGCTTTCACTCCTGAACCCTCAAACTGAAAATAAACAGCTATTATGTCACTGATGAAGATGACAGTTAAATTCATGACAGCGATATTTTTTTCTTTCTCCAGGACCTCATCTGATGCTCTCGCTACCTACACCCAATTTTAGCCCATTCCCACTGGTTAGGTTACAGGCATACTACTCATTCATTAGTCCCAGGATTCTCATCTGGCTATTCTTTTGCCTGTCAAGAGTCTAGTAAAAGAGAGCAGGCCAGCTTATTGGTCCTGTGGAGTAGCCTCCATTTCCCTCCAGGGAACACCTCCTTTCATCTCAGTGGCCTTTCCAACATTTGTTATTGTTGTGTCTTGAAAAGAATCACACCCTTTCCCTTTGACTTATAACTGAGAATGTAAATAACACGGACTCGGTAGGCTTAGACTCCACTGGGTGAATTACCTTGTGCTTCCATTAGGTGTCACCCATGTGTTGAGCCAGAACCACCTCCCTGGCACAAAGCTGCTCACTCCCATCCTCCATGGCTAGTTCCTACAGGCACCAGAGCTGCTAATATCAAACTCTGGTCGGATGCTCCATAGTCAGCCTTTATCCCTCTGTACCACAGAATTTAAAAATGGCATCAGTAATCTTGATCAGAACGGATGTCTCTAACAAGAGATATAAAATTTTAATGATGCAGATATTGACAATTCTAGAGTTAAAAATGTCTTACTAAGATGAGACACCAAACGCCACAATTAAACATCTAAAACAAAACAAATTGCATTGC
The DNA here is from genome assembly GCF_019279795.1 of Protopterus annectens. Taxonomy (NCBI): domain Eukaryota; kingdom Metazoa; phylum Chordata; order Ceratodontiformes; family Protopteridae; genus Protopterus; species Protopterus annectens. The sequence continues at coordinate 868,134,627 of NC_056748.1, forward strand.
CAAATAATCCAACCTACTCACACATTCACTTTTCTAATTTCTCCAAATCTTTTGGGTTTCTAATACCATGATGGGAATGGATCCCATTCCTAAGTCAAAGTACGATTAAAGTTCATGAAATTAGTATTGTTTCTGTCTTTGATGTAAGCCAAAAGTGCTCTTCGCAGCACCCGCAATGTGCCCAGTAAAGACTCCTCCTGCAATTTGTATGGAGTTACATGGATTGGTAACGTATCTAAATATGATTGTAGATTCTTTTTTATAAGACCCATTGCTCCAACTACTATTGGAACTGTCTGGATATCTTTTTTCCACATTGCTCTCATTTCTGCCTGCATTTCCTGGTATTTCATGACTTTGTGTCTCTCTGTACGCAAGACACTATTGCCACTGAGTATGGCAATTTCAATGAGCAATGCTACTTTTGTCTTCTCTTCTTGAACCACTATATCCAGTTTTATAGCAGCTATCTTTTGAACTGTTGCTAATGGGTGATCCCATGTGATATAAACTTCATCATTTTCTATGATGCTTTGTGGCTCATGTTTCCAGTGTTTTTCAGCCACTTCATTACTATAATGTTTGTACAATCCCCAGTGCAACAGTCTTGCCACATTATTATGCCTTTCAATATACAGTCCTTCTGCCATTAGTGTGTCGCAACCAGCAACAAGGTGTGTGACTGTTTCAAATTCGGTTTTACAAAACCTACATATGTCTGTTTCTCCCACATGTTCAATGGACTTTGTAAACCAGCATGTACGTAGCCCACTATCTTGGGCTGCCAGTATTAACCTTTCATTTCTTGGTTTGAATTCACCTCTCCTTAACCATTCCTGCATTCATTCCTGGTCAACATGAGGCTTTTCCAGACGTTTTCTATACTTGCAACTATATTTATGTTTTTTCCATATTTCTTGCCTTCTCATCACGTTCTTCACCTTATATTCTTTCTTTTGTTTTAAGGCACATTCAGTTGCTGCCTGGTTTTTATCCACTTCTGATTTGATTTCCATTCCTGCTTGATGTCTATATGCTTCTGCTAAATTAAGCAGAGATGTCATCTTGGATTTATTCTGTTTCAAAACTTTCACTACATCTGGATCTTGTGAGGTCAGTAGATATGTGTGGAGTCCCACGATTGCAGATCTATACATGTAGTCAGTTTCAAGGAGGCCCATCCCTCCTTTGGAATGGGGAATATATACTCTTGTTATACATTGATTTTTATAAATCATTTGGTGAGCATGAAGCATCCTTCTTGTTTTAATATCTAATCTATTCACCACTTTTTGGGGCCAGTCAATCACTCCAAAACTATACGTTAGGACAGTAAATGCAAATTGATTTATAGGTTAGATCTTGTTCCTAGATGTCAGTGCTGTTCTCAGGATTAATTTAAGTCTTCTAAAGTATTCCATACTGAGTTTTATTCACATTTGTTCATGTTTTATTACTGATCCTTCATCAATTCCCAAGTATTTATACACTCCCTCTTGCTCATGTTCTTTTATATCGCATTCTTGTCCCAAACTGGTGGTTTCCTGGTGCTGCAGTTTTCCTGCTTTAAAGGTTGTGTTTTCACATTTATCAAGACCAAATGACATTCTAATATCATCTGAAAAACGTTTGACAACCTGCAGCTGTGCTTAATCATCGAGAAAGAGAAGATGAAAATTCATTAGACTTTATTGTTTTCTAGGAGCTGAATTGTAGCCATGGCCTAAGCTGTTAAGTAAACAACTTAATGGGTTAATGGCAAGGCAGAATAGCAACGGTGACAGAGAGTCACCCTGGAATATCCTCCTTTGAATTTTTATCCCTGGGATAATAATCTGCCCTTTATCATGGCTTAATTGCAAAGTGGTCTGCAATTGTTTCATGGTTACTGTAATGTAGTCAGTGTAGTGTGTATCTTATACATTTTTAAGCACTCTTTTATCCATGAATGTGGGATACTATCAAATGCTTTTTTGTAGTCAATCCATGCCATACTTAGATTCATCCCCTTTTTACAGTTCTCCACTATAACTTTAACAACAAATGATCCTTTGTTCCATATGACTTTTTTATTGCCCTTTTGTTCTACTGCCATAATTTAGTTTTCTTCTAAATGGCTATAAACTCTGTCCCGTGTATAGTTTATATGTCGACGGTCGGCAAGTTATTGGTCTATAATTTTTAGGGTAGCTTGCAGGTTCACTCTTAAGTAAGAGCATTGTTTTGCCTTTTGTTAGCCAGTGTGGTGTCTGTTCAGGGTGCACATATAAATAGTTTTTACTCTTGGCTAAATCCTCATTCAAAGATGTTAATACTTTTAACCAAAAGTTAGGTACTGCATCTGGGCCTGGAGTTTTCCAGTTAGAGGCTTTTCTTAACTTTGTTTCAATATCTCTGGCTGTTACTTCATCCCATTTCATATACTGTACCTTTAAACTTCTTATTCTTTCTTTTACTTCTTCTATCCATTTAGCATCTTTGTTATGTTCCATAGGATCTTCGTAGATACTTCTCCAAAATCTATCTACTTCCTCTTTTTTGTCGATCTTTTAATTCCTTTTACCTCGTTTCCCAATTCTCTATAAAACTTTTTTTGGGTCATCAATAAATTGCTTATTTTGTACTTTTCCTTTATATTTATCTGTGTATCTTCTAAGTTTTTCCACCTATGCTTAAATTTTTAGTTTGTTATTTGCGATAGTGCATGATCAATCCTGGTCTGTTGTAATACTGTGCATTGCTTTAATCACATCTGTCTTTCTTAGTATTTTTGTTGATCTATTCCCTCTTTATAATCTTCTAACAGTGACACTTATTTTAATTGCTTTATAGTTTTCTGTATTCGATACTTCCATGATGATATTCGATTTCTCCCCTTTCTTTCCCTCACTACCCTATGCTCTTGTGGTAGAACTTTATCAGTTATTAATTTAGCAGCACAGTAATATATCCTGTTTGCTTCTGTTATATCACATGGATCTCTATGGACAGTCCTAAATACTGCATTCATTTGTTTTATCAGACTTTTTACTTTTTGGGTTTTATTGACCTTCTGCAGTCTATTTCTCTCATTGATCTTAATATATCTATCAATGTCCATTAACTCAAGCAACTTTTCTCTTAGCTCATTTTCTTCCAAACTGAGGATACATCCCTTGTTTTCTGTTTCCTGTGGGCATTCTGTAGAAAGTTCTATATTATCTTCCTGTGGCACATTCTCTTCAATTTCATCCTGTGTCATCTGTTGTTCTGTCATATGGGAACTCACTGGCCTATCACTCCACAACATTGACTGCATCAGAGTGTTCCTGTTCCTTTCTTTGCTGTCTAGCTCCAAGTGAGTGTTTATACTGGTTTCCTGTGGAAGGCTACAAAGTATCTTGATATGGCACCTGACCCATTGCTTCCTTTTCCACTGGTTTCCCCTTAATTTGGATATCCATTTCTCTATCGTGTTGATGTGCTTTCTGCAGTCGATTTTCTACACTGAATCTTTCACTTCACAAGTACTCCATAACCTCACTTTCTATTTCTTTGATTTCTGCATTACTAATCTCTTTTTCTACTTTTCCTCTTAATCTCCTTATTTTTTGTATTGTAAAGTTTTCCATATCCGGATTCCTTTGCCTGTACTTCTCTTCAAATAATTTTGGTGCTGCTCTTTTTGTATTGGTTAGTTTTGCTTTCTCCTTTGCATCAATATTACACCATATTAAATCTCTTTTCCTTTCCCATGTCCATATTTCTTCTTCACATGTCTCCAGATCTTCTTGCTTTTCCTTATCCTGGGGACTCACGCCATCATGCTGTGATGTAGTCTGTTAGACCTTCTTCATAAAGTCCTTCACTTCGCAGGCATTCAGTAACTTCAACTTCAATTTCTTTAACTTCTGCTTTACTAATCTTCTTTTCCACATTCCATCTTTGTGATATTAATTTTTTTATTGTGAAAATTTCCATATCTGGATGCCTTTGCCTGTATTTCTGTTTGAATATCTTTGAGGCTGCCTTCTCTATATTAGTTAATGGCTTTCTCCTTTGCATAAATATCGGACCATATCAAATCTCTCTCTTTCCCATGTCCATATTTCTTTTTTATAGTTTTCACATATCTCCTGGTTTTGTTGTTTATATTTTCTCACTTCCTCAGATCCTTCTTTTTCCAAACAGATCAAAGTTTCTTGATCTATATACTGTTTTTCAAGAATATGTTGTATTAATGAACACAAATTTTATTTGAAGCTTCTGACAGTTTTTCCTGCGGCAGTATTTTTGTTTCTTCTAATTTCTCTCTTAATCGTTTTGTTTATCTTGTGTCTGGAAGTTCTGGGCTTTTTACATAATAGTAGCAATACATAATTTCTTTCTTATCTTCAGTAGTCTACTGTATCATCTTTATGGCTCTCCTTTGGCCAATCAGGTTTTGTGGACTTCTACTTCCTTCTATAACAGGGTGGCCATCCTCCCCCTGGGACTGGGCTGGCACCATTGTAGGAATATTTTCATATTTTGAGGATTCTACACTGTCATTTTTTTCCAGTCTTGGCACCAGTGCGCCTACCAGGATTGGGCACTTTTTTATCCTGGGTTTTGTGCATCCAGCTATCTTTTTTGTTTTTGAGTTACTTCTGTCCATGATATACGCTATATAAATACAGTCTATATATTAGTGTCACCTTGGTGAGATTTTGTGAAAAACAGGGTCCACCTCGCAAAGGTACTCACCAAGACTTGCAGATGAATTCAGTTTCCGCACTACTACTCTCCTTTGCTTGCTGACTTTTCATCTCTCCATTAGGACCACTTATTCACCATTGATTAGACCCCAATTGACAGTTAAACACACCCATATACCACGTCTTTCTTACTTTGTATAGCAACTCACAAGAATTCAAGATCCTCTGTTGCACACTGAGAAGGCTTAAGGGACAATATTGCCTGTGGCTTACGAAAGCCTAAAATACTTAATGAATATGAGAGAGAGAGTGAGAGAGACACAGATGTTACCTGGAAAAATGAGATTTCAAATCAACCAAACTTCCACCTATAACAAGCATACCTACAACTCAGAAAAGCATGCAGATTAGCAGCAAATGCAATTAAAGCAGTATACCTTTAGATACAAATAGCTTAAGTATCCAGCCCCACACATGACTGGCATGCTTTTAAAGAACTAACTAGTCACATTACAGTTAATATACAACCTACTTCTTGTACACTAGTTATGAGTTTTAACTCTGTGCATAAACATTTCTTTTTTGCAGCTTCTGATTTAGATACCAATTTGTCTTCAAGTATAAACATTTCTTACTATTACCCACAGTTTCCATTATAAAATGGACATCTAATATCAGTTAGAATATTGACATCATCTTCTTTTCTTTTGGCTGTTCCCATTAGGGGTCGCCACAGCGGATCTTCAGTTTCCATTTCTTCCTGTTCTCTGTATCTCGCTCTGTCACACCAACCACCTGCATATCATCTCTCCTCACATCCATAAACCTTATCTTAGGCCTTCCTCTTTTCCTCTTACCAGGCAGCTCCATCCTTAGCATCCTTTTCCCAATATACCAGCATCCCTCCTCAGCACATGTCCAAACCAACACAATCTTGCCTCTCTGGCTTCATCTCCAAATATTGACATACTTGACAAAAATGCAGCTATACCCCCTGCCCAGTATTTCGCTTTAAGGAAATTGCACATTCAGTAATGAAATAACTCCTAAGCAATCTATATGGAATGGTAGATCTGGCATGCTTAAGATGAGCTTCAACTAAATTTGCTTAAACCCTTTCCTTTTTACATCTAACAGCCTACCATCTGCATTCAGATATGCTTTTATTTTCTCCCCTGCTCAAAATTACATTTCCCAACTCACTAAAATAATGTATGCCTATGGTCAGCCTCTGCACCTTTACCAAAACTTCAAAAATAGTGCAAATATTCATATATATAAAATATGCATGACTATGGCCTCTTATGTGACAAGCAGCATGGCTTTCAAATCGCTTCATCATAACGTCAGTTCTGTGTACAGTAACTATAACTTTATTTACAACAGTATAACTGATCCTGTTCTGCGGTATAAATTGATTGAACTAGAGGCTTTGAGACAGTAAGCAGTGGACTGCTTTTAAAGTTACTGGCCTGATTCTACTGTGATAAAAGCATTATTTTCTAGCAAAAAATTACCTCACTACTAGATCTTTCTAGGTCTTCCCAAACTGTGGACTCTTAGATAAAGGAACCTTAACCCATGTCATTCGTCAAGGTTCCACATTTGGTCCTGCCTTTTTCTCACACTCTGAAAATAATGTGACACAATATCACCACTCACTAAGCTGTGTATACTCCTACTAGATTGTGACAGAACTTTCAACAACCTCAACAAAAAATACAGTAAAACTTTACAAAACTAGCCAGCTTAACTACCCTAAACAAACTTACCATGATCTCTAATTTGTCTGGGTTGCAGATAGGTAATCCTCAGAAATTCACAAAGCTATTCCTTTTCTATTATCAAATATCAGCTCAAAATCTTCTATCCAGTACTGAGCAGCAGGAATATACAGGGGCTGTTGTCACTGGATTTGGTGACCATGCCCACATCTTCCCACCACCAGCTCCCTTATATCATGACGGGCTGTCCTTTCAGGCATCTGTCAGAGCTCAGGCAGGTATCACCATCCTTCTGCCCCAGGAATGGCATGGCCTAGCCTTCTTTCCTTCACCACCAAACACCCAAATTTTAGTCCAACTTGAGACTCCTGGGCTATAGTCCTGTCTTTATCTCCTATGCCATTGATGCAGGAAATGGTTAAACATTTTTAACAGTTTTCATCACTGGCACAGGCTATGTTTAAGCAATTTTAACAGCTCCCAAGTTGCAGTTATTGATATCTTGCTGCTTTTTCTGAATAGCTTAGCTTTTATTTGGATCAGAGTGCTTTACAGCAGTGCCTTAAGATGCTATCATTTTGAGAAGGCGTGCTTTGTTTATAGTTTCAGTAGCTTAAAAGTAACTGCTTTAAGGCAGAAGCCACTCAAAATGCAAACTTCAGTATAAATGTGAAAACTTTTGTACCTGTCCTGTAATCAAGATGTTCTTTAAATAAATATATAGATTCAGATTTTCAGATGAACAGACATAGTCTGTTCCACAAACATACCATAGAATGTGATAAGGATTTAGCTCTAGTGAGTGTTGTACAGGTACCAATTATGGAAAAATAATTAACTCCCCAAGTAGTTAGAATAGAATCTATAAGCTCAGTGCTTAATAATAAATGAAGCTCCTCATTTCTTAATGTGCAATAGGCTAAAGACATTTTCCTTGCATAAATATATAACTTACAGAAAAAAATCTAAAGTTTCCAATCTTGACTGATATGTTAAGTTTTTCACCTTAGAAATTCTCTCTAAACTTCCTCTCAATTCCTTCCAAAATTAATAAATTTCCTTTATTTGTACAAAATAACATATTAATGAGGGGAACATATGCAAAAATGTTTTTAAACAGTCTAATTATTTCAGACAAAATTCTTAAAAATGAATGCTATAACTTTGAGCTATTTCATTTTAATAACTTTGACATGTGATCTATGTTTGGAATTGTTAAAACTGGATGCCCAAATCCGTATCTTCAGATAAATATGGATCCTAGTTTCACGTTAACCATCAGACTAGGTTTTCCACAAAAAGAGGATGCCACATTAATCTTAATGTTTAGCCCATTATGATTTAACATAAAAGCTATTTCAGTCAAATACAAATTAATTCCATCAGTGTCCCTTGATGTTGTTACAATGCATCCAGATTTAAAATCATCTGTGTATTTTGCAATACTGATGGAAGGTGATTTTGATAACAAAGAAAAGATTGTATTAAATAACAGTCGGCCTGATAGTGAGACTTTAAGAACTCCTTTAAGCACATCAGCCCAGTTAAATAATAGTTAATTCTAGCTCTTTGATTTCTCCCAGTAATCTAATGTGAAACCCATCAAATAATATACGGGTTTATCAACTGTCAAGTCAAAGTCAAGTCAAAGAAAACTTTATTGTCATTCAGAACTACACAGTAGTGTAGCTGAACGAAATTACAGTGCATCATCCTCAGTGCAGGAAACAGTTGCACATATAGACAGAGAAAAATTAATAATATGTCACAGCAGAAATTTAATAAGTAGCAATTAGTAAGTACAGTAGGACAGCAGTGACACATACCCATCCCAGAACAGGATACAAGGAACAATATGAAGGTAATATTGTCAAAGTAAAATTTAAACAATAGCAGCATATCTATGATTAGACTGAATTAGTGCACAGAAACTGTTCATACATTACATCAGTACTTACATTGTATGGAATGCTGTCAAACACCTTGGATAGATCAGTGTAATACACAAAAACAGATCTACTCTAATTCAAGGTTATGGAAACACATTTGTGAAAAGTTGTTAGATTAGTGAAAGTTGATGTTCTGTATGAAACCATGTTGAGGCAAGTCCAACAGGAACCCTTTACCTGCAGTGGTGCAGCAGTAGTGTTGTCACCTCACAGCAAGAGGTTTTCCGGTTTGATTCTCGACTGGAGTGCCTTCTGTGTGGAGTCTGCATGTCCCCCTGCATTTGTGTGGGTTTCCTCCAGGTGCTCCGGCTTCCTCCCACATTTCAAAGACATGCATCTGAAGTGTTTTTTCCGCGGGCCTCTGCTGAAAATTGGCTTCATTCCAAGTTGGACTTTCCCAGTAAACAAATGTTAAATAAATTTAAGTCAATATTCAGAACAGATAAGCATCTTTTAAAGACCTTGTCCACTAACGGAGTCAAACTAAATTGACCTATAATTGGAAATATCATCCACTGAGCCACCATAATGACTAGGTTTAACATCTGCACACTTCCAACTTGATGGAACATAGCCATGTATGACTAACCATGCCTACTGCACTATTTGAATTACTATTGTTTTTGCCTTTTTTTATTTGTTTTCAACTTAATTGTATCACAGTTTGTTATGTAACGTGGTATTCTTTTTTTAAATTCTATATAATCAGTATTTACTATGTATCGTGGAGCTTTTCTCCCAGGGCCTCTGCTGAAGACTGGTCCTTTTTTGGGCTCAGTCAGACACTCTCGGTAAACAAATATAAAATAAATAAATGAAAATAAAGATGCATTGTATGAAAGAAAGATGTAATGGTTGTAGATATGTATTTAGCATAAGTAACCCAATACTTTAAAAGTACCCCTTACATGATGATCAGCCACACACATGGAGTCACTACCCAGAAAATGTTTAGCAAACACCTCAGCCAATTATACACCCACTTGCATTATCTCTTTATTTGACATTAATAGGACCTACCTTTACATTTCTTAACATATGAGTTTCTTTATTGAAACATTAGACAGAAGACACACCTCATACTTGGATTTTGCTTTCAGTAGAGAGCTCCTCACCTTCTGTTAGTTAAATGATAAGATCCTTTTGCTGTAGTAGTCTTAACTCTTTTCCATATACTAAACTTCTTTTTCCCCTGAATAATTTAGAATGTGTCGTATTCCACAAAGGAGGTGAGTTCATATCTCCTAGTTATAATTTGTCTGCAGTTATCTAGATGGTCACAACATGTACAATCTATGATGTGTCAGGTATTAATCATATTTTCAAAGTTGGTCATAAATAAATCAAATGAGTTAATTAACTCTGTTATGCTTATATCAAAATGTTTAGTATTGTCAAAAAAATCTTAGCCTGATATTTCAAATGAGAATTTGCAATTGCTACAAACTTAAATGCATTGTGATCTGAACTGCCCAGAGGGTATGGCTGTTTTGTACTGATTATTCTAGCTAACAATACATAATTGTAAAAAGTAAATCAAGAATTTTTTTCTGCCCTTGTAGGGAGATCATTAAGCTGAGTCAAGATGTCTAGTAACCACAGTTCTACCGATTCTTATTCTAAGGCAGTCAGAGATATCCCATCCTTCCAATTAACGTTAGGAAAATTGAAATCATCCTGCAAGATTAAATTGTCTGTTCCTCAATAATATAATACTGATCTGTCATAGATGATGTAGGACTCTTATAATAAATCATTATATTTACTGGAGCAGATTCTGTGTTAAAAATAACTCTAGAAGTAAAATTTTCCAACTATGTTCAACACTTAACAATCTAGCACTTATCCAGGATGCAACAAACACTACTAAACCTCTACCATTCCTGTTTTCTCTCAAGCAGTCATACATTTGATAATCAGGTAAAGAAATGTCTGTACAGTTCCATATGTCTGTAACCACTATCACTTCTTGGTTATTTTCTTTGCAAATTATTTAACATTCATCCATTTTTTTATCCAGATTCTTGGCATTTGTAAAATAAAATTTTACTAAGCTACATTTACTTCCAATATTTTTTCTGTGTTTACAGTTTGACTGAAGTCCATAAAATGCTTCACTAAATCGAAAATATTTTTTGCTTAGCAATTTGCCCCCACAAAAGCTTAAATGAAACCTGTCCTTGTCAAAAAATGTTCTTCACAAACATTTTACCAGTTACATTCTACATCCATACCATTAGGATCATAGGAGATTACTAGGCTATTGGCCCTGAGCCCTGATAAGCCTAGCCAAGACTTTAGCCCATGTTTAGACAAATTGGCACCCAATGACCCTGTCCAGCAGGGACACGGGTGGAATCCCAGGGGTATATTTTCTGTTTCCCATCCAGTTATCCAGGTTGTGCTTAAAAAGGGGGAAAGAGGTACTCTGCTTGACATGGAGATTGAGTCTGTTCCATAGATGGGGAAGTCTCTGGGACACAAATCTTGTTGATGCACCAAGAAAGTACGAACAATTACACCAAATGAGTTAATGATGCACAAGCAGAGCAAGGGACCACGATAATGTGTTGTAGCAATAAACCAAATCTTGTTCATGAATGTATTAGAGTATAGTACAAAATGAATTAGGTTGCTTCTTTCAATAAAAGTCAAGTTATCATATTAAAATTCATAAAATAAAAACATAACAATATAAAAAAGTATTACATTAACTCAAGCCCTTAAAGACATGAATATGCTGAACCTCGTTTGTCAAGGGCTTTCAACTTTATAAAGCATGACAGAGAAAATGAATCATTAAGACCCATCCACTATATGGCATTTGTTCTGAGTTGTCATAAGGCCTCATGTTTTTCTAAAATAAGTGACCAGGGACCACCTCTTTGTTCAGGGTTAACAACTTCAATGACAGCAAATTTAAAATTATGATGTACAAATTCCAAACAGTGTTTTGCCAGTGCATTTTTGTCATTTGTATTTTTGTTATGCATAATTAATTAATGGAGTGTGCTGGTAGGCTTGTAAAAATTAGGGGGTGTGGTATTGATGACATAATTTATTTGATTGTATAAAAAGTGCTTTACCACTGAATTTTTTATCTGAAGAAGTCTCTGAATCAGCGGAGACGAAAGCGCTCATCTTTAATGTGCGGTTTTTAATTTATAAAGTAATAAACATTTTTTACTAACAGTTTCTGCTACAGCATGTTATCGTGGTCCCATGCTCTGCTTGTGCCTCATTAACTCAAGTCTTGTTGATGTCATAGACCAGGTTGAGGCTGCTCATGCGAGTTAATCGAGTGGAGCTTGATTTGCGGATATGCAGCAGTCCCATCAAGGTGGGGTCCGTGATTGCCTTGTATGCCAGACAGTGGCCACCTATGAGGAGTCTGTATGAAACTGAGTAGAGGGATATAGCTTTTAGCCTATCTGTGTATGGTAGATGTCTGAGGCCGTGGATTCTCCTGGTGAGGAACCTCTGTGGTCTCTCCAGCTGCTGCATGTGCTTTGCGAGGTGCATGCCGAAAGGGGTGTTGTACTCAATAATGGGCCTTATAAGGGAAGAATACAGGGATGTTATGAACTCCCTGTCCATGGATGAGATACCCTTACTTATGAGGTGGGCCATGTAGAAGGCTTTCCATACAACTGAAGCAACATTGTGGTCAAAAGTCAGGTTTTGATCAACATGTGTGCCCAAATCTCTCACGACTGATTATGTGCATAGGACGTTATTAATGTGATAATTTGTGGGGGCATCACTCTCCCGGAAGGGGATGATGATGCATGTTTTGGTATTCAGCTTGATGCCATGTTTCTGGCACCAGTCATTTGTCTGAGTGAGACCCTCTTGGAGGATTTCCACATCACTAGGGGAATTGATGACAGCGCCCACCTTGCAGTCATCTGCAAACTTGGTCAGCCATAGCCCACTGGTTTTGGCCTGAACCTCAGAAAAGTATATCAAAAATAACAGAGACCTCAAGACCGAACCCTGGTGTACGTCACTTGTTACTGGTCTACTGCTTGAGGTGGCTTCCCCTATTTTGACTAGGTGGGTTCTGTCAGTGAGTCACTTTGAACCCATCTGGTAACTTATGGATTGATGCCTAGTTGAGAGAGTTTATTTATTATGCCTGAGTGGGGAATAGTATCAAAGGCTTTGGCCAGGTCAAGATAGGCAGTGTGCACTGTCTTCCCCTCATCCATGGCTTGGTGACTGTCTCAAAGTAGTCGACCAAATTTAGCAAACATGACCTCCCCTTGATGAGCCTGAGTATGTGGAAGTTGCCAGTGTCCTTGTTAATGAGGTCCATGATGATCTGTTCCATGGCTTTGCAGATCAGGCTGATGAGTCTATAATTTCCCGGATCGGTGGACGCTCCACCTTTGTGTAAAGGGATGACCGTGGCTGTCCTCCACTCAGCTGAGATGAAACCCGGTACTTAGGCTTTGGTTGAATAAGATGCCTAATGGTGCTGCAAGTTCCTGCCTGAGTTCACATAGGATGCAACCAGCAATGTTATCAGGTCCCATGGAGGGTGTATTTTTTGCCTTTGAGAGAGCAGTGATGACCTGTTCCCTAGATATAAGGGGAAGGGGGCAGGTACTGGGGTTGTCCTGATTTACTGATGGGGTGACAGAGAGGTGAAGTTTTCACTGAATCTGTCAGCCAACAAGTTTGCTATATCTACAGCATTTGTATCTGTGGTGTCCCTGACCACCAGTTCTGAACAGATCTGGATGCTTCATTTGAGGTTGTGGACGTATGTGAAGAAGCCCTTATGATTGTCTCTAGTAGATGTGGCCAATTTGGACTCAAAGTTTGCTTTGGAGGATTTCGCTAGTGCTCTTATTTGCTTATTCAGACTAAGGAGACTTTACATCCAATTGGGGACCTGCTCCTTCTTGATGTCGGACACCAATTTATTTCCTTTATTTGTTGAAGATGTCCACCAGACAGGTTTACTCTTCCTTGCAGAGGATGATTTAGTCATGTCGGGTATTCCTGATTCCATGCATCTATATAAATGCTCTTATAGTGCTTTGGCATAGTTTTGGATATTGGTGCCAGTTCCTGCAGAGGGAAAGGGGGCTTTGAAGTTGTTTGTACCATCCCTCAGGAGGCTGTAATCAGTTTTGGAGAGGTTTTTATGTCTGATCCTAGCTAGATGGAGGTTGGGGGAGATAGTGGCTACAAAATTTACCACTTTACGGTCAGATCTTACCAGGGAAGATGATACTATAGGGTTGCTGCAATGGTTACTCATGTTGGTTAATCCCAAATCCAAGATATTATCACCTCTAGTGGGGGTATCGACTAGCTGTTCCAAGGCATTTGCATTGATAAAATTGAGGAATCTCTGGGCATTTGTGCTCTGGCATGAGTAGTTCTTCCAGTCTATGGTTGGGAAGTTAAAGTCACCCAGGATCAGGGTAAAGGGTTGAATCTTGATAGATTCGAACAGGTCCAGATAGGCTGATTGGGCATCTTGAGTCAGATTTGGGGGCTGGTAGTATGATAGTAGTACTATGATTTGAAAAGGGGTGTTGTCAATGGTTAACTGCATCTGGAGTGTTTCCTCTGCATCATAGTGTTTGACCAGACTGGAGGTATGTATGTCTTTAATATATATTGAAACTCCACCTCCTTTGGCTTTACTACCCACAGTTTGGGGCTGTGAATGTATAATAGGATGAGTAACCAGGTAAGGCTGGGGTGCTCTCCACAGCTTTGAACCAGGTTTTTGTGACTGCACAGATGTCAGTATTTTTCAGGGTTAAGAATGCTTCCAATGAGTGCAGTTTCATGTTTAGACTACTAATGTTTAGCAGCATGACATTTAATTTGTGTTGCAAAATTTGTAAGTTATTAAATAGAGAAGCTTTAGAGAACTGATAATCAGAAAGAGAGGGAGAAAGTAAAATTTCTGAAATATACAAATTTACTTTATTCAACCTGCAAGTGACAAAAATGTCCTGAACCAGATTCTGCATGTGAAAGAAAAGGGGGTACCCATCAGATCATTCAGTCCCATATGAATAAGTACTGATTCATACATTTTCCTACGTCTCAGTAGTTTCCTTAACCCCAAAAGAATATCATGCAATTTTTAGCCATTGAGACACAGAACTGTAATGTTTTCCTTATCAAAACTACTTAAAGGTCTGATGCATTTATGCATCATGGAGTCACCAATTAGTAAAACACACCATCTATTTGTTCATTTTTTGAGACAACCATATCTGAACTAAACCTGACATTCCCTCCAACAGCTCTTCTTTTAACATTTTTATTTATCAGTGGGGCAAATGCATTCTTGGCACTACTTTTACTGTCACTCTTTAACCTTTTTATTTCATTATTCATGTCTCTAGTATCCACACCAGAGACGTGAGTTGATTCTACAAATCTGATCCTGTGAATAGAAAGCAACGTTTTTTCATTCACTGTGTTGGAGGTCAAATTATAATCAGTTTAGAACCCAAAACCTTATTTTAACTTTAGATAAATAGTATCACTTTTGTTTATCAACTACAAGTATAACAAAGTTGCTAAAATCAGGTAAATTATTACAGCTGTTTGTCTGAGTATTCCCTTCTGTTGTTAAAAATCCCAGGCAACCAGTCTCAGTTTGTATACACCTGTTGTTAAATCTAGGCTCACGTTTATCAGTGCCGACAGGTATCATTTCAAAATTCTCACTCATCATGACAATTTGGATTCATGTTCACTCATCGAAGGTAATTTTGACGAACAGAAAAACAATTTTCATTGAAAACACCTCCAATGAACAACTCACCAATTTTGTTTTGGGTAAGCCCCCCCTGCACCCCACACCCCCCTCACTCTTTTTACGTTCACCAAATTTATATTTGATCACAAGACATGCTTCCGACAATTTCACATCTTAAGCTTTCATTTTCAGACACCAAATCTGCCAAATTACTGCAGTTCTGACAAAGACAGCTGTCAATGTCCACAAAGCTATTGACAGTCATACTATACATTAACTATCAGGAGAATTCTAATATTCTCATTTCTTACAGTAGTGATTGAATCCAGATATTGACTAATGTATCCATCATTTAATGAATCTCATGTAAAATTTTACCTGATAAATGTAAAGCAAAATATAATTTTTCACCTGTGCCTCCTGTGCCTGTTGCACCCATCAAGCTTCGCAAGATGTGCCTTAGCATCTTCTCGTCATGTGTGTGACGAGCAGCTGCTTTGTGCTTGTGTCCACACACACTGAGATCTTTTAAATCGCTGAGCAGTTCAGTGCTCAGTCAGTAAGTAAACACATACTCCCACACCAACGAAAAAAGTAAAATGAAGAGTTGAACTAAAATATTATCAAAATGCAGGTGCTCAAATGTTGCATTTCTATTGCTGCACTCTCACAGAGACCTTTTAAATAGCTGAGCAGTTCAATGCTCAGACAATCAGTAAATAAACACACACCTGCCCTAAATAAAAAGTAAATTGAAGTGTTTGGTCTAAAATGTAATAATATTCAGATGCTCAAACAAAAACAGTGTTTTTGATTTTTAGTAGGCTTCTATTGTATTTGTTTGTGCAGATGGATGCACAAGGAACTAAAGTTCTAGAGAGCTGTGAAAAGTGCTAATGAGCAAAGCATACCACGAGGATAGGGATATAGATAAACCCAAATATGGTCATAAAATTGAACAGTTAATGATATATTCAGTGATAAGGATGTGCATCACATACATGGATCAAAAAGTTGGAAAGACATTCTAAAATGCAACACATAGCATCTAAAATCTCATGGTTTCTATGGGCTAACCTATGGACTAATTAAGTTACTCCCTCCAGAAAACATCATTTCTTTGAAAAAAAAAATCAGTCAACTTATTCAGCAAATCTTTTGACCTCTTTTAGATGGTGTAAGAGTTAGAGATATGAAGGAAAGTATTGTTTGTGTAAGAACAACAAAATAACCAATAACTATGCTGTGACTTTTGACCAACATGTGTCCACTATCCTAAGAAAGTACTTCTATATTCAGCAGTTTATAAACAAAGGGATTATGTCTCGATCCACAGATGCCATTGTCCCCCTCTACTCATCCATCATTAGGCGGATCATTAAGAGTAATTCCACCTTTGGTGTGTATCTGTCCATACACATGCAACAACTGGAATTCTCACAGAGATGCCATACTAAAAGGATACAAAGCCTAAACAATATGTCATGCATGAACTGACACAAAGTTATGTCACTACACTCTATAGCCTACAGACTGTTTGGAGGAGACCTGTGTCTGACATACAAGCCATCTTCCAACCCATTAATGATGGAGCTACTGCATATCAGCAAGTCAAATAGCTTCAGAAATACTCAGTCTATAGCTGTAAACCTCTATGCAACATCAACAGAAGTGCAAGTTGGGTCTATGGATGAATATTAGAAAATTTACCCCTGGACTGCCCCCAGTACTTGTAATGGACAGAGGTAGCTCTTAAATGCTTTATCCCATGCATGAGTCCCCTCAAATTACCTATGGTATGATCCCAGTTATTCTCAATAGGGGTAATATGTAATTATTGACTATGGAATGGGGAGGGCCAATCCTACCACCAAATGGGATAGGTAGATGTAAGCATAAAAAGGGAACTTGTCTAGGCTTAAAATAACCCATAATGGCAGCTAGCCCAGTACTTGCATGTGAGTTATTGTTATGCTTGTTAAATGTACAGGATTGTACTGATAGTCTGCACATAACATAATTGCTATTTTCCTGTTGCAATTTTCACCATCATGGCATTCAGTATCTTCTTCTTTTTCTTCTTCTCTTTCAGCTGTTCCCATTAGGGATTCCCACAGCGGACCATCTATTTCCATTTCTTCCTGTCCTCTGCATCTTGCTCTGTCACACCAACCACCTGCTTGTCCTCTCTCATCACATCCATAAACCTTATCTTAGGCCTTCCTCATTTCCTTTGACTTTGTCTCCAAACCTTCCAACCTGGGCTGACCGTCTAATATACTTATTCATAATCCTGTCTACCCTCATCACTCCTAGTGCAAATTTTAACATCTTTAACTCTGCCACTTCCAGCTCTGACTCCTGCCTTTTTGTCAGTGCCACTGTCTCCATCCATTATAACATAGCTAGTCTCACTACCCTCTTGTAGACCTTCCCTTTCACTCTTACTGGCACCTGTCTGTCACAAATCACTCCTGACACTCTTCTCCACCCATCCCACCTTGCCTGTACTCTCTTCTTCACCTCTCTTCCACACTCACCATTACTCTGAACTGTTGATCCCAAGTACTTAAACTCATTCACCTTTGTCAACTCTACTCCCTGCATCCTCACCATTCCTCTATCCTCCCTCTCATTCACACACATATATTCTGTCTTAGTCCTGCTGACCTTCAATTGTCTCCTCTCTAGAGCATATCTCCACCTCTCCAAGGTCTCCTCAACGTGGTCCCTACTCTCACTACAGATCACAATGTCATTTGCAAACATCATAGTCCATGGGGCCTCCTGTCTGATCTCGTCTGTCAACCTGTCCATAACCACTGCAAATAAAAAAGGGCTCAAAGCTGATCCTTGATGTAATCCCACCTCCACCTTAAACACATCTGTCATTCCCACTGCAGACTTCACCACTGTCACACTACCCTCGTACATATCCTGTACCACACTTACATACTTCTCTGCCACTCCTGACTTCCTCATACAATACCACAACTCTTCTCTAGGCACCCTATCATATGCTTTCTCCAAGTCCACAAAGACACAATGCAACTCCTTCTGACCTTCCCTATATTTCTCCATCAACACTCTCAGAGCAAACATCACATCTTTAGTGCTCTTTCCTGGCATGAAACCATACTGCTGACCACTAATTCAGTATGACATAGTAATACATAGATCTAATGAACGTGCAACTGCCAGACAGCCATTTTAATAGGGATGCCTTTTAACAAAAAGGTTGGGAACTACTGTTTTATGGTACACTATTCCTCAGCAAATTTCCATCTACATAAAGTGACAGAAAACAAAATCTATCACTTTGCCCTTTTGTCAAGGACAGTATCTCACCATTGTAAATTATGAAAAATTTCCCTTGATTATCCTTGCAAACAAAACACCCTTCTCTCATGAATTCTATTGAATTCAGTATTAATCTCTGTTTACTACAAAGGATACGTATACTCACTCCGGGATACTCAATGTGAAACAGTATATTTAAAGAGACCTACCAAATGATGTGGGGAATCACCTTGACAGTAAAGGGCTTCCACTTCAAACTGGAAGATCACCTAGTGAGGATCTGTTAGCTGATATCACCTTTAGAGATAATGGGCAAAGGTTTTACTTTCATGTAACAAACCTTAGCAAATAGCTATTCCCATACAAATCCAAGTTGAAAAAGTTGACCTATAAATAGAAATGTTGAAATATTAATGTTATGTTAGCCATATTTGTAATTATACAATAAAGGGTAATTACATTCAGAAATGTGCGCACTGATTGGGCAGCCAATCAATATACCCATTGCAAATTGAGCATATACTAATTGAAAAAAGTCTGTTGTTGTGCAGCCAGACTTCTGTTTGTATATGCTCCATAACTATATTTATCACACTTTATGAGGGGCTTGGCAAACGTATGAAAAGTCAGGGATGTTCCGCCAAACTCTGGACAGTTGAGAGGTATGCTGCCATGCATGTGAACTGTCATGAGTTTTACGGAATGCCCTTGATTTTCTTAATATTTTCTACCCTTTCTCTCATAAAAAAAAAAAAAATTAATCTTCTGGTAAAGCACTGAAGATTTCTATCAGTTAATAGTGCCAGATGTTAGAGTTTTGTACTTCCTGTTTTTTTTTTAAAGAATGCATGTTCCTGACAAAAAAAAAAAAAAAATGAGAGAGTTAGAGTCAAATGGCTCTTTTTCTCATAAGTGGTCACATTTGCTTTTTTTCCCTCATTGAACTCAAAATAGCAAGTCAAAAATTAAAAAAATAGGTACTTTTCTGTTATCAGGGCAACAGCTGTAATCAGCAGTTGGAATGTAAGTCCGCCTTGCAGACTGTCACCAAATGTATTATATATCTAAATGAGCGGTTGGAATGTTACCACGCTGGTGCATCTGTATATATGTCAGAAGCAATCGAAGGAACCACAGATCTTGAAATGTTTACCGTGAACGAAAAAAATGTGGTGTTGTGTATAATGCAAGTATTGAAGTGTTTCTAGGAGCAATGTAATAAATTTGCATAATATATAAACCATATCAGAAAAAGTGCAAGAATAATGCATACACTTTTGAAAATTGGGAGAGCGGCTGAAACACCACAAGGAAGCATTTTTCACAGAATGCAGTGAATACGTGTCAGTATATACCTGAGGAAGTAGATTAAGAGGTCAAGAAAGAATACCGGAATCTGTCTGCAAGCAGATGGTTATTGCTTTAAATATACTGTTGTTTTTTTTTTATTCCTGAGGAAGTCAATTAACAGCTCAAGAAAGGATGGCAGAATCTGTCTGCAAGCAGATGGTTATTGGTTTAAAAACAAAGGTCCTTTTTTTGTTATCGGGAATACACATGTCATGACCCTTTGGAATGCAGATGCTTATTGTTTTAAATATACAGTCATTATTTGTTATTCCTGAGGAAGTCGATTAACAGCTCAAGAAAGAATAGCAGAATCTGTATGCAAGCAGACGGTTACTGGTTTAAAAACAATGGCCCTTTTTTTGTTATCGGGACTATACATGACATGACCCTTTGGAATGTTACCACGCTGTCACCTCTGAAAGTGAAGATAAGGTTGCATCAAAATGCATCTTGTACAAATTTTCAGACGTGACAGCGTGGTAACATTGCAACCGCTCATGACATCTGTTGCCCCGATAATGGAAAAAATACCAAAAAATAAATAAATAAAATAAAAATTCAGGGACCAGAAATCCAGAAGTGTAAAGTAAATACTTCAGTTACTGCTCATTCTTGACTCACAATTTAGGAAACAATATATAGTAAAAATAGATTTGTACCATGCAAGCAGTGGCATGTAGACACTGAAACATTTGTAGTACATGCTTAAGTGATCCCCTCCAAGAAAGCTATTGTAGAAGAAGACTGAAGTGTCATCATACATGGTAATTATCTAAAAAAGTAAGCAATTTTTTAAATAATGTCTTTGTTTAATACACTCCTATATATATGGCATCACAGGAATTACACACAGTCGGTTTTGTTTACGCACTTTAGCTTCACTCTCGTGATAAAACCTTGCCAACTGTGGGTAAATTCTTTGATATCCACATCCCGTCATGTATTATTGCTCAAGTATCACACTTCTTCCTATGTAAAAATCCTATCGGCTCAAGTCTGTTCACTTTATATTGTGCCACACACTTATGACTATCAAATGGTTCCATAATTAAATGATTTTGACTAAGACTATCAAATGTATGCTGTTCTCTTTCAAGTGCATTCTGTTCTTAATAAATTTATTGTACCCTACTTTTTCATATATATGCTTGTCATCATCGCTGCTTACAAGTCTGGGTTATGGCTGAAAGGATCAGTTTGACTAGCCCACCTAACCAAGTTGTCAAGCTAAATAAACAAAAAATAAAAATTGTAAGAGACGACATGGAAATGACAGCTGAGAATCGGATTGCATTCCTGGACTTCATAATTTATATTGTTTTTCTACTTACATAATTTGTATGGAAGTTGTCACCTTTTTATCTGTCCACCAACTTTCTATATATTAATTTATTTGTCTGTTTGTCTAATTACTAGAGTATCCTACTGGATTGTACCTCATTTTCACTGGAGATCTGGAAAGAAAATATCTTGACAAAAATATCTATACAGATCATGTAAAAACAAAATTATGCAAGATAATTGTTGTAGCACTATAGACGGTGATATAAAATATGATATTTAGGACAGCATTTGATGCCATTAGTCTGCATATAGTTATAAAAACACATTGAGTACACACAGTTTAAATTCTAGAAGTGTATGAACACAGATATATAAAAGTATTTGGATATGAAACAGCTTTTAGCTATTTAAATTTACAGCACAGTACTGACTTCATGTGAATGTAGTTGCTTTGAGCCCTGAGTGGGAATTTTACAGAGATGATAGAAATACCTTTTAATATGCAGTTGGTAAGATTTGTATTGTTTTGCTATGATGATAGTAATATTACTACTACTAATGCACTCTATAAGGCATGGAGAGATACCCTTCCAAGAAAAAAAGTGCAGATAAATATACACCTAAGGAAGTAACAGATGCATGATACAGAGTAAGCAGATGGAGGAGATGAAAAGGATCTGAGGAATACATTTCTGTATGCACATTTCACTGATAAATAAAGAAGGAGTGCAGAAGTAGTTTCTAGAATTTTACATTAAAAAAGATTGAGATTCACGCAGTTTTAGCAAATATGATTCATACTTTGTAGCCCCTGTTGTTTTCCAGTGGTGTTAATTGGGATTCAGGAATTATGATGTTTTTAGAACTTAAAAAATGCCACCTATCTTTCAGGTTTTTCAAGAAGAATTTGGAGTGACAAAGTCGTATAACCTTAAACCAGGAGGAGATAAGATTCCACTGACTAATCAAAATAGAAAAGGTAATATGCTTTATCAAGACTTTGAACTTCAAAGAATATGCTTTCTTGTTTAGCTTGCAGACATTTATAATGTAAGACATGAATAAAGAAGGAGTTAATGATTTGAAGATAAATGGGTATAACTTAGATCTGTAATATATTTCTGGTAAGACTGTTTCAAGGCAATGCCTGGTAGCAGATCATAACTTTTGTAAGCTATCAACCTTTGGACTATACACATCTGCAGGCAAGCATTAGTCTTGTCCAAGGTTAGTTCAGATGAGCAGAAAAGACACTTGAATGTAAAACAGATTATTTCCCAATTCTAATTAGTTCATTAGTAGTTCAAGATAATCATCATATTGATCACTGCTTTATAGAGCTAAGGCTACTGCAGCAGTGATCAATATGATAAATGCTGCTGCAGCAATATTCATCATATTAATCACTGCTGCAGTAGCCTTAGATATATATGGGTTATAACCTGCCAAGGATATAATGGCCAGCCAGTGTCAAAGCTTCAGGGCACCTTCCATGCCCCTAAACTGTCTGGCAGCATAAGCTGAGCTGACTAAAAGACAAATTTGGGTGAGAAGCCCTTCAGACCTTTGCTGCTGCCAACGAGTCTACTTTTCAGAGCCTTTTGAGGATTGACAGCCAGCTTGTGTTTTCCTTTGCTGATAAGTTCCCTTTGGGAGATGAAACAGTACATTTTCTTAATTTTGTTGATGTTTTATTACTTTCCTCTTAAGAGAAGTTATTTTTAAGGTAGGAGTGTTGTATTTTAATGAACTGCCTTGAGACTGTAATGCACTTTTAAACAGAGCACTTATTTCTTTCTGTCAGTTTAAAAGTAAAGTAACAGAAAACATTTTTTGCTGTGGAAAAATTGTATTTATTTTACTTTTGTTTGACTGGCATTTAGACTGGTAGTATTTATTGGCAGTTACTAATTGTCTACCCTGGGAAATAGGCATAATTTTTGCCATGACTGTGAAACTGACTACCAGTACCACTGTTGGTCCATTTTCCAGCCACAAAAAGAAAAAAATTAAGCAAACAGCCTTTTCCACCACAGCAAGCTAGTAGTTTGCCTCAGCTGTAGGTGGTTGACTCTGTTATGGACATTTGTTGTACCTCAGACCAAACATCTTTTATCTTGGTTCCTGTGGTGTAGCAACTACAGCCACTATGGACCAGGGTTTAACCATTTCCTGTATGTCTGTTGGGATACTCTCAGTGGGCAAGGAAGAGCCACTTTTGTTGATCCTGGGAGAGGGAACAGGGAAGATTACCCTGTTGTTACACAATGCTGTGCCTAACCTGGGGAAGTTGCTGCTGACATTAGTAATATGCTTGGACACACTTTTCCTGTCAAAATGAAACAGAAAACACCTCCTCCATAATTTTATTTGGATAAAAAATAAAAAAATAAAAAAGCTGGGAGTGAAATGACACAAAACTACACCACCTTATTTAAATCAAACCACAGGTTAAGTGCTTTCAAACAACAATATGGATGTTTTCAGAACACCTTCCATCAACCTTGCACTCAATTTATACACTTAAAATTCACATGACCTCACACTTGATTAAGCAATTAACTCAGCAACCCTAATATTAAACATTTATTGGAAACTGATATGGACACCTTCTAAAATATTTAACACATTACGTAGATGAACATTGAAAATAAAAAATGATTTATAAAAAATACACTGATTTTTAACCTCAAAACACTTCCTGTCAAAGTTATATCATTCAAACCTGGAGCTACCATGGCATTTGTCCTTAATTGTCATTTTAGTTCCTTATATTCTAAAAGATCTTCACTTGGGCCCCCTCTGCTTCCCATAGTAACATGATCAACAATGTAAAAGCAAAAACTTGTGGGTTTCAAAAGAACAGATGTGTCTGTAGAGGGCATTATGTTCTTCCCTGTTCTTTATATCATATAACTGATGATATACTTTTGCCCTAAATGGTTGAACAGTTTTCCCAATGTAAAAACAGTCTTATTGTTGACATTGCATGACATATATAACCCCAGTGGTCGAACAGTAATACCTTTGGGGCAACTTTATAGTTCCATATCCGTAAATAACAAAGGAAGAGCATTCAATATATTTTTACACAGGTTACAATTGCCACTTCTGACCATTTCACCTTGACTCCCAACAGAGCCATTCATTTCCATCAAATTTTTAAAATACCTGTCTTTTTTTTGTAAAGAATCCTTGCAGCCTGTCCTACTATTTTCAAGTGTTCTTGGTTAAGAGAAAAAGTACTCCAATTATTTTGAAAAATTGCCTTAATGTCATAAAAATCAGTAGTTAAGAGAGGACAAAGGCTCTGTTAAAATCACCCTGCATCCCTTGAGTCCACTCGGCCCATCTCTTGATCCTGTCCCTTACCTAATAGAGGGCAAAAGACACCATTATTTTTTTTTAATTTTCCCCTCATGTACTCTATCATTTAAAAATACTGAGGGGTAGCCTCTACTCTCATACGCAAGTTTCATCTTCGAACGCTCAATGCTAAATTGCTCATCTTGGGATGCCATATGTGATAGCCTTACATATTGACCCTTCACCAATGATTTCTTCTGATGGAGGGGATGCCAACTAGTAAAATGGAGGAAGGAGTTGGAATACATAGGCTGTCTGTAAATGGAGGATTCAAAATGTTTTTCCTTCATGTTCTTGAAAATGGATATATGTAAGTAATCAGTTTGGTCATTGGAAAAATTCAAAGTGAAGTTAAGAAAGTCAGTAGTAGTGTGCAAATATTGAAAGAATTCCTGCAACCTCTCCACTGTGTCAATCACAGTGTCATCTAAAAAACATCCATAAAGGGACAAACACTGCAGAGGAAGCCATATAGGTCTCCCAATAAACCGTAATTAGATTGGTGAAAATGGGAGCGCAAGCCGCCCCCATGGCCACTCCATGACATTGCTTAAGCAATTGACCTTTGAAAGTGATAAAATCGTTCATCAAAACCATTTCCATCAGATTTTTAGTGCTTTGATTTTGTCGTGGCCAAAGCTTGTGTTAAAACCAAGATACTCGAACCATTCTAAGCCCAATTCATGCGGGATGATGTGGAGTGTGGGTCCTTAACATGAATAGTTACAAAAATTAATTTCTCATCATATAAATGATCACTTACTCTTTTCAAAAAAATCCCATGAATCCTTATACAAATGATCGATTCACTTTTCGGCCTTCTTAAGTTGTTGATCAATAAAACAGCCTATATTAAAAGTCTTAGATGCTTTGGCATCAATTATAGGGCAGAGAGGGGGACAAGATAGACTCTTGTGGATTTTGGGAATACCAAAAATGGTGGGTATTCTAGGATGTGCAACCACCAAATATTCATAACCATCTGAACTGTTACCTCCATTTAATAACATATCCTCCAACTCAACATCTACCCTCCTGTATGTTATATTCATTGGAGAGAGACTTCCTCATAGGCATCACTAAACAGCAAAGCCAGCATCTTTTCATTATATTCATTCATATTCATAACAACAAGACCAACACACTTAAAGCACGAAACACAAAACTGTTAAAACCAGGCGAAAAGAACACTATAAGAGCCGGCAAATAAATGAAAAAAAACATTTATTGTAAGCGCTTTCAGTAAGGACCTTGCCTCACCTTCCTCAGACAAACAGTAAATGCATCAATTAACATCCCTTTTATACACAAGTTGAACCTATTAGTCAATTAGCATTGAGAAAGATAATTACTAAAAACTATTGACAACAAGTAAAAACCCCTGCATTCTAAAACATTCGATGTTGTACATGCTTTTCAAAAAAGCGTAACTTACAAATGTACACCTTGTTACTAAATATCAAGTAGCATAATAGAAAATACAAATTGAAAATCCAAATTTTTTTAAAAGGTGCAATAACATCGGATGTGCATGAACAATCTAGCGAGCATGCTCTATCTAGTAATATCACTGGTGAGCAGCAGTCCGAAATACCTGAGTTTGCAGGCTTAAAGTTAGTTAATACATAAATTAGTCTTATAATCAAATTATGAATTTAGTAAGTAATAAATAATTAATAATAAATAGTAAATATTAAATATTAATGTTCTTCGTGTACAATAAAGCCACATAATCCTTAATAACGACGACAACCTGCCAATAATTGGACAAAAAAGTGAAGTTAAATAAATGCTTAAATAAATACTTATATGTACCAAAAAGTTAATAAAATATGAATACAAAAATAAAATTATATATCTGAATGTAAATACATTATGGTTATCTTTTCAAAGCAAACAGCTTTAAAATGCATTTAATAGATATATTTTCATTCAGCCCTGGAAAAATATGTGCCCTTGTCCTAATTTGCCACATCAATTCATCTATCTCTAAAAGAATTTGCCAAGGTCCTCCTCTAATGTCATTGGGTCTATGTTGTAAAATGGCAAATTTAAAACTATGGCCGGGATGATCTAAATGCTTAGCTAGTGCGTTGTTAATATCTTTTTTACCTATGGCATAATAATGTTCATATATTCGCTGTCTTAACTTCCTTTCCGTTTTACCAATGTAATAACCATTACATTGGCCACATAAAGCTACATAAGTGACACTTTTAGTGTCACAATTGTATCTAGAGATAACTTTATATGTTTTATCATTTATACAGAATTGATTACTAGCCATAATGTATTTACATTGGGAACAGGCCCCGCATTTAAACATACCATTGGGCCTATTCAACTGTGGCTTCCTCCTGTTCTCTAAGATGGTTTTTAGATTTTGGTCCCTCCTGTATCTTATCTTGGGCCTTATTCCTAAAGTTTTTGACAGCATTTCATCCCCGTTGATAATATTCCAGTTTTTGTTGAAAATATCCCTAATGAGATGGTAGTCTATTGAAAATGTGCATAACAAACTTGTTTGGTAAACCCTAGAATTGTGACTGTTGAGAGCCTCTCCATGGTCAGTTAAATTCTCTTGGTCAAGAGAGCTCACCATGTAAGTTTCCCCTTGTCCTGTTAATAAAGGTTTAAAGTGTCCTACACTTCTTTTAAAGACAACTTCCTTTTTAATATTGATAACCAAGTGACCAGGGTATCCCCTATTCATGAACATTTTTGAAGCTGTTCACATTCGGACTCAAAATCAAAATTGTCCAAAATCATTCTAGCAGCCCTTACCATTTGGCCTTTAACAATGGCCCTTTTCTGATGGTAAGGGTGGTTGCTAGAAAAATGTAAAAATGCATTAGAATAGGTCAGTTTCCTGTATATTACACTTTTGTATCTATGATTAACTCTGTCATTGATTAACAAAATGTCGAGATAGTTAATTGAACTCTCCCCTATGACGGAAGTAAACTCTAAAAAGTTGGTGGTTTGTGTGATGTTGTTAATAAAATTGGGTATCAAAGATTTGTCACCCTTCCAAATACAAAACATGTCATCCTGGTACCTAGTGTACCAGGAGACATTGTCTTGAAATAAAGTGTTGGTAAACAAAAAGTTGTTCTCCCAATGGGCCATGACGGCGTTGGCAAAACTGCCGCCACACGGGGAGCCCATGGCGACACCAGTTTTCTGCAGATAAAATTGCCCCTCAAAGACCATGAAATTATTTGTCAAAACTATCTCAAGTAGTGTTTCAATCAAATAAATGGTATTCTCTCGTATGTTCTTAGTAAGTAAGAAATCCCTAATCCACTATAGACCAATCCTTTGAGGAATTACGGTATAGAGATACTTGATGTCAATTGTCAGAAAACACACATTTTGTTGGTATTTCAAGTCATTAATGCTTTTCAAAAATCCCCATGAGTCTTTGCAAATTTGAGGCTCACTTTCAACTAGTGGTTTTAGCACGCTATCTATGTATTTGGCACAACCGTATGTGATAGACCCACGACCATCAACAATGGGTCTAAAAGGAGGGTTGTTTATAGCTTTGTGAATTTTGGGAGTGCCAAACAGGGCTGGTGTTTTAGGTGCTATTATGGATAAGTACAGGTGCAGGTCTATATCTGTTAACCCTTCTAAAAATAAGTCTTCTAACATAGACCTAATCTTTTTGTATGCTAGATTAACTTTGTTCAAGGTAACCTGTGTATAAGCAACGGTATTAAGATGTTTGACCATACTTTCCAAATATGTACAATGATCCATAAACACCAAGCCCCCGCCCTTGTCAGGCTTCATGACCCTTATGTTACAATCGTTTACCAAATTTAAAAAGTCGTATTCTAATGGGCTGATGTTGTTAATAGTGTTCTTCTGATGGTTATTTTTGTCGTTAATAGCCCTAATATCCATTTCACACATTTTCTCAAAAACACTCAAGCTAGGATGTAGAGGTGGGTTAAACAAACTCGGGACTCTAATAGAATTAACCATACTAGAACTCTCTCCCAAGAGCAAATTAAGGTTTAACTTATGAACAAAAAGTTTCAAATCAATCAGGGTCGTAGCTATGTCCATATGTTTCCCTGGGACAAAAGTTAATCCTTTTGATAGAAAGTCAACAATCTCTTGATGGACGTCTAAGATGGTATAGTTATAAATCTTAGTCACCCCCCGAACTTATATATATGCGGGGTGCAGAACCAAAATCACCACAAGGGACTATCTCCTCCTCTGTCTCCTTTTGTTTCTTGTTTGGGTTTGATTCCGATTGGGTTGCCGGTTGTTTTGTTGGGCATTGGAGTTAACAACAAGACCCCCACCTTTGTCCAGCTTTATAAGCCTAACTTGATTGTTACTAATAATATTTCTCAATAATTTCCATTCATCCACATTCAAATTCCATTAGTATGTCTTTTGTTATTATGAATTCATTTTTTTAACAGTTGATGCTAAGGACCTATCCTCTATCATACCCCATAAATTGGTCTTGTTCATATTTGCATTAACAGTTACAAAACCATGCTACATACAAGGTATCAGAATATTTTATCTTGAAGTATACATGATGGCAAAAACAATTGTATTACTATTTGACCTCTGGGAGTGAGTATTTGCTAGAACTGTAAGGTGATAACTTCATTTTTTTAAAGGTTCAAACCACACCCACTGTGAGTTAAAGGTACACACTGAATAGAGCTGTACTGGAGGGAATGAGTTAAGATCTGTTCATGATTTTATGTATATTACATCCATTGCTGCTGCCACTGAAACTGTTTTGAGGAGATTTGTCTGGCTACATTTTCATAACCACCCAGATGTAAAAAAATGAAATTATGAATTCTTCCTTGGACATAGAGTTGGTTTTCAGTCCTCTTGCTACAGAGGTCATTATGAAGTGTGCTGGGGGGGAAGCTGATTCAGGGAATCTGTCAGATTTTTCAGCTCTTCTTTTGTGAGCTTCCAAAGGGATTGTCTGCTGTCTTATCTACCCTTAACAAAAAGCAAAACAAATTGTCAGGTCAGTGTTGGTATGCCAATGTTTAAAAAGCATTGACAAGGAAATCCCAAAAAGTGGGAGTGACCCAGGACAAAGGACAGTCCAGTAATCCAGAATTACTGTATCAGGGAATATTGTTTCCTTTCCACCCTAAAAGTCCCCTTAATCCTCCCAAAAAGATTGAATCTCCATTTCTCTCTCTAACAACAGATTGTTTCAGATCCTGACACAGATCCCTCAAGGTTACAGTTGGCAATGTGAGACTCTTCCTCCTTTTCTAGGGACTCCTCCTCATCAACCAGACCAAAGACTTTCCTTTCTTCCTGTCCTATGTCATATGCTGTCTCAAGGGTTAATAGAAACTGTTCCTCCTCATCTGATAGGAAAAGGATTTTATTCAAGAATATCATTGGTACCAAAGAAAAAAGATTCTTGGAGAATCATATTGGGTCTTTCCTTCCTAATCCAGTTTGTGATAGTGCCCAAATTTAAATTGCTGTCACTTCAAAACCTTCTACTCCGTTTTCATTTGAGTTTCTTACTAACCTTAGATTTAAAAGATGCATATCTTCACATTCCAATTCATCCACATGTCAAGTTTTTTAAGGTTGTGTATGTCTGAATCACATTATCAGTTCTCAGACGTACCCTTTGTGCTATCCCCTGTTCCAAGAGTATTCAGTGTTTGGCTCCTGGTAATAGTCACTGCAGGCTGTAGGGTATTCACAGATTTCTACATGTAGAAGACATTATGTATTCATTTTCAAAGTATCAGGAATCTGCTTTGTTGGGTAAGGGATCCTTCTATCCAGACTTGGATTCCAAGAAAACAATCAGATTTTTTTTCTGACACCTCACAGAATTGTTTTAATAGAGTGCCTGCTGGACACCTCAGTACAAAGTGCATTTCTTTCTCAGGAAATAATAGACCTATATTTAAATCTATTTTTTGGGAATTTCCACTTAGACTTCAATCTCCGTGACAAAACTCCTCATTACTGTTGAGATTCATGTCATCTATGATTCTCATGATACCTCTTGCAAGATTCTACACGAGAGAAATACAGTCATTTCTGAAAACCCTTTGATCCCAGCATCAGCACCAACTGACTTTTCACATTTCAGTCTTGGGATTTGTAAAAGGGGAATATATAGTGGAGACATCAAATTTCTCAGAATCAGATCTCCCTTTCTCCTCTCCTGCTACAAAGAAATTTGTTACAGCAGACATGTCAGATTTTGTTTGAGGAGCAGTATTAATGGGCATAAAAGAGCAGAGTCTTTGTAACAAGAATGATGAACCGAAACATATAAACATATAATAGATGCTCTTATAAATGCTGTCAACTCTCAACTCTCTCAGTTATCTGTAGTCCCCGAGATCACTTCATGTCTTTATAAACACTGCCACCACAGTGACAGGGTACATAAACAAGCAAGAACCAGATTTTACCCCTTCTGTAGATTGGCCTTGGAAGCATGGGGTATAGCTTTACAGCACAATCTCACTCTGCAGGTAGCTTTAAACCTGTCAGAGCAAAACTGCATGGGTGACATTTAACTCAGGGGAGGGTATTATTTTCGTATATGAGTGTTGGTAAATGCCTCTGCTCTTTCTTGTGTGTATTGGGAGTGGTATTGTATTTGTTAGTTTTGTTTATTCCTCTAGTTGTATGTGTTGTTTCACTATCCTTTGTAATCTCAAGATTTGAGTTGATTCACGAAATTTCATTTAGGCTACACATGTGGAGTTCTAAATGACAATAAAGTTTACTTTGACACTGACAAGCTGTGCAGGACCAGTGCAGACCCTCATGAATAAAAACTGAACAGAGGGCCTTCCAAGGTTTGATCCATCTTTTGGGATCTCCTTAGGTGGATCTTTTTGCCTACTGTCTGAATGATCAACTGTCACAATTCTGCTTCAGGACTTCATGCAAGAAAGTCTGGAAGGCAGATGGCTTTTCTTTTTTTTGGACTGTAATGTTCTTGTATGTCTTTCCACTGATTTTCATGGTACTTCTGAAGATTCAGTAGGACTCCCCAAAGATCGTTTTGGTGACTCCCTTCTGGCCTAGGCTACAGTGATTCTTCCTTCTTTTGGAATTGGCCAGTCTCGAGATTGGGGTGTTTAATGCATCTTGAACCTATAAACTATGGTTACCTGCCTGAATGACAGAGCCTTAATACCTTTTATGCACCTGTTTTCTGAAGATGTGCAGTAGAAATTATTGGAGGCAAGAAAGCCTGTACCTAAAATGTCATATATTAGCAAATGGAAAAGGTATTCTAGTTGTTGCCAACAAAAGATCCAGCAACCATTTAGGGCTAGTGTTTCTCTGATTTTACAGTTTTTGTGTAAGTTACAATTTTTACATCTGGAAATTCTTAAAATCTGTACCATATCCTCCTGTTGTTTAAGCATTGGAGGATGTAATTATTACTGATTGTAACTTGCATGGCAGTCAGCCTGCTACCCCAAGAAAGCAGATAGATTGTATAAAGTTCTTCAATTGTATGTTTTTATTTCCTAACCCCAGATCAGATCCAGCAGTGATTTATTTAGTAAATTTAGCTGCTAAACATCTGCTGATTGCCAATCCCTCGCTTTCTGACCAGGATGGGATACCTTTTGTGATGCCCGTGCACTGGTTCAGTAATCAAGGAGCCTCAATCCTCGCCACTAGCACCAGTGATGGGCATGCACATTGGGGGGATAACAAGTACACACAATTTCCCTTAAGAGCACACAGAGATCACAGTCAGTCTGGGGCTGGTTTCTCCCTTTCTCTCCAGATCCCCAATAAGACTCCCCACTAGCACAGCTATAAGGTCCAGATCTCAGCCTAGTGGTCAAGATAAAACCTCCAGCGCCCTCTCTGTCCAGCCAGTGCTTTGTGTTCCTGCTGACGCACACACCTTAAGATTTGATTTGGATACAAACACACAGACAATCCAGGGGAAGGCTGGCATAGGTTCTCCAGTTATGCCCCCTTTCTACCCAGACTATAAGGTAGTATCGACTGCCACCAGCCACTATCATCAGATACTATAAGGCCCTTCCCAAAGCGTGACCAATTCACTGTGTAATATTACTATTATCCAAATAGTAAGTTTACCAAACAGCAAGACTATTGGAGTGGCTTGGACAGTATCACCAAATGCATGCAATGTACTCTGAGAGCTTAAATTATGTCTACACAAAACAGCCAGAGTTGAAATGTTTAAAAATATTTAATAATAAATAATAAAAGCACAAGACAAATCTCATCATTTCAACACAGTGCTAATCAAGAGTTCAGAAATCACAGGAAACTTTAAAGCAATATTGTGGGATAGTCTGACATAAATATAGAAAACAGCTAGACTAATCTGGCTAAATTCCTATCTAACTCTAAGAGAAACTAAGTCCTAAATAACTTTCCATACAAGGAAAAGTGCTGGTGAGTTGTCGGCTTCAGACAAAATCCAAAATGCTCAACCTTTCTCTCTGGGAAAGTCTTAAATTGATAACACCCAGTACCACTGAGTCATTTCACATTACATCATTTTTATCCCATCTCCTGTAGTTCCCAGGCTAACCGAAACTCAGAATTTACATTTCTTTGTAAGATGCATCTGGCTAGGAAGCCACAGCAATGAAAGACACTTTTACATGTAAAATATAGTAATTATTTATGTCTTAAAACAATAGAAAGAATTTGTTGGTCCAGACATCCTGTCTCTGAACTTGAGCTCAAACACAGTTGTAATTCTTTACTTAACAGATTTCTTCCAGCATGGTGCACTGTGGTTGCATTTCTGAAGTTCAGCATATAACACAGTTTTCTTACATTTAGTTTTCTTTACATTTGTAACACAAGCCTGTGGATTATATTAATATTTACATTGACATACAATTATCTACAAAATTCTATCTATCTAGGCTGGCAGCCTTCAAACCCCCCCCCCATGAACTCAAGCTAGTTTTTGAAGTGTCCCTTGAAAAACGTTGCTTGAGAGAGTTGAGTCTGTCTGGGTATACCTCACCCCATTTCCTGTCTTGAGAGCCCATCTGCATTGGCGTTGCTAACCCCACTATGGTGCTGCATTGACATATATGCTTGCAACCCTAGGCTCCATCTTAGCAACTTGGCATTTTGCTGGCTGGCTCAATGTAACCATGTTAGGGGGATTGTGATCTGTGACTACAGTGAATTTCCTTGCATACAAATAAGGCTGAAGTTTCTGCAGTGCCCACACTATGGCTAGACATTCCTCTTCTACAGCTGCATAGCATTCGTACCTGGGTTGAAGTCTATACCTGAGATAAATCACTGGGTGCATCAACCTGCACAACAAATTATTTGCTGTAATCTGGACTGGCTAACACAAGGGGTCCTCCCAATGCTTCTTTAAGCTTCTGGAATGCCTGCTCACATGCTGTGGTCCACACTACCTTATCTGGCCTGTTTTTCTTTGTCAGGTCTATGAGGGGGGCAGCTATGGTACTATAACTGGGGATGAACTTTCTATAGTACCCTGCTGTCCCTAAGAATGCCTTCACCTGCTTTTTGGTAACAGGTGCAGGCCATGCCTAAATGACTTCCACTTTGGCAGGTAATGGCCTGATCTTATCACTCCCCATTCTATGTCCCAGGTAGGAGACATCTGCCATACCGATCTGATATTTGCTCAACTTAATGGTCAACCCTGCCCTTTGTAGTCTGCCCAGCACCTCTCTGACATGTTGAAGGTGCTGTTGCCAGGAATGGCTGTAGATGGCAATATCATCTAGGTAAGCAAGGGCAAACCCTCCTTCTAGGATTTGATCTACCAGCCTATGGAAAGTTGCTGGGGCATTTTTCATTCCAAAGGGCATCTTTGTGAACTCATACAAGCCAAAAGGAGTCACAAAGGCTGATCTCTGTCTAGCACTGAGAGTCAAGGGCACCTGCCAGTAACCCTTTGGTAAGATCAGTGGTGGTAAGATACTTAGCCCCACCCAGCTGCTCTAGGACTTCATCTGTTCTAGGCATGGGGTAAGCATCTGCCTCTGTGTGACTATTTAATTTCCTGTAGTCCACACAGAACCTGGTGCTGCCATCCTTCTTTGGCACCACTGAGGTGGCCTAGGGACTGTTGGACTCTTGAATTACCCCTAGTTCTAACATTGCCTGTGTCTCCTCCCTCAGAATCTGTTTGACTCTCTCAGGCACCCTATAAGGGGCCTGCCTAATAGGCCTTTGGGGTTCTGTATCCATCTGGTGCTGCACCAGGTGGGTGAGAGGCCTGCCTAATAGGCCTTTGGGGTCCTGTATCCACCTGGTGCTGCACCAGGTGGGTGCACCCTGGTTTCCCAATGAACATGTCCCCAAACTCCTGTAACATTGCTCAGATTTTTCGAACCTGGGTAGGAGATAGCTGCTGGGACATTGCTATCCCTTCCACTGAAGTGTCAGTCCAAGCCTCACTGAGGAGATCAGTCACCAGATGTCCCACAGACTCCTCTTGCAGTCCACTGACAATACTCAACACAAGGGCCTCCCTGTCATGGTAAGGTTTCATCATGTTAACATGGTACAGTTTATGCTCCTGTCTAGCAGTTCTTCCATGTAGTTAACATCACAGACCTTCCTTACCACCTTGTAGAGTCCCTCCCAGGCTACTTGCAGCTTGTTGTGTCTGACAGGAATGAGAACCATTACCTGCTACCCTACAACAGCATTCCTATCATACCATACCTTTTTCTGTTGTTGAGCTTCTCCCAGGTTCTCCTGGGCCAAGCTCATGAGTTCCCTGAGTCTTGTCCTGAGTTTTAGTACATATGCTACAACAGACTCCTTGTGAGATTCACACTCAACCTCCCACTCATCTTGAATTAAATCTAGGGGTCCTCTCACCCTCTGCCCATACAGCAACTCAAAGGGTAAAAAACCCATGGATTCCTGGGAACCTCTCTGTAGCAAACAACAGATGGGACAAATATTTGTCCCACTCTCTCTTAAATGGGTTCCTATTACCTAATCAAACTTCCAGAAGTTCGAACTTGGAAGTTCAAAAGGTGAAAATGTCAAAGTCGTGGAAGTCCGAATTCTTTCCCAGGGAAAGAATTCGGTTGGACATTTCTGTGGCTTCAACATTTTCTGCACTGTGGTGCAAAGGTTATGGAATGGGTTAAGGTAAGTGTGTGATTGTGATGGATGTTGGGGTTAGGGTGTGTGTAAGGTAAGTGTGCAATAGTGACGGACTTTAGAGTTAGGGTACGGGTAAGGTAAGTGTGCGATAGTGACGGGCTTTAGGGTTAGGGCACGGGTAAGGTAAGTGTGCGATTAGTGATGGACTTTAGGGTTAGGGCGCGGGTAAGGTAAGTGTGCGATAGTGGCAGACCATAGGGTTAGGATTTGGGTTAAGGTTAATGCATAGGTAGTTGTATATGGAAGGTTTAGTGTAGGTTTATAAGGTTTTTGGTCTGCTTGTGTTGTGTGTTTTTCGGAAGAGCAAATTTTTTTCCCCTGGGAAAAATTCACTGTTCTGATGTTTCAATGTTATTACATTTCAGTCTTCCAAGTTTGAACATCTGGTGTTCGAACTTTTGGAATTTCGATAATGGAATATGAACCCCTCTTAAACTGGTTTGCAAATGCCCATAGCATTGACTTGAGTGTAGAGTTTAACCTCTCAACAAGACCATTAGTCTGGGGATGGTAGGGAGATGGTCTTCACGTGCTTCACCCCACAGTACTTCCACAGACAAGCCAGCAGGTCTGATATGAAATTGGCAACTCAGTCAGTATTTCTTTTGAGTAATCTACCCTGCTGAAAATCTCTAACAAAGCATTTGCCACCTTTTCTGCCTCAATGGAGGACAAAACCACTGTCTCGGGGTATCTTGTAGCATAATCTACTACCACTAGGATATACTTTTTCCCTGTGGAACTTGGGGTACTCAGAGGCCCAACAATATCCATAACTACCCTCTGAAATGGCTCCTCGATCACAAGCAAAGGTATCAAAGGAGCTCTCACTTTGTCTCCTACCTTGCCTACCTTTTGGCACTGCTCACAGGCCCTGCAGTAGTACCCTGTTACATCTCTGGAAATTCCAGACCAATAGAAGTTTTGCATAATATGTCTCTTTGTACGTTTTATGCCTACACGACCTGCAAAGGGAATAATCTGGGCTAGGGCCAGAAGCGCCAGATGGTAGGCTCTAGGCACTATCAACTACTGTATTCTCTCACCTTCTAGCTCTCCCTTAGGGGTCCACTCTCTGTGCAGTAACCCTTTGTCCCAGTATACAGATTCTCCCTTCCCTTGAGAATCAAGCGCCTCACTAGCTACCTGCTTTAGGCCTTGTAATGTAGGGTCTGAGAGCTGAGCCTGTCTCAACCCTCTGTCTTTGTAACCCTTCCCAGCTCCCCTTTCACAGGAAGTCTGGTATCCTCTGACAGCAGTGCCTCACTGTCAGTCTAGGTACTACTACTCACATCTGCCCTTGCAGTCACTCTGTCCAAGAGACCATCAGTACCAACAAGCAGCTGTGGCTCACCTTCAGTCTCACTGCTACAGGGTAGCTCCATCCCTGAAGTAACAACCTCACTAGTCCTGGCTGCAAGTATGTGGTCTGACTGGGTCTCCCTCAGGCTACCAGACCCACATGCTTGTCTCCTAGCCTGACTGTGTGTAACTGTGTTAACACATGGTACTGCATTATCAAAATCCTTCCCTATCAGAACTTGTGCAGAATGGTAGTTTGGTACCCCTGTTGTCTCAAGACAACCTACTGTTGGCATTTTGCCTTTCCAACTTACTGGCTCCCTCACCTTTTGTTCCCCACCTTGCCTCTGTGGACATCTATATGCCACATGGCCCCACTGGTTGAATTCAAAACATTTAACCTTTGGTCCTGGATGTGTACCTGGACTAGTGGCTTCCCCTGCTACTGTCAGCTTCTGTTGGGGCAGACTGGGCTGCTCACCATGGGTTCCTTTAGACCCCTGAGCACCATTGGGTGTCCCTTTCCTGTGCAGTGATTCCCTGCTTGCTAGATATAGCTCTCCCTTCTTCCCCAACTCATCTGAAGTAGCACATTTTCCATCAGCTAATCAGATCTTCATGTCCTCAGGCAAAGTGCTAAGGGCTTGTTCCCTCACCAAGGTCTGCCAGCCCTTCAAAAGTGGTGACCTGGCATCCACTCACACACCTATGAAAATAAATGCTTAGTTCTGCAACATATTCACACACACTTTCATCTGCCTTGCATCTATGTTCACGAAACTTTTTCCTATAAGCTTCAGGTGTTAGCTTAAAAAATTCTACCAAACCATTCTTAACAGAGGTATAATCAAAAATTCACTTTCAAATAATTTAGACAGTACAGTTACAGCTTTACCATGGAGTAAGGGGGTCAGGAACCGTACCCAGAGCCTTTGGTCAACATCATACTGTTTACATACCCTCTCAAACATATGAATGAAACTATCAAAATTATCCCCCCTCTGTAAACTGCAGAAACAATTTCCTGACCTTTTGTGCTTCTGGGGTCCAGTTACTCCCTTCCTTATTACCTCCATGACCCTGGCAAAGAGTCAACATCTCCTTTTAGTGCTTCTTCTGCTCTCCTTCTCCTCAGCTTCCAGGCATAGCAGTTTCTCACTCTCCTCAGCCTATAGGCATCTCAGTCTCTCTGCTGATTCTGTTTCCAAACACCTGGCCTCCAACTCAAGTCTCTTTAGCTCCAGATGGATTTTTAAGTCCTCTGCAGTAAGGTTGAGCTGCCCATTCTCTGAGTGTTGTACATCTCCACGGCCAGTCTGATCATCCTCCTGGTTGCTATTCTCTGATGCAGCTGTGACCAAAGCTGCAATCACGTCTACTTTAGTCAGGTTTCCATGCACCAGCCCTTTATCCTGGCACATCACAGCCAACTGGCTCCTTGTCAGCTTACAGTACTCCTCTGCTGACATACTTTCCTGCTCTCCCTGACTAACTAAGCTAACAAAAGAATCAAAACAATTGTGATCTGAACTCTGAATATTCACTGCTTGGTTGATGTAGAGAGCAAAAACACCTTCAGTGATCACTGTACACAAGCTATAAGAATTCACTATCCACACCACTACAAGCCAATTAATATGTGATGTGGCTGTCTGACCACTATCAAATAATATTTTATGTGGATATCCCACCACTGCTAAACAATTAATATGTGATGCCTGCACACTGGCCCAGTAATCAAGAAGCCTCAGCCCTCAACACTACCACCAAAGAGGGGTGTGCACTTTGGGGGGATAACAAGTACACAGACAGTAAAGTGCAATTTCCCTTAAGAGCACACAGAGATCACAGTCAGTCTGGGGCTGGTTTCTCCCTCTCCCTCTCCAATAAATCTCCCCACTGGCACAGCTATAGCATCCAGATCTCAGCCTAGTGGTCAAGCTAAAACCTCTAGCACCCTCTCTGTCCAACCAGTGCTTCGTGTTCCTGCCCATGTAGCTGACACACACACCTTAAAATTTGATTTAGATACATACACTCAGACACTCCTGGGGAAGGCTGGCACAGGTTCTCCAGTTATGCCCCTTTTTCTGTCCATACTATAAGGTAATACCAAGTGCCACCAACCACTATTATCAGCTACTATAAGGCCCTTCCCAAAGGGTGACCAATTTCACTGTGTAATATTACTGTTATCCAAATAGTAAGTGTGCCAAACAGCAAGACTATTGGAGTGGCAAGGACAGTATCACCACATGCATGCAATGTACTCTGAGAGCTTAAATTATTTCTACACAAAACAGCCACAGTTGAAAGGTTTGCAAATATTTAATAGCAAATAATAAAAGCACAAGCCATATCTCATCACTTCAACACAGTGCTAATCAAGAGTTCAGAAATCACAGGAAACTTTAAATCAATATTGTAGGATAGTCTGACATAAATATAGAAAACATCTAGACTAATCTGGCTAAATTCCTGTCTAACTCTAAGAGAAACTAAGTCCTAAATAACTTTACTTACAAGGCAAAGGTGCTGGGGAGTTGTTGTCAGCTTCAGACAAAATCCAAAATGCTCAATATTTCTCTCTGGGAAATTCTTCAATTGATAACACCCAGTACTGCTGAGTCATTTCACATTACATCATTTTTATCACTTCTCCTTTAGTTCCCAGGCTAACAGACACTCACATTTTACATTTCTTTGTAAGCTGCACCTGGCCAGGAAGCCACAGCAATAAAATATACTTTTACATGTAAAATCTAGCAATTATCTCTGTGTTAAAACAATAGAAAAAATGTGTTGGTCCAGACATCTTGTCACCAAGCTTGAGATCAAACACAATTGTAATTCTTTACTTAACAGATTTCTTCCAGCAGGGTGCACTGTGGTTACATTTATGAAGTTTAGCATATAACACAGTTTTCTTACATTTAGTTTTCCTTACATTTATAACACAAGCCTGTGGATTATATTAATATTTACAATGACATAGAATTGTCTACAAAATTCTATCTAGCTAGGCTGGCAGCCTTCACACCTTTTAACATATTTACTATTTTGCAGCACTTAATTTTAGAATTCTCAGTTGTCATGCTCATATGTTACAGTTTATGCATTTCTCCTTTTAGAACACCCGGGACATTATGGTGTCTTTTCCCTGATCTGAGGAAAAACACATTTGTGGAGTCTTATTACTTCTGTGTCTCAAGTGACTCGACAGTCTTTGAAATGTGCTAATACTTCTACTGATGCCCCTTCCGGTGCTGCTGCGACTAGAACTGCTATGGGAAGGTTTGTTGGCTCAAAACCTTCCTAAGGATGTTAAAGCTAAAATTATTTTGAATTCTCCTCTAGACAGGAAGGTAGTATTTGGGCCATCTGATGCTGAGGTCCTTAAAAGTGTGATGAGAGAGGTAAACTGATTCATAGAATTTCACAGGTTTTCATCCTTCCTCCTCCAAGTTTGTCAGGGGATTTAGTGCTACTTCTATGTCCTTTTTCAAAAAACAAAGTAGACTGACACAGCAAGCTGCTGGTAAGCAGGTTCTTAAGAAGCAAAGTTCAGGAGGTAACAAAAGGAAATGAAAAGACCCCCCCCCCCAGAATAAATGACAGTATAACAAGTCTGCATGACTAACTTCAAAATCTTCTCCCTTTCCACCCTGTCAAGTCTTTAATCCTTCCCCAAAATCTGACCTTTTTATTTATTTAACATTTGTTTACTCAAAACTTCCACTTCTCTCTTTGGCAACAGATAGTTTCCAACAAAAGGGATGTCCTTCTATGTTATTGTTGCAGTATTCTTCACCTAAGGGATCTCCTGCCAAGGATAACCCAAAGTCCAGTCAGTATACCAAAGTCTTCAGCTCTTATAGGCACTGTGCATAACATAGGCCATAAAGGTTATGTATGGATGCAGATACTCATAACTTTGCCACCAGCCCAAATGTCATTATCGAACATTGGTCTGAACACTCTATAACATCCCAGGATGCATCCTACATGAACTCAGGCAGGAACTTGCAGCACCATTAGGCACCCTATTCAACCAAAGCCTGAGTACTGGCTTCATTCCTGCTGAGTGGAGGACAGCTACTGTCATCCCTTTGCACAAAGTTGGAGGAACCACCGATCTAGGCAATTATAGCCTAACTAGCCTGATCTGCAAGGCCATGGAGCAGATTACCATGGACCTCATTAACAAGGACATTGGCAACCTCCAGACACTTGATCCCACAAAGTTTGGTTTTGTGAAGGGGCGGTCATGCCTGTTAAATTTAGTCGACTTCTTTCAGACAGTCAACAAGGTAACTGACGAGGGGAAGATGGTGCACGCCACCTACCTTGACCTGGCCAAAGCCTGCAATACTATTCCCCATTCAGGTATAATAGATAAACTCTCTCAACTAGGCATCAATTCATATGTTACCAGATGGGTAGCAAACTGGCTAACTGATAGAACCCACCTAATCAAAATAGGTGAAGCCACCTCAAGTAGTAGACCCATAACAAGCGGTGTACCCCAAGGATCGGTCTTGGGGCTTCTGCTGTTTGGAATATACTTCTTGTAGGTGCAGGCCAAATCTAATGGGCTGTGCCTGACCAAGTTTGCAGATGACTGAAAGCTGGGTGCTGTCATCAGTTCCCCTAGTGATCTGGACATCCTCCAAGAGGGTCTCACCCAAACAAATGACTGATGCCAGAAACATGGCTTCAAACTTGAATGCCAAAAAATGCATCATCGACTCTTTTGGGGAGAGTGACATCCCCACAAATTATCACATTGATAATAAGGTACTAGGTACGCAATCAGTCATGGGACACTTGGACACCCAGGTTGATAGCAAACTAACTTTTGACCACCATATTGC
This sequence comes from Protopterus annectens, assembly GCF_019279795.1. Classification (NCBI taxonomy): domain Eukaryota; kingdom Metazoa; phylum Chordata; order Ceratodontiformes; family Protopteridae; genus Protopterus; species Protopterus annectens. Next base: position 868,176,366 of record NC_056748.1, read on the forward strand.
CTCTGTTGTACGGAAAGCTTTCTACATAGTCTACCTTATTAGTAAGGGAATTTCATCCAGGGACAAGGTGGTCATAACATCCCTGCATATATCCCTAATATGACCCATTATTGAGTACAATGCCCCTTTCGGTATGTACCTCACAAAGCACATGCAGCAGCTGAAGAGACCACAGAGGTTCCTTACCTGGAGAATCCAGGGCCTCAAACATCTACTCTACACAGCTAGGCTAAAAACCATGTCCCTCTACTCAGTCTCCTACAGACTCATCAGAGGTGACCTCTGTCTGGCATACAAAGCAATCTCAGACCCTGCCCTGATAGAACTGCTGCATATCTGCAAGTCAAGCTCCATTTCAGTAACCTACACATGTGACCTCAACCTGGTCTATGACATCAATAGGACATGCTAGCGGGGCAGATTTCTGTCCCAGAGACTCTGCCTTTTGTGGAATAGACTCCCTCTGCATGTAAAGCAGAGTACCTCATTAAACGTTTTAAGCGCAACCTTGGTAACTAGATGGAAAACAGAAAATGCACCCCTGGGATTCCACCTGTGTCCCTGCTGGACAGTGGCATAGGGGGCTGACTTGTTGGAACATGGGCTAAATTCTTGGCTAGACTTGTAAGGGCCTTGGGGCCAATAACCTAGTAACTTCCTATGATCCTATGAACACCCTTCTGCTGTGCTGGTTATCAAGCCATGATTTCAGATAAGTGTTTATTTGGGGTTTCTTTTTACTTTTTTTGTTATTTTTTGTGTTCATGTCATCCAGAAAGGGAGAATGTCAGTGTGGGATGCAGATTCCCCATATAAATTGTCACATCTTGTGTCTTTTTTTTTTTTTTTTTTTTTTTTTTTGGGCAATTCCCACAATCATGTGCAGTGTTCTATTTCCCAGGTGTTTGTACCCAAGACCCTATATAGAACCAGCTCCTCTTTGTCCATATACCTGGAGAACCAGTGACTTAATGTTGACTCAGGGTGTTGTTGCAGAATCCTCCTATCCTGAGGGCCAGCTGTCTGCCAAGAAGAAGACCAAAAAAGTTAAGCCTGATCCAACTGTTGACGAGCATCCCTCAGACATCTCTCTTGAGGCTGGTAAAAGACAGGAGATCTGTCTGGTGATTTCTTCAGAATCCTCTGCCATGACCTTGTCAGAGGCCACAATGGATCTGCTCTCTTACATGTCCTCAGAAGCTTTTCAAACATCTGTGTCTGACATTGAGGGGGATCCCTGGCTGATTATATCTGAAGGGCCAAGGAACATTCCTCAGATCTTAGTTGGGGAGGAGATTCCTACCACCATTATAGAATCTCATCAGGGGTCTAATCATCCTGAAGTGTTTCAACCAGACATTCCACAGATAAAGAAACAAAAGAACAAAGCATATTTCCCTGTTGTGAAGGATCCCTAATGTGAATGGCAGGAGTTCACTCCGGGTTTACTGAATGCTGTGTTGGTCTTCAAGCCACCTCAAGGGGTCTCTGTTCCTGCTTCTCCTTGGTCTTACACTCCACTCAAGAGGCCTAGGGAATTGGATTCCTCAGATGAGGATCTGGGCTAAGGGAAATAGCCTCTGGGTTATTCTTCCCAAATCCTCTTACCCCTTGCATTATGATTCAGAGGAGGAGGAGTCCCTAAATCTAGACTCCCATTTGGAATAGTTCTTCTTTGGGGATACCATTGTGTGTAAGATGGACTATTTTAAGTGGGATTGTTCTCAGTTCTCTGATATTCAGAAAGGTATTATAAGTTCCTACACATGGAGCCTCCCAAACTGTCTGTTGTTCTGTCTCTTCTGGCTGTCCTTTTGGATACCTTTTCAACAGCTTCTGTATCCCCTGACTCTCAGCCTCCTTCACCTAAGAAGCCAGATCGGTTCTATAAAGTGCCTGAGGAATGCAAATTTCTTTATAAATGCCCTTTCTTTAGTGACAATCACCTCTGACAATCCATCCAGGTTGTTGCGCTCCATCAAGCTGTTACCTTCTGATAAGGATAGTTAGGCCATGAAGAGGTTTGGCAGGAAAGTTTGCACTGCTGCCACTTTGTCATTTATGGCCATTAAATACCAGATTCCTAAGATTACGTATGTTTTGTCTCTCCTTTCCCAGGTTTCTAAGGTGGTTTCTGACCTTCCTGACTCTGATGGGAAGGCTTAGGCCCTTTCCCTGCTGGGCTTCACTTCTCAAGTTGCCCGCCATTCAATCAACTATAGTATGATTCAGCTGATGCCTCTTCCAGGGCTACTGCCTTTGGTTCAGCTGTAAGGCATTATTCTTGGCTTTGTCTTCAGGATTTGCCTGATGATACTAAGGCCAAACTTTTGTATGCTCCTTTGAATAACAAAAGTCTTTTTGGATCTGCTGCTAATGACCTTTTCAAGTTCTTCCAGGACAAGGGCAAAACTTTGCAGGAGCTGAAATATATGATGTTATGTTGTCCTATCTCACCAAATTTATTGCTGGTTGGGTTTGGAACTGAGTATCAGTTCCAACACAGCCTAATACTAAAGCTCAAGAGCTTCCACTGGCTTGAGGCTAACCCCTACCCTATGATGCACTGGATAAGATACCCAGATCTAATTTGTTGCTCAAGTGATCAAGAGGACTTTCAGCTGGCTCGTTGGCTAAGTAGAAAATCTTTCTATTACTTTCAAATAAGTTTTTTTTCTCTTAGCTTTTGGTTTGTGTGTGTGCGATTAGTGGTTTCCAGTTTACCCCATCCCGTTACTATAGTTGTGTTGTTCCTGCTGCCCAGAGAGACCCATTTAAGTTAGAGGGCTCTCTGTGGCCTGTTTAAGTAGAGGGTCTCTTTCCTTTGTGTGTGTCTGTGTGTGTGTGTGTGTGTGTGTGTGTGTGTGTGTGTGTGTGTGTGTGTGTGTGTGTGTGTGTGTGTGTGTGTGTGTCTGTGTGTGTGTGTGTGTGTGTGTGTGTGTGTGTGTGTGTGTGTGTGTGTGTGTGTCTGTGTGTGTGTGTCTGTGTGTGTGTGTGTGTGTGTGTCTGTGTGTGTCTGTGTGTGTGTGTGTCTGTGTCCTTCCCACTATAGAGAATCCCATTTAATTTAGAGTAATTTTTCTCTCTTTTTCTACCAAACAAAAAAAGATTTCATCAGGTAGTGTTACTTTGTTTCATCATAGACAGCATCGTGCAGTAATTTCTGACCAAAGTGTTGGATCCAAAAGAAAGGGAATCTAAACAGTCAGGATTTAACAAGTGTGATTGCTGTAGTCAAAAACTTGTCAATTACAGATGGTTACACTAGTTACATTTATTGTCTTGGTGCTCTGCAGGATCCCTGTACAATATGCCATGGGTTTAGTGCCAGAGTTTTGTCGGAGCACAGGAATAAGCAGATTGTAAGAGGCTTGCTTAAGGTTCCCTTTTTAGAGGCTGTCAAGGGTTCCCAGAGCTCCAAATCTCCCTCAGCTTCTTCCAAGTCTGGCAAAAATCATAAGACGCATGCTGATCTGGTTCCAGCATCAGAGCCGACCAAAGAAATTGTGGTCTCGGAGCCAATGGTCCTCAGCTCTGAAAAGTTGAAACCTGTCTCTTTCGGTTCCAAAGGTGTCCATGGAGCTGATTGAGCCGATACTCAAGATACGGTCTCCAGTCTTGGAGCCTGTCACTCTGACGTTGAGATCTCCCATACTGGATAGCGTGAGATCTCCTTCAATTTCCTCCTATTCCTCCAGGAGTCTGTCAGATGAAGACGTGGAGTGGGTGGTGAAGAGATTGCTCCAAACACCGTCACTGGCCAAAGTTCCTACATCTTCAGACCCAAAGGAATCAGAGCCATCCAGAATAACTACATTGACCTTGATTCCTCCTCTGATCACCCTGGTATCTTCAGAGCCAGAGTGCGTGGACCTAGTGCTAGTGGAGGTGCCAGTGATGAGGTCCCCTTTGGACTTGTTTGTTCCGACTTCCTGCTCCGACTTCCTTGCTTCCTTTGGACGTCGAGGAGTCTAGGAGATGATGCTCACTGATCAGGGCTGGGGAGGGGAGTGGACTCAGACAGTTGTCCGATCTGACTCTGCCTCTCAGTGCCTCAGCTAGGTTGAGCTCAGCTCCTACATCAGTTTTGGAGCCAGCTGCTTTGCCTTGGAGCCAATCATCTGCCTCTCTGGAGCGGAGGACCTCTTTGGAGCAGAGCGGGAGGGCTTTTTAACTGATGAAGAGAGTGCTGTCAACACAGACAGTTCCGCTCTCGGGCCCAGCTGCTCTTCCCTCCCAGGTGCCTGTATTGGTCTCATCATCCCCTCCAACCCCTAAGTGTAGAGATCCAGAGCCTCAGGAAGCCCCTGTGGGCATTGTCGTCTCTTCTGAAATTTCCCCAGAGTACTCCTCTGAGGAAGTCCCTAGGAAGAGACGATGCAAGAGGAAGCACATAGACTCCCCTGAGTCTGTCACTTCAGGTACCTATTTGGATGAGTCAGAAGGGTCCCCACAGTCCCCCTCTGAGGATGTCTCTTTCACTGAGATCCTTGAGATCCTGAAACAAAGGGGTGTCTGGAAGGCCACCAAACCTTCAGAGGATGAATTTGGTATACCTAGAGGTTTTTGGGTCTCGGACTTCCACCTCCTGGGTGACTCCCCCATATGACCAGCTTCTAAGTGTCATATCCCACAAGGCCTGGACTTCACCTGTGAAGCATATTCCATGGAGGCCGAATAAATTTATTACTGCCCCCACAGAGAAGGAGTTCCTCACAAAAAGTGTCCCCGTAGATGCGATGGTGGTGGTGGTGGCGGCGGCCACAAAAAAAGGAGCTGTCAGAGACTTCCTCATCAGTTCATCCTCCTAACAAAGAGTCAAGGACTATGTACATATATGGAAAGTGTGCCTTTGCATCAGCGGCCTTTACCCTGTGGTTGCTGAAGTCTCTCACCCATTTCATGAAGCTTCAAAGGGATCTCCTGAAGGAGCTAAGAGATACCCTTCAGGGACTGCAGACAAAATTTTCTTCTCTACTGTCCACCCTCAATTCCATTGTGACCTCCTCCATGACACTGATTTCTTATGCAGCCGATGGAGTGAGTAGAGCAGCTGCTGCAGGAATCTCCCTTAGGAGACATTCTTAGATGTATCTTTGTAACTTTGCTGAACCCTTCAGGTCTTCCTTCACCAATGCTTCCCTTCGAAGGTTCAGCCCTTTTTGGACCAAAGGTGAAAGATACTTTGACCAGGTATGAGCAGGAAGGGAAAACCTTATCTTCCGTTGGAGTCCATTTTTCCGCCCTGTCTAGACCCTATCCTAAGGGAAAGGTGGAAGATGTGATTCCGCAAGTCCCAAACAGGTTTCTCTGATGCACGTGGTGACACTTCCCCCAGGTCAGAGGTGGAAATGCTAATGGAATATGCTGACCTTGCAGCAGGGGAAGTCTGCAGAATAAGGGCGACAGAGATACATTCTCTGGGAGGCCCTTCCAGTGCTCCTGAAAGGAGGCCCACCTGCTCTTCTCTCGAGGCAGTCGGGGAACGTTTGTTGTACCCAAGCGCCAGGCAAGAAATCTCCCAAGACAGTTGGGTACAGAATGTTATATCCAGAGATTATTACATACCCTTTTCCACTCCCCCCTCCAGTAAACCAGTCCATACCACACGCTCCACTCAGTCAATGGGACTATGCAACACAAGAGATACTCACATTGCTAGAAAAAAGAGTCATCCAACATGTCCCTGCAGACCAAATTGGATCCGGAACTTACTGAAGGTTCTTTTTAGTTTCTTTTCAGGTTCTTTTTAGCTCCAAAGAAGACAGGTGACTGGAGATCCATTCTAGATCTCATCAAACTAAACAAATCTATAAAGAAATCAAAGTTCCAAGTGGTGATACTGCAGTCAATATTCCCCTTCCTCGGAAAAGAAGATTGGATGTGCTCAATAGATCTCCAGGATGCATACTACCACATAAAAATGGACAGGTGACCCAGGAGACATTTACGCTTTCAGCTGGGAGCCAGTCATTACCAATTCCGAACTCTGCCCTTTGGCCTCACTACAGCCGCCAGAGTGTTCACCAAATGTATGGCAGTGGTCACGGCTCACTTAAGACGTCAGGGATTCCATGAGTTTCCATACCTAGATGACTGGCTCCTCACCGCCACCACCAAGTATGTGCTGCTACGAGTGAGAGATGAAACATTGTTACTTTGTGCCAAACTAGGTATCACAGTAAATTTTAAAAAATCTGCCTTGTCACCTTCTCAGCATATTACCTTCTTAGGTGCAGAATTGGATTAAAAAAACACGGTGGCAAAACTCATCCCAGACAGGATACATCCCTTTGCCACCAGGTCAAGAAATTGATGTCAAAAACAAAAGCCCAGGCCAGATATGTATTACAAGTTCTGGGCACCATAGCAGCTGTGATTCTTCTGGTCCCCCTAGCACAGCTGCACATGAGGGTTCTACAGTGGTTACTTTTTGCCCAGTGGTCAATGCAAGATCTTCCCCTATCACATCAGATAATCATTATGGAATCATGCAAGAAAGATTATCTTTGGTGGCTAGAAACAGAGCAGTTGTATATTGGCCATCCCTTTGTTTTTCCACAACCAACAGCAGTTCTGGCCATGGACGCTTAGGTGGGGGGGCATTATCTGGGCATGATGGTCCAAGGCACATATATGTACTCTCTTCTGATAGGGATGATTGCAGTTCAGACGGACATGTCAGTGGTGTGGTACATAAACAAGCAAGAGGAACCAAATCATACCCTCTATGTTGAGAGGCACAATGGGTGTGGCAATGAGCAGTTGCTTCTCAACGTTTTCTGATAGCAACGCACATCCTGGGGAAATACAGCGTGATAGCGGCCAAACTCAGCAGAGCTATTCTGTTGCCTCATGAGTGGTCCCTGAAGCCGGAAATTGTGGAAGAGATCTTCCAGAACTGGGGCCAGCCTTGCTGCGACCTCTTCGCCACTTCCATGAATGTCAAACGCAGCAGCTACTTTGCCCTCATTTCCCCTCCGGGGAGGTCACCAAGGGATACAGTAGTGGCCCCCGGGACTACTCTAAGTCTTTCCCCCATTCCCCTTAATACCCAAAGTACTTTAGAAAGCCAGCAAGTTGAAAAGCAAGATGATTCTCATTGCACCTTACTGGTCTCGACAAGTTTGGTTCCCCTTTCTCTGGACCCATTTGCTGGAGGAACCATTGATTCTGGACCCAGTTAAAGACCTTCTGACCCACTCATCGGGAGCATTCCATCCATCCATATAAACCCTCAAGTTGACAGCATAGCTGCTCCAATTCCACATTTAGCCAGGTGTTACGATTTCTCCCCCACAGTAAAACATATCCTTGTTTCTTCCCAAAAAACCATCCACGAGGAAATTGTATTCCAGTAAATGGAAAATATTTTCATACTGGGCTGCTGAACAGAACATAGAACCTTTTACAGCTTTTAATTCTGCAGTTTTAGAATTCCTTTCCAAACTTTATGATGAAGGAGCTGCAGCAGTTACTATCAGAGTTCAATTGGCAGACATTTCTAGTTTCCATATTGGGGAAATGGGAGTACCTATTATGTCTCACAGATTATGTAAAGCCTTTCTTAAAGGTACCTTTCTACTTAGACCCCAATCAGAGAACCTCCTGCACCTTGGGACCTTGGTTTTGTCCTGTCCATGTTAGTCTTGCCACCCTTTGAGCTCGCATTTTCTTGGGATATAAAGTATTTGTCATGAAAAACTCTTTTCTTAATAGCCATTACATCTGTCGGGAGAGTATTAGAACTTCAAGCTCTTGTCTATTTGTCCTTTCTATATAGTTTTTCACAAAGACAGAATATCCTTGAGAACTGATCCCTCTTTCCCACTGAAGGTCTGCTCAGAGAATAATCTAAATCAACTTATTGAATTGCCTGTGTTTTTTTTCCCAATTATTGTGACAAGACAGAATATAAATTACATCAACTAGATGTGCACAGACAGCTATGTTTTTACTTGCGTAGGACCAAACACCTCAGAAAGTCTGACCAGCTTTGTGTCCTTTTCTGCCAAAAGGAAATGAATGCCAGTATCCAAGATAACTTTGTCTAAGTGACTTACTGATTGCATCTCCTTTTCATACAGTAAGAGTAAGAGAATTACCAGGGAAAATAAAAGGACATTCCATAAGGGCGGTCTCAACATCCTCTGCTTTTCAGGCTAGACTTCCCATGGACTTGTGCAGCTACCACATGGGCAAGACCGCATACCTACATTACTCATTACAAAGTAGATGTGGTGTCCCAGAACAGGTTTTCCTTTGGTTCCACTGTGTTGAAGAGTCTATTTTCTTGAGTCACCCTAGGATAAAGGTGCTAGGGATGCAGTTCCAACCAGCAAGAAATATGACGAGACAGGACAGCATAACATTAAGAAGTTATGTACTCACCATAACATTCCATGTTTGTCGTCCATCTCACCTATATTCTTGCATCCCACCCTCCTTCCCCCTCCTTTGTTTCTGGAGGACCGGGTGGATATTTCACATATATGTATATATGTATATAGCTATATTGATTTGGAGTCTCTGGTTCCTTCCTACTGCAGTTAGACATCTGTTGTCATGTAGACATGTGGGCGTACTGATAAGGTTTTCGCTTGCAAACAAGATCTGGGTATCTTACCCAGTGCATCATGGGATAGGGGTTAGCCTCAAGCCAGTGGAAGCTCTTGAGCTTTAGTATTAGGCCGAGTCGGTGAGTACATAACTTCTTATTTTGATTCTCCCATTCTAAATTTCAGAGGAACTATCCTTCCATGTCTGCTTTTGTTCATAGGCAATCTTGACCTCCTGCCAAGGACAAGAAGGGTTCTAGGTGTGTGCCTCCTGCTAAGTCTACTCAGACTCCTGCTTTCCAGAAACCTTCTTTTCAGGGCAAGCCTGGTTCGATTTGATGGTTTGCTTCCCCCTTCCCTCATCCAGGTTCCCTGTCTCAAAATTGGCTTCAAATTTTTGGGTTCTACCTATAATCCATCAGGGATATTTCATGGTTAGGAAGTACCTTCCTCTCTTTTCAGGCATTCCTCAACCTCCTCAAGAAAAGCTCTCTCACTTCCAAGAGGTTCTTTACTCTCTCTTGCCTCAGAGCACCATTCAAGATGCGTCTCCAGCTCAGGTAGGGAAGGGATTTTATTCCAGAATGTTTTTGGTCCCATGAAAGGAGGGCACATGGAAACCAATTCTGAATCTTTCCCTGCTGAACACCCTTCTCAAGATTCCTTCCTTTTGGATGTTATCCCTTCAGACATTGTTTCATCTTCTTCCACAGGCATCTCAAGGATGCCTACCTTCACATCTCCATCCATCCATCCTCTTTTCAGGAAATTTTTACATTTCTCTGTCTCTTCCTTGCATTTTCAGCTTTTGGCTTTCCTCTTTGACCTCTCTACTTCTACCCAAGGGTGTTCATCAAATGTCTTGCTCCTGTCATTGCTTTTTGCACAATTCAAGGTATTCATATTTTTCCCTATCTAGATGATCTGCTTATTCAAGCTCCTTCCCCCAGAAGTCTGCTTTAGGATCTCAATTTACCACTGGCCTATTACACAGTCTGGGGTTCACCATAAACATCCAGAAGTCAATTCTGACACCTTCCTAGGGTCATATTTTCCTCAGCTGCAGGCTTCATATAGTTCCCATTTTGGCATCTCTGCCTACCCTCAAGGCACTAGCTCTAAAAACTTTTTTCCAATCTCATTTTCCTCTGGCATCTATTTTGTCCAGGGGATTTCTCAGGGTCCTGGAGTTCATGGCTTCCACCATTTCCATACTTCCTCTCATCAGGGTCTGTATGAGGAAACTTCAGTGGTACCTCACATTGGCGTGTCTTCAACATTGCCACACCCTGGAATTTCCTGTACCCTTCCTTCCCTGTCTCAAGCTTCAGTGGTGGATTTAACAACTTTCTCTAAACCCAGGGCTTCCTTTTCTAGCTCCAGTTCCCACTCAGGAGCTCTTTGCAGAGGGCTCAGACAGGGGGTAGGCTGCCTCCTGTGGCCCCCTTAAGGTTCACAGTCTCTGGCCTTCTCATTAGAGGTCAGACCACATCAACATAAAGGAGATGAGGGCTCTGTTTCTGGCTGTGCAAGCTTTTCATTCCCTCTTTCATCCTAGGCCCCTCATAGTTTTCACAGACAATACCATAGTGATGTGGTTTGTCATCAGGCAGGGAGGCACAAGGTCCTATTTTCTTTGAAGACTATCTATTCAGGTCTGGGGTCTAGCTACCCAGTATCAACTGGCTCTTGAGGCAGTTTACATTCCTTCAGATTACAATCTAGTGGCTGGACTCCTTCAGCAGGTCCAGCACACAAGCTCATAAATTGGTGTTCTTGGACATTGTTCATCAGTGGGGTATTTCTAAGGTAACTCTTTTGCCTCCTGTCTGAACAGTCAGCTTCCTCTATTCTCTTCCAGAGACTCAAGTCCTCTGACTTGTAAAGTGGTTTTCCTGTCTTTTCCTTGGAAGGTGATGTTTCTGTATACCCCCCCTTTACTCTGTTACCATGAGTTCTGTACAAGACCTGGAAGGGCTCTCCCAAAATCTAGCTGGTGACTCCCTTTTGGTCCAGACAGCATTGATTCTCTGCTCTTTCTCACTTTGCCAGGAGCAGTGCACCACAAGTTACCTCACTGGGTGGATCTTCTCAACAAGACAAGGAGCCTGTTATCAATCCTCACGTGTCCACACTTAAAATCACAGTGTGTCTGATATGGTTTTGATCCCTTTTAGGCACCTCTTTTCTGAGAATTTGCTTCAGGTTCTGCCAGAGGCTAGGAAACTCACTACCAGGAAATCATGTATTTCCAACTGGAAAAGATCTTTGTGGTGCCTCTCTCACCATCAGGATCCTCTATCTGTGTAGGTTCCTTTGGTTCTCTCTTACTTGCCTGATGTGCTCCTTGATGGATTGGTGTATTCTTCGGTGAAATCTCACCTGTCAGCAATTTCTGCCTGTCTGCCATTGAACCCCACCCCCTTTTGTTTGAGATGACGTAATTCTGTAAAGGCATCCTTCGTATCAGGCCTCCCAGGAAGCCTATTCTACCTTCTTGGCACCACAATTTTGTTCTTGTAAAATTCATCCAGGCTCCTTTTGAGCCTGCTTCCTTGCAACATTGAACTTGGAAGACTGTTTGCTTGTGGGTCTTACTTCAGCTAAGAGAGTGCCTAAATTTCAGACTGTCATGGCTTCTCATCCTTGTTTTGGTATCCATAGAGCCAGGGTTTCTCTTCATATTAATACTTTTATTAAATGCCCAAGGTTGTCAATAAGTTGTCCCTTAATCAGTCTATTCATCTTTGTTCCTATTTTCCTTCTGTGCAGTTTACCAGTGATGAGGCTCTTCACACCTTGGATTTGCATAGGCAACTGAGGTATTACTCAGTTAAAACTAAAGCTTTTTTGCAAATCTGAGCAACTGTTTCTTTCTTTTCATCCCAGGACTTTGGGTTTGGCTGTCTTGAAGCAAACAATCTTCTCTTGGATTTCTAAGGCCATTTCCTTTTGTTGTTCTTTTCATGGCAAATGTCTTTCCTCATTCATAAAGGTGCATTCTACTATGCAGTTGCCTCCTCTGGTGCATTTTTCAAGGGTTTAGATACCTGGTCTATCCTTGAGGCTTCTACTTTGCCCTCTGTTTATACTTTCACTAAACATTACAATTGGATGTTTCCAGGGCCACAGCAGGTTTTGCTAGGGCCATCTGCATAGATTTGTGGGGGGCTCTTCATTGCCTCCCCCCCCCAGTGTCCTCTTGAGCTGTTGTACTCTCCCTTAGGTAAAGAACACTGCAACAGTAATATAGAAGGATGGGTCTACTTCAGTAGACCAAAACACCGAAAATCATAGCACCGAGACTGAAACACCGAACGTTCGCAATCACGAAAACCCACATCAACGAAACATCAGAATAACGAATCACTCTAGTATATATTACGTACCAATTAACAGACAATGAGAATACATGAACTGTGAAGTAGTGCACTTAAATAGTACATGATATTCATCCTCAGCGGAACTACTTCACATCACACAATGTACAAATACGCCTCAGGAAACAGCTAATATTGTGCTATGCACCGAAGAAACCTTGGCTGACATAAACATGGAAGCTCCAGGAGTGTTAGGCAGCATCTACAAAACAGTGTCTTCTCAAAAGATAAAACAGTTGCTGGTAGTAGATAACTGCCTTTACCATTTGGAGAGGGCAAGAAATACAAAACGATATTGGGGTTGTAAATATAAAATATCAGAAGGTTACAAAGGCCAAGCGATAATAGTAGTAATGCCAAACGATGATATGCTCGAGAAGTCTGTTGCACATAACCACCCAGGGGAACCTGGACAGGTAGATAGGTATGTTGTGTGCAATGAGTTAAGAATGAGAGCTACTTACAGTCGTGATACACCATGCCTGATAGTGGAAGATGCGGCAGCTTCCACTTCATTAGATACTATCCACCATATATCCTGTAGAAAAGCATTTCTACAGCAGGTAGAAAGGTGTAAGACAAGTCTTCTACATGGAACCGAAGATGTCACAATAAATATTGATTTCTCTAAATATCCCCTGAAAACCGGAAGATTTGTCAGTAAAGTTATGCGTGATCCCAGCACTGACACCAGTGTAGTTGTGTTTACCACAGTCAACAATCTGTATAACTTGAATCATGCCTCCATTTGGCTCATGGATGGTGCGTTCTTCAGTAAAGGTATAACTATACGGCAATTGTATAGTGTTCATGGTTTTGTCAAGTATGGCACTCACAGTAAAGCTATCCCACTACTGTGCTCTTTTTTATCGAAGAAATCCTTGAAGTCCTACAACTATCTGTGGCATAGTATATTTTACTTGTTATCACAGCATGGATTTGAAGCTAACATGCAATTTGTATTATGTGATTTTGAAATTGCTTCCTTAAAAAGTGTCAGACTGAATGTGCACAGTGCCAATTCAAAGGTCTGCTTATTCCACTTCGGGCAGAATGTGTGGCGTAAGGTTCAATGTTTGGGGTTAGCATCACTATCTAATAAGTCACAATCATTTCTACAGGAATCTGAAGTGCAGAGTATGTATGAGTTGTTGAAAGCTACCTTTCCAGTAGAGGGACGGGATGTTCTTCGATATTTCTCTGACTGGTATGTCTATGGTAACCAGTGTAAATTCAGCACTAGAACAACATCCAGTATGAAGTTTCTCCAACTGTTTCCAATCCCATTTTGGAATGTCAGTGAGCTGAACAAGTTATGTTTACCATGTACCCAAAATACCGTGGAGGCTTTGCATAGGAAGCTTAAATGCCTTCTAGGCAGTAGGGGTACAAACATGTCGGTTTTGCTATCATGTTTAGTAAGAGAACAAGATTGGGTTGATGAATTTCATCTAAGGATGTCGGCAGGGTACATTCCTTCACCTAAGAAGAGGAGGCTTATTATACATCAACAGTTTCAAACTGTGTTGGCCAATAGAGAGGAGTATTCAACTCTTGACTTCATGAAGGCTATTGCTAAACTACTAAAGATGTGATCAGAGTTCATTTACGTTTCATGGTTACAAAGAGGTGTGGCAGTGAAAGTATACAGAATTCAGCCTGTTGTTTGCTCACATGTGAAACTGCAGTGAAGACTTACCTTTTAAATGGGGGTAGTTACACAGTGGGATTGCTATGGTACAGATTTGTTTTGTCTGCTGTCGTACAAGTGCACTTAAGCTGGTTAGTGGGTGATGTACGCTATATTCTCAATGTAGTACTATTATGCTCTGACAGCTATTTACAGTATGGGAGGCATAGTGTGATATACAACGTACTTATAAGTCTGCGTTGTGAGTGTACCAGTAAATAGTGAAATATGTAGAGTGTGGCATATCTAGTTTCAATTGCATTCACACATAATTGTCGGTGTTTTGAATGACGTTATTGTAGAATTCGTTGATGTAGGTTTTCATGATTGTGAACGTTCGGTGTTTCAGTATCGGTGTTATGATTTTCGGTGTTCTGGTCTTTCTGTCTACTGAAGTAGACCAGGAACGACATAGTGCAGTTGTGTAAGATCTTACCTTAAGAAATGATATCCTTCTCTTCACTGTTGCATTATTTCATCCCTCCCTGCTTCCCACTCTGTCCTGACTCATGCCCTGTCTTCTGATTGCCCTCCTGGCCAAGGGGCCCTTCTCTCTTTTTCCTTCTAGATGCACATGTTCCTATTTGTGGCTGAGGGTTTTCTGTTCCTCCTGAGGCTTTTTCATTTCTGAGTATCTGAGTCTGAATGTCACTGTTATACCCTATGTCGTGCACAGGGAGCATACATTTGACATTTGGTACCTGGCTTTGGTATACTGGCCAGACTTTTGGTTGTCCTTATCAAAAGATTACTTAGGTGAAGAATGCTGCGAGAGTGAAGTGATGGACATCTACTGCTATGGTAAGATCTTACACAGCTGTACTTTTTGAAAGTAATTCAACACAGATACAGATGGCAATGAGATCTCTTCTTCTCTTTCAAGGAATTCCTCATCATTTGCCAGATTTTGCTTCTCTTTTCCCTTCTGTCTTTCAGCATCTGCTGACTCAGGGTGAAAGGAACAGTTCCCTCCTCTTTAGTTAACAGAAGGGTTTACTTTAAGAATATTTCCGATGCCAATGTAAGAAAATGCTTGACCAGTTCTTGTTCTTTTCCTTTTAAACTAGTTTATGATAGTTCCCAAGTTAACCGTTATTTCTTTACAAACTATTACTTCTCATTCCCCATTTTAAGTTTTTTGTTGACCTTTGATTTAAAAGAGATCTACCATCACATTCATATAGCTTGAGATTTCAGATGTTTTTCACTGGATCATACTTTCAGTTCTCTGCATTAACTTTTGGGTTATCTACAACTGCAAGGCTATTTAGAAAGTGTTTAGCAATGGTAGCTTACAGCAGTCTGCAGGCTGTTTACGTGTTTTCCTTGTTTATATGACTTATTTTTGCTAAATATTTTTCAAACTGTCTGAAATCTCATTTGGGTGAGAGATCTGCACAGAGTGGAATTACAAGAGAACATCAAAAATCTTGAACTCCTCACATGATTGTTTTTCAGGGGTGTCTCTTAGATACCTCAGTTAAAATAGCTTTTCTTTGACAGGAAAAGTAGATCAGTAATTAGAGCTATTCTTGTGTTTTCCACTCAAAGCAAGGCCATCAGCAAGGGCATTTCTCAGGATGTTAAGATTCATGACATCCATGATTCCCATGATTCTTCTGGCAAGACTCCATATGAGGAAAATTCAGTGGTACCTAAAATAACTGTGGTCCCAACATCAACATCCTATGACATTCCATATTCCTGTTTGGGGTTTGTGAGAAGGGAGATTCTTTTGTGGAGAAACAAATTTTATTCAAATCCAGGTCTCCCATTTTTCTTCCAGCTTCAACACAGTTTGTAACAACAGATGCCTCCGACTTTGCTTGTGGAGCAGTGTCAGTGAGGTATAAGTGCAAGATCTTTGGGTCAAAAAGACAGACCAAAAACCCACAAATGTAAAAAAGATGTTGAGTGTCAACAGTCTCAATCATCTGTTGTCCCCTGGACCATTGCAAGGGTTTACAGACAATGCTGCACAGTGATGTGGTATATAAGCAAATAGAGGGAACCAGATCTTAACCACTCTGAAGACTAGCCATGGTAGCCTGGGATATAGCATTTCAGCACAGTCTCGCTTAACAGCATTTTACATTCAGTCAGAGTAAAAGTATGTAGCAGACAAGCCAAGCAGGACCAAGACAGTCCCTCATGAATGGAAACTAAATCAGAAGGTCTTTCAGGAATTAATCCAGCCATGGAGAATACCTCAAATATATCTTTTTGCCTCTAGTCACAACAATCAGTTGACAAAATTCTGCTCAGTGAAACAAGGCCTGAAAAAGAAATACATTTTTCTTTTCCTTGGACAGGAATGTTTCTATATACTTTTCCACTAATATACAGGCTCATTTTGTGCTTTCAGAGTGACTCTCCAAAGATCATTTCGGTGACTCCCGTCTGGCCCAGGCAACAGTGGTTCTCCATTCTGTGATTAATGGCCAATAGTAATTAGCACAAGCTTCCTCACAGACTGAACCTACTCTCACTGGACAAGGGGCATTTGTTACATCCTGACCCCAAATTACTATAACTAACTGTCTAGCTGATAGAGTCTTAATACCTTTTAGGCAACTATTTTCTTAAGACATGCAGCAAGTGTTAAAGGAGGCAAAAAAACTGATTCTAGAAATCCATATATTAGTAAATGGAAATTATTTTATAGTTAGTACCAATACAAGAACTGTGACACTTTTAGGGCTAGTGTTTCTCGTGTTCTGCATTATTTGCACTAATTACATCATTTGGCCTGCCTTACTCCTTCAAAATGTATCTGTCATTTCAGTATGGTCTGCCTGCGGAACCTCCTTTTTCAATGCAATCTCATGTATAACAGCCGGTGTTGCATACCATGCCTCCATGCCAGTTTGCTGCTCCTTGGGATCTTAATTTGGTCTTGGAAAAATTAACCCTTGCTCCATTTGAATTATCTGGCTTACTTGAGGTTCTTAATATGGAAAATAGTACTACTGATTGCTCTGACATCTGCAAGAAAAGTATCCAAGTTATAAGCTGATATGGTGGATCAACTTTATCTTATTTTCCACAAAGTTAGGGTTTTATTAAGAAATAATCCTTCATTTATGCCTAAAGTTGTATACATGTTTACTTTGAGCCAAGCTATCCATCTCCCTCTTCTCATCAGAACCTAAAAATTAGGGACAAAGGATACTCCATACTTTGGATGACCACAGACAGCTCCACCATTATCTAGACAATAATAAATATTTGAGGAACTTGGATCAGTTGTTTATTTCTTTTGAAAGTAAGAAAACATTGCAGCCTGTGTCAAAGCAGATCATATCCAAATGGTTGTCATATGCTATTTGTTTTTGTTATACCCACGACAGCAAGGCAATTGCAGGCAGTGTGGAGGCACATTATACACAGGCCTTGGCTTCATCTGTGGCTTTTTGGAAAGGGTGGCTTCTTGAAGAATTCTAGAAGCAGCAATTTGGTCCTCTGCACATACCTTTAAATAACACTACAGGCTAGATTTTTTCAGGTCTAGAACAGATTTTGCTAGGACTATGCTCCTGGACCTTCATCCTTTCTCCTCCCAGTTATCATAAGCTATGTTAATCTACACATACAGTTAAAACTATTGCAGCAATGGTCAAATGACGAACATAGTGCAGTTGTGTAAGTAAACTTCCTATAACTGTAGATATTTGAATGATCAGTGCTGCAGAAGCTGTTCTCTTTTATCCTCCTTATTTTTTTATATTTTAGTGCCAGGGTGTGGACTGTATTTTATGTTGCTATCATTGACCTTTTTTCAGGGCCGTAGCCTCCCTCTCATTTGGCATAAAAGCTTTAAAGGGCTTTACACAGAAGCCATTGATTTTATTCAGGTCTCCTCGAGCTGATAATGGCTTGAGTACATGGAGCGTGCACTTGAGCTCTTTATGCTGGGTGGCTGTTATATCCTGGGTAGGCTACATCACTGAAACATTTACATTTGTGGCAAGTTTGCATATATGAATAGATGACCAACAGCTGGTAAATAAGTTTAATCTGTTTCATTCTATTTAATCTTAGAATTTCATCAGAGCAAAATGCAAATAAACTTCACAGTTTAAATACTGAAAACTCACAACCTGTTCCAACTTTGATTGGTCCTGTAATTCCTATAGTGTCTGAATGTCTGATGGATGAATATTCTGAATACACTCTTGTTACTATTACTTCTGATTTTACAGCAGAGTCTCTTCTTTCTAGTATGAAAAACCTTTTTTGGAACAAATATAAGAGTTGGAGAGTTTGCTTCTAATCAGACAGTTCAAAACTGTAAGTCACTCATTGGCTTATAAAATTGAAGTATGATCATTTTTATTTGGAACGATGTATAGATGTTCAACAGTTTTTTTTAGGCTTTTGGTTTTACAAATTCCCTAATGGAATATGTGTGGAAGGAAAAATCTACAAAGACCTTTTTAAATTGTATACTAAGTGTACAAGTGCTAAAACATTTGGTAGAACACAGTGGTAAGATCAGTACATTGAAGTCTAAAATACATGTTTCTATTAAAGTACATTCATGATGTTCATCGTGTTTCACTGTTGCAGTCATTACTCTTGGGTTATCCTGCTGGCAGGCTACCCTCAGTCGGCCAGAATTCCAAAGTCTAGGTCCAGCGTCTGTTGCTGTCGCCTCTTCCCTGACGTCAGTGCGCCAGGGGTATAAAAGATGCAGCCGATGCCATTTTCTTCAGTCTTTCTTGCCGCGCGGTGCCCAAAGCAAAAGCAGTTCGCAAGTGCCGGTCGGCCGACTCCTGAGATTTTCAAATCCGAATTTCAGAACTGAAGTCTTCATTAAAGCTAGGTACCCCATTGGGGAAACTTTTTTCTTGCTCCAGACCGATGTCAGAAAAAGTTAACAATTGTATTTCTTGTGGGAAGCAAATACCTCATAAGGATTTTCACTCTTACTGTATTCCTTGCCTAGGCCCTGATCACAACATTGCTAGCTGTTGGTTTTGTGCTAGATTTAACCAACGCACTATTAAGCGTCGGTTTGATTTTGCATTTCATTACTTTGGCCGAAGATTTAATTATATAATGCCGTCGGAACAGCTGACGACCGAAGTTTACAAAAAACGCAAGGAAAAGGATAGGCATCCGCAGTCCAAAACCGGCGACGAGGCCTCTGCTAGGCCAGTCGCTGGTTCGCCAGTTCTCAGTAAGGTGCTTTCGCAGCCCCTGGCACCCGCTACCTCAGAGCCACAGACCATTTCTGACTCCCACGTGGAGCCAACTGGGCCTCTGGATACTCAAGGTATTGGACACTCGGAAATCATTCCCTTAGATGGGTCCGGAGCCGCTGAGCAGGCATTGGCTTCTGAGGGTGTCTTCAGACCTACACAACTATATATTAAGCCATCTTCTGCTTCAAAGACAAAGAGTAAAGCAGCTCTAAAGACAAAGAAACAAGTACAGCATTCTCCTTCTCAGTCTACCATGCCTAAAAAACAGATGCTCAAAATGGCCGAAGAACTAATTACTTTGATCAGGGGCTCCCATCTCCCTCCCGATAAGAGGCCTAGGCAAGAGACAGAGTATTATTCTTCTGATCAGGTTTCTATTTCCTCTGATTCCTCTTCTGAACAGGATTATTCCATGCTTCCCCTATGAGGATTCTGATGCTGAAGAATCCATTCCTTCAGCCTCTCCTCCTGAGGATTATTCTTTTGGGGAAACCCTGCATACCATGAGGGAACATTTCCAATGGGAGAGCCAAGATTATTCTGAATCTAAGAAAAGGCTCAGAGACTTTCTGCTACTTCCTCAGCACATACCCCTTGCTATTCCTCCTGTTTTAGACATTGTAGATGATGTATTTTCAGAGTCCAGCCTGTCCCCTGACTCTTTACCCCCTGCACCTGCTAAGCCAGACAGATATTACAGGGTTCCGGATTCTCATAAATTCCTATATAAAAACCCTGCTGCTGACCCAGAAACTGTATCTCAGGGTCCCAAAGAGGTTAAGGCCTCCACTGCAAAAAAACCCTGTCCCCTCTGACAGGGATTCTAGGGCTCTAGACAGATGGGGGAAAATGTATACACTTCTGCTACCTTAGCTGTAAGGGCTTTAAATTGTCAGTTTCATATGCTTAAATATCAGCAGTATTTAATGTCACTGCTTAAACAGAAATTGTTGACAAATACTGAATGTTCCGAGAGCAAGGAATTGCAGGATTTATTGCATGCAGCTGAACAAGTGGGAAAGCATACTTTGCAATGTGGTTATGATTCACTGGAGGCCTCGTGCAGGGCCACTGTCACAGGTTCTGTTATTAGAAGGCATGCTTGGTTAAAGGAACAGAATCTGCCTGATCATGTTAAAGCAAAATTACTAGATGCACCATTGCAGCATGATACTTTGTTTGGTACTAAAGCAGAAGAGATTTAAAAAAAATGGAGGATAAAGCAAAATCCATGCAGACAGTCAAGGATTTCTTACAGGTACAGCCAACCAGGTTTAGCAGGAACTGGCCTTCTAAAAATTGGTCCTTTCCAGTGTCAGATAGACCACAAAGAGGCAGATACAGGCATCCCAGAGGCAGATCTCAGCCCCAAGGCTCATACAGGCCTAAACAATGGGGTGCTCCTACCTCCAAAAGCGGAGGAGACAAATCACAGCCTTACAGGAAACCGTCCCAATGACTTTCCTCTGCCAGATCCAAGCACTTTTCTTTTGACAGCCCCCTTAGGGGGAAAACTAGCACTTTTTTTATCAAATTGGCAAATGATTACCCAAGACAAATGGGTCCTGAACATAGTGTCCCAAGGCTACAGGTTCCATTTTCACACACTACCAAGGTCAAAAGGTATGCCAGACCTGCCACACAATCAATGAGCATATGCGCAAAGACTAATTACAGCTCACATGCACACGAGGGCCATTCAGCAAGTACCACAACAAGAGCAGGGGCAAGGATTTTACTCCAGACTTTTCCTAGTATCCAGGAAGGACAGAACCTGGAGGCCAGTACTGGACCTGTCTGTACTAAATACATTTCTGGAAGTTCCAAAATTCAAGATGTTGACTCTACAGCAGCTACTGCCCATGCTGGGCAAGAAGGCTTGGCTCGTAACTTTGGACATAAAAGAGGCATACCTGCATGTCCCTATCAGACAATCTTGCGGAAGATACCTCAGGTTCATAGCTGGCTCAATGCATTACCAATTCTCTGCACTGCCCTTTGGCTTATCTACTGTGCCCAGGGTCTTCACAAAGTGCCTGGCACCAGTAATTGCATTTTGCAGACAAAGAGGAATTCAAATATATCCCCACTTGGACGATTGCCTAATTCAAGCAGAGAACAAAGACATTCTTCTAAGGCATCTGGCGTTTATAAAAAGATTACTAACTGGCCTAGGGTACACAGTAAACAAAAAGAAATCAAAACTAGTGCCCTCTCAGGAGATAATATTCCTGGGTGCAAGCTTAAATACCACTGCCCAGATGGCTTATCTCATGCCAGACAAACAAAAGCAACTGACTTCTTACTTCAAGAACTTGGCAACAAAAACCCACTTATTTGCAAGGAAAATCCTGCAGGCCCTGAATTTCATGGCATCCTGCATTCTACTAATTCCATATGCCAGACTGCATATGAGGAAACTACAATGGTATCTAAAAGGTGTTTGGACTCAGCATTGCCACAGCCTGGAGACAGTAATTGCACTCATTCCCTGCCTGCAACAGGAGTTTCAATGGTGGGCAGAAGCCACAATAAAGGTCTGCCATCCAGTTTACCCACAACCAGGCAGACACTGACAACGGATGCATCACATTATGCCTTGGGGGGCCCATATGGCAGGAAAATGTATTCAGGGCACATGGCCTGCAAACCAGATGCATCTCCACATCAATTAGAAAGAGATGCTAGCTGTTCCAAATGCCCTGACAGCTTTCAAGGACCTGCTTCATCCAGGACAACTACTGATAAAGACAGACAATACTACAGTGATGTGGTACATAAACAAACAGGGAGGTACACATTCCTACCCTCAATGCAGACAAGCAATGACCTTATGGGACACAGCATTGGCTTTTCAAATTCACCTGCAAGCACAATTCCTGCCAGGAAAAACAAATACTCTGGCAGACGAACTAAGCAGAAACCTCATGCATCCCCACGAATGGAAACTGGATCCACAAGTCTTCAGCACGATAATAAGGAAATGGGGATGCCAGACATAGATCTATTTACCTCCCCTCACAACTGCCAATTGCAGAGATTTTGCACAAGGATTTATCACAAGCAAGCATGGAAAGTGGACACCCTATCCTTCAGCTGGAAAAATCTAACAGTATATGCCTTTCCTCCACTGCCTCTCCTTCCCAGGGTACTCCTAAAGGTCAGACAAGTGAAGCCAAAAATGATACTGATTGTACCAGACTGGCCATGCCAGCACTGGTACCCAGTCCTAAAGAGCTTGTCTCAAGGTCCAGCATGGATATTGCCTCAAACTTCTCACTTGCTGACCCAACAAAACAATCAGATCCTGCACAGCCAAATCAGGACTTGAAATCTGGCAGCATGGTGGATAATGTAACCATTCAGAACACTCCTCTTTCAAAAGCTGTTATGGATGTTATCTTGGAGGCCAGGAGGCCCAGTATCAGAAAATCTTATGCAGAAAAATGGAAGAGATTCTGTGCTTGGAACCAGGAACAAGGCATTGATACGTGTGTACCAAATATACCTCAGATTTTACAATACCTAACTGAGATGCTGAACAAAGGCCTTTTTCTCATCAATTAAGATTCATGCCTCTGCCATTTCAGCCCATTACAATACGGAACCACCTATCTTTTCTCATCCTTTAATAAGACAGTACCTCAGAGGGGCCAAAAACATTAGGTCTCCAAGAAGAGCACCAATTCCTGCCTGGGACCTAAATTATGTTTTGGAAAAACTCACACTGCCTCCTTTCAAGCCAGCTTCAACAGCAGATATAAAATTTTTATCCTGGAAAACAGCTCTACTCCTAGCAATAACCTCTGCAAGGTGAGTCTCGGAGTTACAAGCACTCATGGCTGTGGAACATTATCATTTTTCATCTAGACAGGGTTTCTCTGAGGACAAACCCTACTTTCATGCCTAAGGTCGTTTCCAGTGTAGCCCTCAACCAAACCATTCACTTGCCTACCTTTTATCCAAATCCACAGAACAAGGGTGAGAAAATTCTGCATTCTTTGGACATAGGCAGTTACATTTTTACTTGGACAGAACTAAAGCTTTCAGAAAAACTGAGCAACTTTTAGAGTCATATGCTGCAGGATCACAAGGAAAGGCTATCTCAAAACAGACTATTTCAAAATGGATAGAGCATTGCATCCGTTTCTGCTATTTTCAACATGGCAAATCAGTGCCTAAGGACATTAGGCCTCATTCCACCAGAGCAGCATCCACTTCAGCAGCCTTCTTCAGAGGAGTACCAACCAAAGATATCTTAGAGGCTGCAACTTGGAGTTCAGTGCACACTTTCACAAAGCACTACCACTTACCTCTTTACTCTAAGTCCAGAGCAGGCTTTACCACTTAGCCCAGCCACCCATCCTCAGCTTTGGGATTCAACCCAAGAGTAATGACTGCAACAGTGAAACATGATGAACATAGTACAGTTGTGTACCTACCATAAATGTAGATGTTCGAGTGTATTCACTGTTGCAGTCCAGGTTACCCACCCACCATCCCCCTTTTCTTTGCTGGGACTTATCTGCACTTCTCTATCCTATACAACCTATTTGGTGTATTTGCTTGTAGACAAAGGGAATGTTATTTTTGTGCATGTATTTTTATTGGCATATTTTTTCAGCCTTCCATTTTGGGGGCACCTGACATCTGGGGCAAGAAAAACTGAAGAAAATGGTGTTGGCTGCATATTTTATACCCCTGGCACACTGACGTCAGGGAAGAGGTGACAGCAACCGACACTGGACCTAGACTTTGGAATTCTGGCCAACTGAGGGTAGCCTGCCAGCAGGATAACCCAAGAGTAATGACTGCAACAGTGAATACACTCAACATCTACATTTATGGTAGGTACACAACTGTACTTTTTGCACTTTGTCAATCACTTCTTGATGGTGTGTTCAACAAAATCAAAAGACACACAGCTATTTTTGTTGCTAAAAAGAGCAAAAAACACTGGGACACTGAGGCTTATAAAATCATGCAGAAAACCCAATTTCATCTAAAAAAAATCTCTCCATCAGATGTTAAGTATAGTGCTGTTCAAACAAAAAACATCCACAACAGTGACATTGTCCTTACTGCCTAGTGAAACTGAATTTTCACCATTGATTAATGGCCAAAAGAAATCAAGTAGTACTAACCAAATCCAGTGCCTCATGGATAACAGGAATGATGATGATACCTTACTCATCAGGAGACCAATTCAAAGAATGACCAAATAGTACAAACCAAATCCAGTGCCTCATGGATAACAGGAATAAGGATGATACCATACTCATCAGGAGACCAGTTCAAAGAATGACCAAGTAGTACTAACTAAATCCAGTGTCTCATGGATAACAGGAATGATGATGATACCTTACTCATCAGGAGACCAATTCAAAGAATGACCAAACAGTACAAACCAAATCCAGTGTCTCATGGATAACAGGAATAAGGATGATACCATACTCATCAGGAGACCAGTTCAAAGAATGACCAAGTAGTACTAACTAAATCCAGTGTCTCATGGATAACAGGAATGATGATGATACCTTACTCATTAGGAGACCAATTCAAAGAATGATCACAGTCGTTTTTATTTACGCTGAGAAGGAGCATGTCAATGGGAAGAAAAAGAGGGAGGGGATGAGGTTGGCCGAGATAAATCTGAATTGTTCAATATAAAACTTGAGTAACTTTGTCTTGACAGAGGCCCATTTAAGTATTTTGAAAAAAGGTGTTTCTTTTATTCTTGCTCAGCATGCCTATTTGGTTACTGTTCATGTTGATTTGCATCTTTTCACATGTAAATTGAATTTTCAATAGACTTGAAATAATGTTGTTTTTTTAGTATGTCATGACAATACAGTGTAGAAGAAAAAAGTACATACAATGTGAATTTATCTACGTTACATACTTTTTTAGTTGTTTGTGAAAAAAAGACTAGGGCTTTATTAATAAGGGCACTAATTTTAAATGGTATAGTATTACAGCAAAAGATGCTTTGTCTGAGCTTAGTCATACTGATTTCATTAGGATTATGAAGGTAGACAACAGTAGTGGAATTGTCATCATGAGTCAGTGTATGTATGTAGGAGAAGAAATTAAATTGAACATTTATCAGATTCTGTGTGCTATCAAAAAGTATCTAAATATCAAATGTAAAGGCAATGCAAGTTTATTGACTAGCATGTACTTGATTTGTTTGACCAAAATTATCACTTTTGATATTTATAATGGTTTTGAAAGTTGAACATCCTTCTATCAGTAAAATTTTCGGGTTCATATTAGAATGACGAAAACGCATTTTGTTGAATGCATTTTCGTCTACACATGTAAGGCAAACAGGCAAAACAGTGAAGCGGCTGTTCTGGAGTGTAGTGTGGTCCCTTGTCTGTTATAGCTCCCGAGCATGATTGTGCAACAGTTACTGACCTTAGGGTTAGGGTGTGGATTAAGGTAAGTGCATATGTATGAAAGTGTTTACTGTTTTTTATTTTGCGTTAGATGTATGGTTGAGTTACGTGTGTGTGTGTGTGTGTGTGTGTGTGTGTGTTTAGCTGTTTACTTTTGTTTTGGGGGGTAGGATTAGGGTTAAGGTAAGTCTGTTTGTGTTTGGAACTGTGTATATAAACGTGTGAGAATTACTGACCTTAGGGTTAGGGTGCAGGTTAAGGTAAGTGCATATGTATGAAAGTGTTTACTGTTTTTTATTTTGCGTTAGATGTATGGTTGAGTTACGTGTGTGTGTGTGTGTGTGTGTGTGTGTTTAGCTGTTTACTTTTGTTTTGGGGGGGTAGGATTAGGGTTAAGGTAAGTCTGTTTGTGTTTGGAACTGTTTATGTAAATGTGTGAGTTACTGACCTTAGGGTTAGGGTGCGGGTTAAGGTAAGTGCATATGTTTTAAAATGTTTACTGTTTTTTTTTTGTTAGATGTATGGTTGGGTTGTGTGCATATGTGTATTTAGTTGTTTACTGGTTTTTGGGGGGTATAATTAGGGTTAGGGTATGTGTGTATGTGTTTGGAAGTGTTTAATGTTTTTTTTGGGGGGGGGGGGTGGAACAGCAATTTCTTTCCCTAGGAAAGAAATCACTGTTCTGTGGTTTTGACATTTTCAGCGTTCGCTGAATATGTGTCGATGTAACACCATTCGCTGTTTTCAGCGTTCGGTGTTATAATATGAACCCAAATTTTCAGTATTCTAAAAAATCATAAGAAGGAAAGGGATCTTACTTTGAATTGAGACCCATTATGGCTGTGGCCAAAAATAAAATGGAATTTATCGCTATATACGTGGATGAAATTTTTAATCCCATAGTACAATTTTCTAAGTTTTACTTAAGTGGTTATTGGGTTCTGCTTGGAATTTTTATCTAAATGTGTATTTACTGGTAGAGAAACTTTTTTGGTAACTTTGGACATAGAATCTTTATACATTACTATTGTACAACACATTGTTATTGAATATATGAGAGCCTATTTAAGCAAATATACTAATATGGATTCAATTCAGGTCAGTGCAGTTTATATTTAAATTTGGCAATGACCAATAAATTTTTTATGTTTAAAAATGAAATTTATCACCAACCTCAGGGTGTAGCATTAGAGAAGTGTGTAGCCCCTGCCATTGCTAACTTGGTTTTGAGCTGGTTGGAGATGAAAGATCTTCACATCTGTAATGGTTTTCAATCTGTATCTTTCTATAAGTGCTTTATAGATGATCTATTTTTATATGGAATGGTACAGAAGTGTTTTTTAGCATATTTTTGCAAGATATTAATAATGGCATTCACTGGGGATTTGGGGCAATGTGGTCTACTTTTTGGATTTGGAAGTGATGTTTGACCTGGGCAACAAATGTTTTCACCCAAATCAACATCCTACATTTATGAAATTTAATATTGGTAGGGGCAGTTCATTAAATTATCCAAAATTAGTAGCAATGATTACATTTTGAGAGAGAAAGGTAATTTTTTGAAAAAAAAAATATTTTTGGATAGGTGTTACCCGCAAATAAGATCAGTGTCATTATGGAGGAGGTTAGTAACTTTAGGAACTCAAAGTTTTAACCTATTCTGATGACTGTTCTTGTTCTCAAATTAGAGTTGACTGATAGTAATCATTATTGTTTTAAAGCATTTCTACTTTCTTTTAGTGGTGATGATAATTCTATCAGAAGCATCATTTTAATAATTAGAAAATTATCAGATTAATCAAGAATTGTTTGGTATTTTAGTGTCTTTACCTAATTTTTGCTATAAAAAAAATTTAACTTTATATTTTTTTAAACAGACTTGTCATTGGTTACTGAGGCCGGAAACAATGCAGACATTTTTGGAACTTATAGTTCTAAAAACTGTAAAGTGTATAGATTTAGAAATAATGAGCATAGTGTAATTTTAAAACATAATGGATATGACATTTTTGCTAAAAGTAATTTAACTGCATATTGACTTGTATGGTATATTTGGCCACTTGTGTGTCATGTGAGAGCTTCTATTTTCCAAGAGAATTCATGAGCACAAGTTGGCCATTTGTACTAATATTAATGCTAATGCCTTAGCAGAAGACACACATAAATGTTTTGATTTTAGGAAATTTGTATTTTATTTTATTTTTTGGATTAGATCAAGTGGTTAAATGTAAATAATTTCTAGGAGGTCAAAGAACTAAGATGGCAGGTTGTATTGACTGCTGGCATTAACCCAGGTCTCAATGAAAATTTAAATATTAAAAGTATGTTGTCTTTGTAATTGATTGTAGCTATCATGTGTTTTTTTGTATCTTGTATTTTAGTTTTGTAATGATTATTTTTTTAAATATTTTCTGGTAGTAGAAGTGATGTCAGCACTATTTCCAGTCATCTGATTGTGAGTCTTATGTATTTCAAGTGTGATGTTCACTTCTATTTTGTTCTAATAAAGTTCTAAGATTAAGTAGAATGAAACTACTTAACTCTACCAGCTGTTGGTTGTCTATTTAAAAGTTTATTTACTATAAGGGTGTTGTTTTTTGTTTTTTGTTTGTGCGTTTTCAGTTGTGTGAAGTTTACATACACAACTGTACCTTCCTGTCATTGACATATTTTCTGGTTAGCTCATCCTTCAAAATATTCCATGGTTGTAGGTCTTCTATGTGCCCCCAAGTTACATTACTGATGGTAACAGATTTTATTTCTACAATATGCATAATGCACAAATCATTATTGCAGCTGTTATGGCAGCTGTCCCTCTATGCATCTTTGTTTCTCCCTAACTTTTGTTGTTATGCAGCTTTATGTGTTTAATTCTCTGTGATGGTCATGTAGGTTTAGCCTGCAATTCACTGCTTCTTACACCATTTGCATTTGTTAGTTTCTTGATTGCTGCACCTGCTAGGATAAACCTGCTTTATATGTGTATATGTGCATGGGTAGATGTGTGTGCGTTTGTGGTCTGCCACTATGCAGGTCAGGATGGTGTCCCAATTTATATTCTGTAGAGGTTTTATTACGTTACCTGCATAAAGATGGTTAAATGAACTCCCTTATATATAATTATGTAGGCCATTTAATGAGATACTAGGAAGGGATATGAAAATGTATTATTACTTTTTCTAAGAATCTACTAAATTTACTACCTAAAGCAAAACTAAATGCTACTGTAAATATCATAGCAGCTATGGCTAAACACAAACAAAATCACCAAGAAATGACTGCCATTTATTAAGCGCTTTCGTCCAACACAGGACTGCTTCAGAATAAAATGCTTAACATTTCCTCCATTTTTATAAAACCAATCCACCAATGAAAAATATGGCTTAATCAATCAAATATTTACATTATTGAGAATTTTTGAAATTTTAAAGAAGTAGTTAATTGAATAACATATTAGGTTAAATAAGGAGAAGGTAACAGTCAGCTGTCTATCAGGTGCCAGAATCTGACACATAACGCATGCACTCAGGTCACTCCACAACAAGTACAAGTATGACTCTGTCATTGTCCATGTGAGTGTGAATGACCTGAAATGCACCTCCCTGGACTACATGAAAAGATACATGGTGGAGTTCTCGGATTATGTGGGCCCAGGAAGGTATGACACTAGCCCTGAGCAGTATCCTACCAACATCAAGAATGATACCGCAGTACAAATAAAAATGATTGACTTCAACAATTGGCTAAGTTTCTGGTGTCATTCTAAGGGGATCCATTATCTGTCTACTTGGGATAACATGATTGACAGGCCTTGATGCTTTGCCAAAGATGGCCTGCATCTGTCACCTCTGGGTTTCCGGGTACTGGCTAAGGCTCTTGCCACCCCATAGTGCCTTTTTTAGGAGGTGTTCCAAAGACCAAATTACCACCGTAACGGCTATAAATAAATGCAGACTGAGGGTCATGCTGCTCAATGCTAGAAGTCTAAATCTCAAGATGCACTCACTCGAAACACTCCTCAAAATGGAGAACATCGACATATGTGCTGTAACAGAGACCTGGTATAAAGCAGCAGAAAGCACCCCTGCGCTACCAGACTATAACTCATTCTACACCTTTTAGCCTCGAAGTGTGGACTGAAGCTCCAAAGGTGGTGGTGTCTCCATATTCATAAAGGATATCACACCTTCAGACTAGTAGCCCAGCATAACATATCATAGGTTCATAGGTTGGTACTAGGCTTTCAGCCTTATGGCCTATACAAGCCTAGCCATAACAATTCCCTGGCTATTTTTCCCCACACTATTTACTTCCCTGGACCCCTGTCTAGCAGGGCAACTGATGTGATCCCTGGGGTGAATTTCCTTTCTCCCATCCAGTCATCAAGGTTCCTTTTGAAGCAGTCTATTCCAGAGTCTGGGGAGTCTCTGGGTCAGGAACCTATCCCTCCAGCATGTTTTGTTTATTGTGATGACAAGGTTTAGATCTCTGGAGTGTGTGGTTCTGAGGGATTGTGATTTCTTTAAGTGTAGCATGTCCAACAGGTCTAGGTTTGACATGGCCTTGTATGTTAAGCAGAGATCACCTCGGAGTAGATAATATGCGACAGAGTATAGCTGGAGTTTTTTAAGGTGGTCAGCATAGGGCATCTGCTTTAGGCCTGTGATTCTTTTAGTGAGGTATTTCTGTGGCCTTTCCAGTTGTTGCAGATGTCTTGAAGAGGTACATACCAAATGGGGCGTTGTATTCTATAATGGGTCTAATGAGGGATGAGTACAGTGGGACAATGACCTCCTTTTTTCCTGGATGAAAAGCCCTTAGTGATGAGGTGTGCCACATAGAAGGATTTCCTGACTGTTGTGGTGATGTGGTTATTGAAGGTGGGACCACTGTCCACCTGTGTCCCTAAGTCTCTTATCACACTTTCAGTGTTTAGTGTACTGCCACCTATGTGGTAATTCATGGGTACATGTTTTTTCCCAAAGGGGATAACTATACATTTCTTGGCATTGAGCTTGAGCCCATGGCTCTGGCACCAAGCATCTGTTTCTGTAAGGCTCTTTTGTAGAGTATCCACATCATTTGGGGATTCAATAATGGCTCCCAGTTTTCAGTCATCTGTGAACTTTGTTAGCCAGAGTCCCTTTGTGTTGGCCTGTACTTCAGAGAAGTAGATGCCAAACAAGAGAGGTCCCAGGACTGAACCCTGAGGTACTCCACTTGTCACTTGTATGGAGCTGGATTTGGAGTCAGCTACTTTTACAGTGTGGGTTCTGTCAGTAAGCCAGTTGGCAACCCATCGAGTGACATAGGGATTAATGCCCAGCTTAGTAAGTTTATCTATGATTCCAGAGTGGGGGATGGTGTCAAAGGCCTTAGCAAGGTCCAGATAGGCTGTATGGACTGCCTTAGCCTCGTCCATGGCTCTGGAGACTGATTCGTAGAAGTCAGTCAGGTTCAGGAGACAAGATCGGCCCTTCACAAAACCAAACTGGATGGGGTCCAGTGTTTTAAGGTTGCCAATGTTTTTGTTTATAAGTTCCATGGTAATACGTTCCATGGCCTTGCAGATCAGGCTCACCAGACTGATGGGGCGGTAGTTCTCGGGATCCAAGGTGGATCCCTCCCTTGTGGAGTGGGATAACTCTAGCTGTGCGCCACTCATTCGGCACAAAGCCTGAGGTGAGGGTATGATTAAACATGACACTTAGGTGAGGTGCCAGTTCATTTTGTAGTTCATGTAGTACACAATATCTGAGATATTTCAGGTGAAACTAACATTGGGTAGGACTGCGATCCAGGTCATAGCCTGCTATAGGTCCCCAACCATGTCCCTAGACTCTCACTCCATGTTCCTAAGCACCCTGGAATCTATTAAGGTCCAGCCCAACACTGTCATACTAGGAGACTTCAACTACCCCTCCATCAACTGGGAAAAGTACTCAAGCACCAATGCACTGGTCCAATGCTTCTGGAATTCATCACTTCCAATGCCCAGTGCCCTGGACCCAGCTCATTCTTACCCCGACTAGAGGAAGCAGCATCCTTGACCTGGTTATTACTAACATGGGCAACTGTTGCTCTACACCAATAGTCAATTCCTCCCTGGTTAGATCCGACCACAAACTAATTACCATGGAAATCCACATCTCACCCCCCCCCCCACAAAGGTATCCACCATGAAAAACTTCTCCAAAGCTGACTTTGGACTCCTAAAAACAGAGGTGGCTAACTTCACAGCACCCATGCCAATGAAAAATAGATGCATGACTGCCAAATCATACACCAATGCACTGTACGAACACATACATAAATGCATGGAACTAGCCACACCCAACAGAACCAAGACGCTCTCCTCCAAAAAAAATGAAGCCAGTCTTGTGGTCCCCTGCCATTAATAAACTCTACAACAGAAGGAAGAAACCATTGCAGAAAAAGGTGACGTCCCAAGACTGGAAAAATTCCCTTATTAGCCTCAACAAAAAGTTGAGATCCCTCATCAAAACATCCAAAGCAGCTAAGAAGGCAGAATTGCGTCAGACACTAAAAACTACCACAGCGCCTTCTTTAGTTATATCAAGAATATCCATGGCAATACCCAGATTTGCTCTGAGTTACTACACAATGGTACCTCCTATACTGAGCCAACAGATATTGCCAACATACTGACTGACAGATTCAGTGCCAACTTTACCCCACCAAAGAACCAATCTCAATACCAGAAGAATGCCAGGTACCCTGAATTACTGCAGCACAGGTTAAAGTTGCATTGTCCAAGGCTAAGAATACAGCCTACATGGGACCTGACAATATCTGTGGCTGTGTTCTACATGAATTACAAAGTGAACTGGCACCACATCTGTGTGCTCCGTTCACTCACAGCCTCACCTCAGGCTTTGACCCTGTGGAATGGTGTACTGCTACAGTCATCCCTGTCCATAAAGGAGGAGTGACTACAGACCCTGGAAATTATTGCCCAATTAGAGTGATGAGTCTGATATGTAAGGCTATGGAGTACATCATCATGGACCTAATTAACAAAGATATAGGTAATTTCCAAACTCTAGATCCAATGCAATTTGGTTTTGTGAAAGGTTGAGCATGCCTGCTCAACCTGGTTGACTTCTTTGAGTCAGTCACCAGAGCAGTGGATGAAGGTAAGGCTTTTCATACAGCCCACCTCGATCTGGCCAAGGCCTTTGATACCATTCCTCACTCAGGAATTATTGATAAACTCATCAAACTAGGCATCAACCCCTATATCATTAGGTGGGTTGCAAATTGGCTCACAGATAGAACACACAGTCTGAAAGTAGCAGACTACAAGTCAGACTGATGACCAGTCACGAGTGGAGTCCCACAGGGTTTGGTCCTGGGTCCTCTCCTGTTTGGCATCTACTTCTCAGATGTCCAGACCAACACGGAGGGACTCTGACTGACCAAATTCATGGACGGCTGCAAGCTGGGAGCCATTATTAACTCCTCAAGTCATGCAGACATCATACAGAAAGGCCTCATTGAGACCAATGACTGGTGTCCAAACCATGGCCTTAAGCTTAATGCCAAAAAATGCGTTGTCACCCCCTTTGGGAAAAACTCAGTTCCCACTAATTTCCACATCGATGGGAGCCCACTGAACACTGAATGCATTATAAGAGATCTGGGGACACAGGTTGACAGCAACCTTTCCTTCGACCACCACATTGCCACTGTGGTCAGAAAGTCCTTCTATGTGGCACATCTCATTACCAAGGGTTTTGCAGCCAGGAAGAAAGAGGTCATCATTTCTCTCTACTCTTCCCTCATTAGACCAATCATAGAGTATAATGCCCCATTTGGCATGTATCTCACTAGACAGCTGTAGCAGCTGGAGTGGCCACAAAAGTACCTCATGAAGAGGATCCTAGGCCTTAAACACATGTCGTATATGGACAGACTTAAAAAACTCCAGCTATTCTCTGTCTCATATCATCCACTAAAAGGCAATCTCTGCTTGACTTACAAAGCCATGTCTGACCCAGCTCTGTTAGAAATGCTACATCTAAAGAAATACCAATTCCTCTGACCACATGCTCCAGAGACCTCAGCCTCATTACCACAATCAGCAGAACATGCTGGAGAGACAGGTTTATAATGCAGAGACTGCCTGTGCTCTGGAATAGACTTCCCATACATGTCAAGCAGAGCACCTCAGTGGCCCTCTTCAAGAGAAATCTTAATGAGTGGATGGGAAATAGAAAGTTCACTCCGGGGATCACTCCAGTGTCTCTAATTGATAGAGGAACTGGGAACTAACGACGGGTGGCACACTGCCAGGGCACTTCTATGGGCTAGGCTTGTAAAGGCCCCAGGGCCATTAGCCTAGTACACACCTATGAACCTATACTACAACTAATTTAAAAAACATTTTATGTTTATCATTTCATTTAGTCCATAGAACTTATCGGCTTGTAGCCTTAGCTGGTCTATACCTCTCAACTGCACAGATTTTCGCAGAATGTCCAGATTTTTGCTTCAAATATTTGGCCTGTTCTTCATAAAATCTGTGGATTTCTAGCAAATCATAGAGGACTGAAGTCACTAAAAATGACCAACTAATGACATATTTGAGTTTCAGACTTTATATCCTTCAGAAAATGCATGCTAACACAAATATTGTTATTTTAGCAGCTTCCTAAGTTTATAAGAGTGATATTTAAAATATGTCCCTATTTTTGGGCCTTTGTCTCCCCATTATTTTAGGCTTTGTACAGGTTTCTGGTTTTAAGATGTGGAGAGATGTTAGCTGCCATAAAGTTTCTTTCCTTTCAAGATAATTCTTGAAACATGCACCCCTGAAGTCCATAGTTACATGCTCCAAAACAACAAACTAGAATTTTTTAAAAGAACTACAGGTCTGTGCATGTTTAAATAAAGCATATACATGCTACTTAAGAGCTTGCGTCTGGTCATGACAACGTAGGATGCCTCATAGTGTGAGCAGACTGCAATATAAATAATTCCCATAGAATTGCAGTCAAAATGCTAATTCTAATGGACTTCTCAAAGGGCAAACATTTGGCAACAGTTTTTATAGTCTGATGCAGTCACCATTTAGGTTGAACCATACAGCAACTGCTAAGTATGAATTGTAGGATTTATTCTCCATCTTTGTATAAGATTGGCTTAATTGCGGACAATTCAGCTGATATCCATTTAGTTGGAACTGACTGAATGAACAGAATTTTGACAATACTCTTTTTCCTTTGAGGTGTTTACCCAGCATCTCTCACCCCACATGTTTTGGAGGCAACTACTTTATTTTAATTGCCTATTTTTCTTTGATAAGTGTGCGGATGCACTGATCTAAACACTCTTTTCAGCCATGATCTGAGCTACATGGCACAATAAAACAAGAAGTTGAATTTTCATTCTGTAAATGTTAAATAACAGGTAATAACAGTGGCAGGTGAAGCAAGTAGGTAATAACTAGTACCAGTCAACATTACAATTTTACAAGATTGAACTTGTACAGGAACATGTTTTATATATTGATCTCTGCTACAGTAGCCTAAACTATATGATTTGTATCCTGCATAGGATATAACAGCCAGACAGTTTCCAAAGCTTCAGGACAACTTCAACACAACCAAACCTTTACATAATTTAAACTGAGATGACTAAAAACATGTTTGGGCATCAAACCCTTCAGAGCTTTCTTGCTGTTGAAGAACGTTCTCCTCTGCAGGCTTTCAAGGATTGACGGTCAGCATACGTTGTAACATTGCTGGGCAGATCATTTCCCTTTGAGGTTAAAAAAACTTCTACATTATTTTTTGGTTGTTTAAACTAGTTTTCTGAAAAAATACATATATATGTGTGTGTGTGTATATATATATATATATATATATATATATATATATATAGTTTTTTTTTTTTTGTGGTAAAAAGGTTTTAGAAGTGATAACTTATTTTATAGGCTGAGAGTACATTGAGTTAGTAAACTATCCCTCCAGTGGAGTTTTATTTTGGTATAAATTTAGGATCCTAGTACAAGTGTTTGTGGAGCTACTGATTTTTGCGAAGAAACAGGAGATCGAATAAGATTTCTTCTGTCATGGCAGACTATAAATGGTTCATCTCCCTGGCCTCTGCTTGTAAATGTTTCCTCTCCAAAGCCCCTGCTTACACTTATCAAGGGTACCAGAACTTATAGAGATTTGGGATGCATGGCTAGTCTTAAAAAGGCCCTTGTGCTCCTTAGCCTATGTGATGCCTGTGCCCTGGCCCAGCAATCAAGGAGCCTCAATCCTCACCACTAACACCAGAGAGGGCATCTCATATATGAGGAAAGGATAACAAATACACACAGTAAAGTGCAATTTCCCTTAAGAGCACACAGAGATCACAGTCAGTCCGGGGCTGGTCGCTCCCTTGCTTTCCAGGTCCCCAATAAAACTCCCCACTGGCACAGCTATAGGGTCCAGATCGCAGCCTAGTGGGCAAGCTAAAACCTCTAGCACCCTCTCTGTCCAACCAATGCTTCATGTCCCTGCCCAAGTAGCTGACACACACACACTTTGAAAAGAGTTTATACAACCACACAGACACTCCTGGGGAAGCCTGGCACAGGTTCTCCAGATGTGCCCCTTTATCGCAGACTATATGGTAGTTCCACTTGCCACCACCCATTAATACTACTCAAAGGCCCTTAAAAGGGTGTCCAATTATGACTGTGCAATATTATTATCCAATTGGTAAGTGTGACTAATCAGTCAAGGTTTATTTGGAGTGACTTGGACAGTAAACTCTATACATATGCAATGTACTCTAAAGCTTAACTTATCTCTACACAAACCAGCCACAGTTAAAAGGTTTTAAAATATTTAATAATAAATAAATAAAACCACAAGACAATACTTTCTACTACTCAGTGCTAGTCAGAGTTCAGAGATCACACAGAAATACTTAAAATAAATCAGTAGTACAGTTCTGACATCACAGAAAAACACTTAGTCTAATCTTTATAGTTTCTAGCTATCTTTAAAAGAAAACACAAGTCTAAGATAACTTACATAAGACAACGGGCAGTGCTGCGAGTATGGATGATCAAGACAAAAATGCTTAATGCCTTCTGATTCTCTCTGTTTAAATTGCTATTGCAGTTCTGATAAACATTTCATCATTTTTTACACTTTCCTGGTGTACCCAGGCTGACAGATACTACATCCTTTTGTTAACTTGCAGCTGCAGGAAACTACATCAATAAAAGACATTCCATATGTAAACTCTAGTAATTATTCCTTAAGTTAAAACAGTAGGCAGGATGCCTTCATCTAGCCTGGCCAGAGCCGAATTGTAAACATCAAAAACAGTCATGAAATAATTTGAACTTCAAAAGGACAAACAAGAAATGCTTGTCTTAGCTTTCTTTACCGCAGAGGGCAATGTTGTGACATTGTTTTAAGTTCACATTTCACAGCATATTCTTTCATTTAAGAAAACAAGTTTGTAGTTCCACATTCATATTTACAAATGCTCGAATTATCTGCACAATTCTATCTGGCTAGGCTGGCAGCCTTCACAGCCTAGTAAACAGCTATGAAACTATGGATCAAAAAGCAAGACACAGGTCACCTTAGAGCAGCTTGTAGGCCACTGACTATAAGGAGAATCATACTAATCTGTCAGGATATTTGTAGGATTCAATGCCTTTAATTTTGTTTGATTAAAATCATTGGGGTCTTTGCAGTTGAGCTACATGCCTGGATTTATAAATAACAAAGGGGATATTTTATTTGATGATGGTATGATAAGGGAAGATAAGTCAGTGAAAATGTTACTTCTTTGGTTATGGAAGATAATACCTTAGAAATTATTTGGGCCAGATAGAAGGATTCCTCAACTATGGTGCATACATGATGATCGATGAAAGAGAGTTGTCCACATAAGTTCCAAGGTCTCTTAAGACTATATCTGTTTGAAAAGTTGTCACTTACAATTTATGAGGTGAGAACAGCTTTATCAACAAGGATGTACACAGAAATACAGCAAAACATAACGGTGAAACATGTTCATAACACAGTTCGATCCTAGACTTTGGAATCAATTGCTAGAAGCAGTGATGATCATTGACAGCTTAGAACTTTTTAAGACTAGGTTCAATGTGGTCACTGGGGATAAAAAAATTATAATTTTAACATTGGGAGTCAGTGTTCCTTATTGGCTTATGAGTCTGAACAATGTTTTCAGAACTTATTTTGCTTCTAATTGAAATAAATCTAATAATTATGTTGCTATTATTTTCTTCATTTCCTTTGCTTCCTCTTGAACAAGTCAATATGGCCTTTACTACTAGCAGAAATAGACTTACTGGTACATGTGATGGTAGAAATTTGAGATTTATTAAAATCAGAACCTGTACCTTGTTTGGCCCATTATTAACTGATTTAATACTTTCATTTTGAAATATCATTTCCTACTTGAATGGAAATAACTAGTCCTGGTACCAATATTCACAAATTAAATTAAGAGCTGTTGTGATTGGCCAGGGACATTTTGAAAGCAGCCATTAAACTTGTGGTGTTGTTGCCTCACAGCAAGAGGTTCTCCCGTTCGATTCTCGGATGGAGCACCTTCTGTGTGGAGTCTGCATGTCCTCCCCGCGGTCGAGTGGCATTCGAAAGACATGCGTAGAATGAGCATGCCTTCATTGAAGGTTGGGCATCAAGCTGGCACCTTGGCACTCATACAAAAATATACTGCCAATCATTAGCGGACCGGAGTTCCGCTGTGGTGACCCCTAACCGGGAAAAGCCGAAAGAAGAACTGAGGATATGGGCAGGCTTTTTAAAACTGAATCCCATGTATCACTGTATTTTAAAAATTAAGTATATGGCTTCATTACTTACATGGCAATACAGTTTATAATCCCTTGTTGGAGAACCCTTCACTCATTGTAAAATTAAGTATTTAATTGGAATTTTGGTATACATGCTGTAATACATGTAATTCTTCAGTACACAAATAATTTGTGCAAACAATCTACGTCTGTGATTACTCGCATTACTTTTTCACCTGGACAGTTCTTGTCTGTAAGAAAAATAATGATTTGCAGTCTGTATATTTTACAGTGTTTTTATTGTCCAAATATTGCTTGTTAAAATGTTGAAAAAATGTTCTATGTTGATAGAAACCAAATATAATTATTGGTTCTAAAGGTAAACATAAATAATGAAAATCAGATTGACTTAACTGCATACATTTTCTTATGCCCTTAAGCACCAATACTAGTTGCTCATATGTTCCATACATATTGCTTTTATGGTAGTACTGTTAGTGAATTAATTAGAGATAGTGATCCTAAGTTTCCAGGCAATAATAATAGTGATATAAGAACTGCATCTGCTGCTAGGTTCCAGAAAACTTTTGGTTCTGTTAGAAATGTGCTACTTTTAGCAAACATCTGCAAATGTGATACATTTATAGAAATTTGTTTTTGAAGATCAGCATTTCTTGTAATCAAATGCCTATCATATATATATATATATATATATATATATATATATATATATATATCTATATGGATTCGTATCACTTCACTGAAAGACCATTTCACTGACACCCATTTCACTGAGACCAAATCACTTAAATTTCATTTCACCTAAAACTCATTTCACCGACAAGAAGTACTTTAAGGCAAGTCAAAGGTATATGTCCTTTTCCCCACTGTAGTGTGATCCTGGTGTTACCATATATAGTTGGGGGGGGGGGGGGCACAGCCCCCCCACTTAATTTGGTTTTCTGATGTTTGGTTTTGTTTTACATTATTTGGTAAAACCCAACTAGGTAGGGGGCTACGCCATCCACACCTCTCAACTATATATGCTATCACCGGGATCGCACTACAGAGGGGAAAAGGACATATACCTTTGACTTGCCTTAGAGTACTTCTTGTCGGTGAAATAAGTTTTAGGTGAAATGAACTTTAGGTGATTTGGTCTCAGTGAAATGGGTGTCAGTGAAGTGGTCTTTCAGTGAAGTGATACGAATCCATATATATATATAAAGAGAGAGAGAGAGGGGAGCCCTACATTTAGTCTAATTTGTGTTAAGTCTACTTCTGTTTAATCAGCCACATTTGGTGGCTTAATCTGATGGTAGACAGTTACGCGAGAGCGACAAACCCTGGATAGGGGAGTACTCACTTTCCTCCGGGGATTGTGCTGTCTTGGAATTAATATATATATAATTAGCAGCGTGTGTGGGGGCACAGAGGGGCTTGTCCCCTGCAAAAAATGATGTTTGATTTTTTTTGTTGTTCTAGAAATTGCATGTGCCAAGGATTTATCTTAGTTCATGCGTGACAGAGTATCAACATTCAGTTTGTTGACCTTTTGCAGATGATATTTTCTGAGGTTGACAGATTAGACACTCGACTAAAGTGAGCTAACCCATATCTATTATATATGGAAACACTTCATATAATTGAACATTCATAATCTCAGACATGTTTAACACCAATAGAAGTGATCAAAATTCATTTGATTGCATCTTCCAGTGTTAAGTCCATGCAAGATGGTGCACAGTAGGAATCGTGGAAATGTCCCTTTCCTCACTATGAATGATCTCTAACTTGGTGCATATAATTAGTAGGGGGTGTAGGGTGAATGAGGACTTGCGTGTTTTATTTTTTTCACTGTTTTGGCTTTCGATATTTTGGGATAGATCATTAGCCATTCAAAATGTGTGCATCATGATGCTTAGAATTGCGTCCATAGAGATATACATATATAGATATGTATTTTATTTTTATACAATTGACTTACTATTTAATTATATGTTATATGCAAAATACCATTTGATTTTATACTGGGTTACTGCAAATGATTCACTGTATAAATAAGACTATGTAATGTCAGTTTTAAACAAGTACAGGAATGAAAGCAGAATAAAGAGCAAGCAACTTGTGTAGGAACTTGTTTTGCTGTCAACTGCCCATTTCACCATTGAATTCTACTTTTACAGAATACGTACAGCTTTACGTAGACTTTCTTTTGAACAAGTCCATATACAAGCAATTTGCTGCATTCTATCATGGATTCCATAGTGTATGTGCATCAAATGCATTAATGGTAAGCAGCATTTTCAATGCATGTTCTCATAAATGCATTGTTTAAATATTTATTAAAATCTGTGTGTCATTTACTGGTCAGCATATCAGTCAGTATTGTATAAAATGACTTTGTACCTAGAAAGTCTTGAGATATCATTGCAGTTTTCATTTGTTTTTATATTTTTTCTTTTAAAGCTAGTTTGGATTTAAAATATTTAACTGTTTCCTAGCTGATTTCTAGCTGTAGTTTAAAATACATCAGTAACCATAATGTCAACAAAATCTTAAATGCCACTTTTTCACTGGTAATCAATTTGTATTATTTTCAAACTTATATTAATATTGCAGTTACATTCTTTTATCAGTGTCTGTTGTTAAAAAATGGTTGGCTTGCCCAAGGTTACTGACTTTATTAAACTGTAGACAGAGATCCAGTGATATTAGAAATGTAACCTATTACTGAAATGCAGTGGCAGCTGGTGACTTCAAATCAAAGGGGGGCTGCAGGAGACAGCTGAATGGGTGGGGTCAATGGGAATGGGTGCAGCCAACTAGAAAGGGGAGGGGCTATGCTCAAAAACCACAAAAACTAACTTTAATTAAATACGCTGCCCTGGGTGCCAAACCGTCATGAGAGTCCAATCAAGACAAAATAAAGTATAGAAGAAAAAAAATATTTCAATGCATTGGCTGCATGACAGCTTACTTAATATCTAGATGGAAACAAAAACGTTGTGAGGCATGAAAAAATAAATTACTTTTTAAATACATTACTGGAATGCCATTCAAAATCAAATATACGAAAAACAAGCAGCTCTCAACTCAAACCATTTCTCCTTGCACTACAGTTCTAATTATAATTTATATTCAGCTTTATTAAAGTACCAAGTAACATGCTGAAAGTAGCAATCTCTGTGATACCCCCAACAAAGACCTGCTGCCTGACAACTATCTACTTGTTTCATGGGGAAAACATGATCAAAGTAAAAAATGAAAAGCAAACAAGAAACAAGCTCAAGATACATTGCTTAAAGGATTACTGTACAGGTTATGGACCACACATGATAGACTGGCATTCTGTTTATTTTACGGGTAAAGCCTGCAGAGATGACTGGAAGTCTCCAACAAGTGTAATGAGCTTCTTAAAATAATGTAATCCTGTCCTCTGTTACAAATACTGTCATATGCATTTCAGTACCCAAGGCTTATACATTATCTAGGTATGTAAGTATTCTCTGCATTGCAACAACAGAAAGGCTTTCAATGTTGGCAATTCTTTAACAGTATGCTTATTAAAGCTTACTTACATCCTATGATCTCAGACAAGCTTGCCTGATGGTCCTTAAAGCATTGGTACTTAAACACAGAGCAACAGGCACTTTCTGAGTAATATTAAGCATAAATCAACAGTACAAAAATATGACACAAACCAGACCATTCTGCAAAATCAAGAACAGATGAAAAGCCACTCTAGTACTTGTGTCTACCTTGGATGGGGGGATACTCTGCACATTTACACTGCATAACTGCTCCTTGCCTTGCTTGGACACATCCAGAGTCACTACATGGAGGAGTGGGGTGCAGCAAGTATGTCACAGTTTGAAATTTTTCTGGCTGACTGTGATGGCCCTGACACATTTGTCATACCTCTCAACTTTGGACAAAGCCATACATAGAAGTGGGGCAAAGACCCAAAAATAAGGACAATTGTTAAATATTGCTCTTATAAACTTAGAAAGATAATAGAATAGTAGGTATTGCATTACTATGAATTTTCTGAAATTTCTGAAGGGTATGAAATCTGAAACTCAAATGTCTGTCATTATTTTCTAACTTCAGTCTGTAATGATTTGCCACTAATTTGCCAAGAAAAACACGATT
This sequence comes from Protopterus annectens, assembly GCF_019279795.1. Taxonomy (NCBI): domain Eukaryota; kingdom Metazoa; phylum Chordata; order Ceratodontiformes; family Protopteridae; genus Protopterus; species Protopterus annectens. Next base: position 868,218,577 of record NC_056748.1, read on the forward strand.
TTATGAAAAATGGACCAAAAATGTTATGCAAAAATATAAAATCGCCATACAATACAACTGGGAACCTGTCAAAGAAGAGACACTTTTTTATATTAGTACTGCTAACTTGAGCAGCTGACAAAATGAAAGAATCTACATGCATTTCTGAAATAAAAGTAATCTATAACTGATTATTACAGTTATTTCTTAATTGTAAACCCTCCACGTTTTCTTCCAAAATTGCTATTTTGCAGAGGGATTATTAGGGAAGAGCAACATTTGAGCCAAAATTGGGGACAGTTGAGAGGTTTGGCTATGCCTAATTCTATAAAGCAATTTATCTGCATGTACCTCTCAACCTGTTAATGCAGTAAATCTGGACAAGGTCAACTAGATAGGGGGAACATATAAACAGTACTAAAAATTGCTCTTGTATAAAGTGAGACAGTTGATAGAATAACAGGTCTTACTTTAGCATGCATTTTTCTGAAGGTTATGAAGTCTGAAACTCAGTGTCTGCCAATATTTAGTGACTTAATTCCTAAATGATTTGCCAGAAAACCACAAATTTTGTGAGGAAAAACTAAAAATAAGAAGCAAAAATCTATTCATTATGTGAAAATCTGGACAGTTGGGAGGTATAGATCATCTGGGGCTGTCTTTGAGTTTGCCGCCCTTCCCACTCACAAAATCATGGTCGAATGGAGCCTCCTCCCTGCAGCCATCCCAATGAACCATTACTTGGCTATTTCACCCCATTTACCATAAACACTAATATGCATACTGCTTTACTTCTATGATGATTTGGACTTCATTTGAAAGTTTTATTTTGCATTTTACAGCACACACTCTAAGACATCTGCTAAATAAAGCAATGCAGTCTCACAATGAAAATAGACTTTGCATTAGAACTTCTCTGCCTTTGAAACTCACATTCATTGAAACAGCATTGAAACCCACATTCAAAGAAAATACATTTTGCCAGTGGCAGATAAAGATTAACGTTGGGCTGTTTTCAAATCATAGGCCCCTTGCACATGAAGCATGCACATGCTCTTTGATACACCTTCCTGATTGTACTAAATTATATTCCTTGTACAATACACTACAGTTAGAGGGCATTTTAAATTTATTGTTTTGAATATTTTTCCAGTAAACAATGAAACAAAACGCATGCACCAATAATGACAAAACTGCCCAATCCAGAACATTTTTCCAGTAAACAATGAAAAAATGCATGCACCAATAATGACAAAACTGCCCAGTTCAGAACATTTCCATCATAAAAGTCTACTCAAACTTCTACAGTCCACCATTATCAGTAAATATGCACAATCTCTGAAGAAGTAAAAGTCATCTAAATAATTCCACATTAAAGAAATCTGTAACTAATGAAGCGGTTGTTGCTAGCGAACAGCTCTATATTTCATTGTTTCATCTACAAAAAGAGTGACTGTTGCCCTTGAAGAATACATTGCCTATGTTGCATTAAAAATGATAAGCTAGTAATATTGCAATAAGGAATGGATGGCAAACTGATAGGTTCATAGTTACTAGGTATCTTTGCCAAAAAGGACTGCAACTTCCACCCCCTTTACAACACAGTACAGTATCAGCAATGCATCTACCTACTGCGTGAGTAGAACCCACAGCCTTCTGCATCAAAACCAAGTACACTACCTGTTGTGCTATTAACAATGCAAGCAGACTTAGCATAAGCAGCACTAAACATTTGTTCCCCTGCAACTCTCAGCTTCTTGTAAAATCTGCTTGACACTCAGCTGCATCTCTGAACTTTGCAGCACAAGAAATCTGGAAAAAGCCAAAATTTATTGGGGGTGGACAAAGCCCCAAAACAGGGACCCATTTTAAACATTGCTTGTATAATGTTGAAAAGGTGCTAGAGTAAAATGCTGTGCTAACACCATACATTTCATTGCCAAATATTGAACCCACGATCCTGTGAAAAACAGTCAGAGCAACATACCACTACACCAAATCATCTGTTTTATGAAAGAGAGGAAGACTGAAACTTAAATGGCTACCATTTAGTGAATTCAGTTTTCACCATAGCTGTCAACCTCTTAGCACAAAACACCTGAACAAAGCCAATAATGGGGGAATACAGCCCCCAAACATATTCAGTGAATTCAGTTCTCACCACAAATCTCAACCTTAGCACAAAAAACCTGGAGAAGCCAATAATGGGGGAATACAGTCTGAAAAATAGGGAACAATTTTCAAATATCCATCTTATAAACTTCGAAAATTGCTAGAATAAAAGGTTTTGTGTTACCATGTACTTTCTGAAGAATATGAAGTCTGAAATACAAATGCTTGTCATTTTTATTTAACATTTGTTAACCAGGAAAGTCTGACTTGGAACAAAAGCCAATTTTCAGCAGAGGCCCAGGGAGAAACACTCCAGACACATGTCTTTGTAAGATGGGAGGACACCAGAGCAAACCCACACAAACACAGGGAAGGACATGCAGACTCCACACAGAAGGCACCCCAGTCAAGAATTAAACCAGGGAACCTGTAGCTGTCAGGCAACAATGCTACCAGTGCACCACTGACTGTGTCAAGAAGCAAAAATACAGAATCCATAGATTTTATGAGGAACAGAACAAATATGAGGCAAAAATCTGCAAATTTTTTTACAAATAGTGGTGGGTAGGGAATTCAGGCTCTTGTCACTTGGGCCCAAGGTACAGGGTTCAAGCCTTATTCTCTACCCACCATCATGTAGCAACTGGGGCATTATACACACACACACACACACACACACACCCTACCTGTTAATCAATCTGCAGCAGCATTGCTGTTGATCCTCCAAGTAGCTAATCCATCATCCATATAGAAAGTCCCTTGCAGCAGCTAAAAGCCTGCAACAACGAGCTGTGCAAAAAAGTCCTTCCCCTTCCATGCAGTGATGCTCCTTAGTGCGAGAGCACCAGCCTGCAGATGTTGCAGTCTGATCCCCTTCCTGTTTTTGCAGTTGTAACTGCACAGACATCTGGGAAATTTGCAACTCCAATGTTGTCTTCCTAATCAAGACTGCTGGTGAGTCAGTCTGGATTCTGTGAGCATGCTCCAGATTGGTTCAACAGCAGTCTGGATAGGGGTAAATGATGCGAGTGCACATGTGCGACTGTCTGGGACTCGTTTAGTTTTATTTTTGTTATTTTCTTTTCATTTTTTGTTTGTTTTTGTTTTATTTTTAATTTTTACAGCTGGGGGTGGCTGCAGTCCAATAGCACAAGCAGTTCCTGCTTTAATGGGTGTCACTGAACCTTGAGTAGAATTAAACACTACATTGAGTTATAGCTATTCTATCTTTACATTGATCCTCAACCATTATGCAAATTGATGTGAGCTCAGTGTTCTGTATTTACAAGGCAGGTTGCTTAGAAAGTTTTGTATTAGCTGGTAGGGCTGGAGCTGACTGATACTACATGTGGTGATGCACATAATTTCAGCAGCACTCCCCAGCTAGGCTATCCCAAAAAATCTTCCACAGATGCATTAGCATATCTCATGCTGCTAGAGACTCTAATCCATGTTTCCCCATTCCGTTCCCAACCTGCCTGTGACTGAGCCAGTCTTAGTTCCAAGGGGTAGTTCCACAGATACTAATGTTTGTAGCAATATAAGTGGGACATGGGACAAAAAAAAATTTTGTACTGATTTGAAATGCAAAATAATTTTAACAGAAATACTTCTGCTTTCACTGTGTGTTTTTACTGTCTTAGAATATTTTTCACCTTAGACAGGAACATGACTTTATATTCCTGCCCTGAGATTTTTTTAAATAGTTTCAAATAAAATGAACCTTTATAGAAGAACATTGCCCATTTTAAACAAAAAATACAGAGAGTGAGACCAATGCACATTCCAGAGCAAAAAATGTTTAATAAAATAGAATATAAAAATAATAAAACTTGGTGAGCACTTTCACAACATAAACAGTTGCTTCACAGACCGATTTGATATTACACTTTAGTGAAACATATAAATAATACAGTGCCACCAATCAAAGGAGGTATAACAAAGCACTATAACCAATCATATTACACATTTACTATCCATCTGATGGCCGTTCAAATTTCACTAGATGTAACAATAAGACCAATCAGAGAAAACATAAAAAAAATATTTAGGTGGCTTACTATAAGATTGTAACCAATCACATTATGCATTTGTTAATGTATAGTAAGTCTACACTTAGTAAAGCCTGAATTGCTGTTTTTTGGTAATTAACTTTGCAACATGATTGCTTATATTGCTTTCCCTTGTATTTATGATTGGTAGAAAATTTAGTGTAAGGAACCTATACAGTTGGTTATAACACTACCCTAAGTAGAATCTAAGTGGCTGTATTACTATGTTCTAAGCTACTAAATGGTTAACATATGTATAGTGTGATTGGTTATAATGTTATATTAAGCCACCTAGCATTAGCGGTAATGTTTTATTTTATGTTTTCTCTGATTGGATAGTAAATGTGTAATATGATTGGTTATAGTGCTTTGTTATGCCTCCTATGATTGTCTTATTTAAATGTTTCACTAAAGTGTAATATTCAATTTGTCTGATGAAGCAACTGTATGCTATGAAAGTGCCCACCAATTTTTATAATTTTTATATTCTGTTTTATTAAATAATTTTAGCCCTGGAATGTGTGTTAGTCTCACTCTTTGCATTTTTGTTACTTTTGAATTTGTGAGTGGACCATTTACCTTTAGAGCCGTATTTGTTTTGTTTTTTTTAATTGTCTGTTTTAATTGACTTATTCAGAAACAGTTGAAGGAAAGTCAAATAGATTAGTAAAACAGGGACTAAAGGAAAAACATTTGAGTCCTTGGTATGCAAGAAAAGGCAAAATTATTTAGATGATGTTACTTTCCTTCAGAAAAAGTTAGTACCATGGGCTGCCTTACATGTGAGTCAGTTATAGACAAAGCAAGACAATTCTGTGTTCTTCATTGGTACACATTAGTTTATTTTGAGGCATATAAAAATATTGATCAAGTGCTGACATTGCTGTGGAAACCTGGAATGAATGAGATGAGACTGAACTGTATTCATTTTTGATAAAGACTACTGCGTACAAACAAGGGAAAACAGGAAATGTTTGCTATATATATATGTGTGTGTGTGTGTGTGTGTGTGTGTGTGTGTGTGTGTGTGTGTTTGTATAGATTTGCTCTTTATGAGGAAATGGCTAATATGTGTTTGACAACTGTTTAGTTAACTGTCTGTGATCAACTAAGCTGCTGGTCAACAACTGTCTAAGATCAAACAATTCCTGGAGTTTGGGAATATGCCCTTACTCCATGTTTCTGTGTTGTTGAAGTTAGTATATATAACTAGTAGGGGTGTGATGATTGTTGTCTTCCATCAAAAATGTTTTTTTTTATTTTTTTACAGGTAAGTTATGCACACACTATGTTTGTTGGTGCATACATAGCTGTATGTTGACATAAGTATTTTGACATTATTTCATCGATGTTTATGTTGCCAATGATGGGTGTATTCGATTTATAGTAATACACTTAAGCGCACACATACACTATAGATAAATCTCTCTCTCTCTCTCTCTCTATATATATATATATATATATATAATATGTGTGTGTGTGTATCTATCTATATATATATATATATATATATATATATATATATGTGTGTGTGTGTGTGTATATGTATACACACAAACACACACACAGGTAGCTATGGAAGGATAGAGAGATATAAATAGATACACATAGATATGAATGTAGACTGAGGAAACACAAGTTGTTTTTTGCACACACAAAGCTTTGATGGCACTAAGAAATATGATCCAGGATATTTGGAGTCAGAACTAAAGGAAGAATTGGCATTTGACTTGTATGAATTGGAGAAAATTTACTAAGGAAAATGTCAGCACAAGTTAAAGAATTGAGATGACTTATTGAAGAAGTTGCTCTTCTGATTTTTTGGAATAGAATGATGCACTTGCAGGAGCTATCAAAAGTTGTTGAACAATCAGTGGGATGATTAACCATTGAAATTACATTACATTGATTATCATATGGTATTTTGATTAAGTTATACAGTAGAGGACTATGCAAGTCAGTGTATAACCTTATCTTAACAATAAAATATGCTTAATCCAGGACTGCCAATGCCGTGCTGCATGGAATTGAATCAAATGTAATATATAGGTAATGTAGTGGTGGGCAGTATATTGCTGATGCTCAGGATATTTTGTTATGGCATACAAATAATGATGGTATTTTTTTTATTTAGTTTTTATCAACTATCACAATATAACAAGACAAATATATTGTAAAAACATAAATAGAAATTATTTACAATCACCCATATTAAGGTTTTTAAGATTTAATACAAATATCATTAGTATTTTTCAAATAAATCAGTCCATTTTTCCATGCAATATACTGATGCATGTTGCTAAATGTTCACACTTTAATGGTTAACAATTCTTTCTTGCATACACATCTTGCTAAATTTATAAATTCAGAGAGTAGTATGGTGTTTTTACATTTCCAATTTAAAATAACTTTCCTTGCAATTACTAAAATAGACCATAAGAGAGACACTTGTGTTTTTGGAATAACTTCTGGAAATGGAGCATTAAACAATATTAATGAGTTAGTTATTGTACATTTATGTGAGCACAATATTTGTGAAAAAAATTAAACTCTTTCCAAAATGGAGATATTTTACATTCTAGTATCATATGTAGCCAGTCTGCTTCTATATTATTCTCACATCTCCAGCAATTAATATTTGATATTTTCTTTATTATTGCAACCTTATGGGGAGTTATGAAAGATCAATGCAGATATTTCCAAGTAAGTAACATCCAGTACATTGAAGATATGTTATTTATTGATTTAAATAATAATTTGTTGTTTGCCTCAGAAAACTCTGCATTATTAACTCTTGTAGATTAATCCCAAAATGTTACTTCTACAAAGGAACAAGCCATTCTTAATATCCCCTATATTTTTGATAGATATGGCCTATCCTTACCTATATTAGTATTAATGTTAAATAAAAATTGTAAAATTTTGGAACATTTTTTACAAGTGATTCTAAGGACACTTTTAATTTATCATTTAAAAAATCCTTACAACTTTGCAGACTCAACTACTTAATCTGTTGTAAATTAAGTCTGCCTAATAAATACTCAGCTGAATGTGTTTTATTAGCATATATAAACTGGTGCTAAAAATATTAAACTACTATCTTTAAAGTTGAGCATTAATTTGAATAATTGCTGATTTTAAGTACATTAGGGAAGCTAATACCACAATTTCCCAGTTTTTCATATGCAATTCTAATGAAATCCTTTGTTTATTAGGGAACCATGGCAATTTAAAAAACATAGAATTTATTTATTTAAAAAAAAATTCAGGGATATGATTAAAGACTGAATATAAAACAAAATGTTTGGTAATGTTATCATTTTTATTAGCATAAGCCTATCTTTCATAGTGAAGAATAATTTATTCCAACTAGAAATTAATTGTATAATCTCATTAGTTATATCTGTATAATTAACTAATATTAGTTCTTTACTAATTGAAATTATAGTAACTCCCAAATATTTAATTTGATTATTATCCCATTTAAAATTACTGTGCTGTTTTAGGTCTGATTTTAGACCTTTGTTAATTAGCAAAGTATTGGTTTTGTTATGATGAATTTCAATCTAGAAATATCTTCAAAACATTCCATGACTTTGATTATATGTTGTAACGATGAATCAATATTATCAATAGTTAATAATATATCATCTGCAAATAATTGTATTTTAGAGGAGTAATTCTCATTGATTGAAAGCCCTTTAGTATTTTTATTTGATCTGATGTGATTTGCAAATGGCTCAATACATAAAGCAAATAACAATGGAGAAAATGGGCATCCCTGTTTTCTACCCTTAAAAATTCTAAAAGATTTAAAATAGAAAAGAACATATGTTGATAAATGCAGACACATTATATAACCTCTTGATTAAGTTTATAAATTCCAAAGAAAAACTATATTCTTGAAGAACTTTAAGCAAATAAATTCCAGTTTGCAGAAACAAATGTTTTGTCCAAATCTAAACTTGTAAGTGAAAGTTTTTTCTTTTTGATAGCAAAATCTATTAAGGTGTTAAGTCTAATAATGTTCTCATATACTCTCCTGTTTAATATGAATCCTGTTTGGTCATTGCTAATAATTTCATCCAAAATATTTAGTCTCTTTGCCAGTATCGACATAAGCATTTTATAATCTACATATAAAAGTGAAATAGGACAATACAAAAAAAAAAACAAAACTTGGGGTCTTTATCTTGTTTTAGTATTGGTTAAACAAGCAAAATTTTTCAGGATGGGGGTACATTTGATATATATTTAACATTAGTAAATGCTTTCAGCAAAATCTTTAATATATTTTCTGGCAACAATTTATATAGCTCAGGGATTATTCCAGCAAAACCTGGATCTTTATTTATTTTAAGATTTCTAATTTGATCTCTAATTTCCTTGAGTGAAAAAAGATTATCAGTACTATTTCTTTGTTGTGTAGTTATCTTATTGGTAATGTTTTATTTTAGAAAGCTTGCAAGATTACCATTACTATTAATTTGTTCGCAATGATCCCTAAAACATTCTAATATGTCCTCCATCTTGGTAACTATTTTATTTTTGTATCCATATTTATTTGAAATCTCCATGATATGATTTTTTTTTATTTTATCTAATGGCTAATTTGTGTAAACTTTTAGAATTTACTGAATAAGAGTGTAATTTTATTTTTCTAGATTTAAAGAAATCTTATAACTAAGAATATTCACGTTTTGATTTAAGGTTTTTAATTCTAAATTATTAGTTTGATCATTTGGTTTAGTTTTGCACTTTAAAGTATCTATCTTTGTTTGTAACTCTTTTAATTCTCTATCCCATTCTCATCTTTTACATGCATACCAGGTTTTAATTTTACTGTTTAAATATGCTTTCAGAGAATCCCAGATGATGATATCGGTAACTTCTCCATTATTGTCAAACTCTAAGAAGGTGTTAATTTCATTAATAAATCAGTCTTTAAAACCCTTACTTTTTGTTATATATTCTGGAAGTCTATTACATATTATTAGATTATTAGACTTCAGTATGAGATTCAAAATTATTGTGTTATGGTTAGTCACTGGACAGGACATAATTAATATATCTTCAATTTTAGATCATAAGTCATTTGAGACAAAAAAAAATGTCTATATTGGTTTCATTACCAAATCTGAAAAAAATAATTTGCCTAATTAAGAGATTTAGATCATAGAGGTTTCTCAATTGCATTATGTTACTGAAGTGAATAAAATCTTTTGTAACTGACGATAATCTAAGTTTTCTGTTACCAGTGGTGTCATTCTTCGATAACACACAATTTGAATCTCCCGCTATAATACCTTCACCCTTCATATAAAGAGCTGTAGTATCCAAATATTTTTTATTTTTTCCAGGGTAAGGGTTGATTAATGTCTAATACTTTTTTCAGTTTCTGTTACCACCAAACATAACATCACATTCTTGTCTGAATAGGAATCTATCGCTTTTTGCATATTCAGTGAATTTTTCCATAATATAAGTGTTCCTCTTCTTTTTGTTCTAAAGGAGATCCAAGTAAGACGGAATATTTTTTAAGAACATTCTATCTGTATCTTTGGATGCTTCTTGCAAAAAGACAATAGCAACCTTATGAATTTTCATGTATTTCAAAAGACTACTACTTTTTTCTAGGTTATTTAAACCCGTAATGTCAATGACATATATTTATGACGTGAGATTTATACTAGACAAAACTTTTTATATTAATATGACTTTAGATATAAAACAAATAAGAATATTTCTGTGTACAACCTTGACATGGACAAAAACCTAATGACTAAAATGAAGTCACTAATACTAAGGATAAAACTATCCCCTATCATGAAATAACACATTCCTAGTTTGATGATGTAATCATACAAACTCCTCTTTAGCCTTGCCATAAATGATCTAGCCTGACCTTATTGCTACTACTTATAAATTAATGCTAACATCAATTTAAAATTATATATTCAAACTCATTTTCAGTTAGTCCAAACATATTAACTTTGCTTCTGTATATGTGTCCAGTATAGCTTAATGTGCTTAAAACTGCAAAATTACCCTTGTATATAACATTAATATTATTCTATATTTACAGAAACCAGATGCATAAATAAGAATATATTATTATTGAAGCCCCTCTCATAACATATTTTATGAATTATATAATACTGTTAGGATCTCTGGTACCACTAGCATGAAACATATAGGCTTATTTGCTTTGCATTACTATATTGTCAAAACCTCTTTTTAGATAATTATGCAGTTTTAGACTTATATTAATCATAACATATTAGTTTCAGTTCCTGAATTACCATTTGTAAGTAATGCATAGTCTTTTTTGACACCACAAAACCGTGATGTCAGAACCCCATTTTATCTAATGGTATTATTCTCTAGTTTTATTCCTTTGTAATTGCCTGAATACCTGCAACCAAAATCATGAGAAATGTAGAATTTATTGTGATACAAAACCAAAATGTGATAACCTCAGCCTATAATATAAGCATATTACACTAATAGTACATTATAGCATATCCTTTGTATATCCTGACCTCTGACACTATCAACAGAAAATTAAACATTAAAGTAATAATGAATCAGACTGCAACATACTTAAATATCCATAAATCTAACTATGCCTGAATTAAAATTAAAATGTATCTATTGTCAACTTTTTCATAATCACTACATATAAAACATAATTGAAACACCCAAGGAATATTTCTTATACATTTTACTTATGCCCAATCTACTATTTATCATTGTCTGTAATATATTAATTTGTGTATAAGGCAAAATATCAGTCATAAATATATATACAAATACCTACTTATGCACATAAGATAAAAACATCCACTTTAATAAATAGAATGTCAATATGAATGAAAAGGAACTGTACTTCTGTTTCATTGTGTTACAAAAATATAAACATAATTTGCATATATAGTGTTATCTCCTTATATCAAGTATATGACTGTATCAGCCTAGAAACATACCTACCTCAGTGTTATTTTTACTTTCTGTTATTACCTATATATATTAAATAGTAAACAACACTTAAAAAATATATTTTTGTATTCCATAAACACAAATATAAGTATATAATAGTATATTATTGCCCATTATGTAGCATAACTCGCATATCACTGTAATTTTAGTTTACACAAGAATGTATTACTCTGTAGCTCTGTTTCCTTTTACTTTATGCATTAATTACTATGCATATTTTAACAGTTTTGTTTACTAACGTACTATTTTTAAAATCATATAACTTATTCTTTTTTGAAGCTTCACATCATTAAAATGAATTGCATGTGTAAGACACCAGCATTTAATTGACAAGACAATAATTACAGCAAAGTCAGTGCAGTTCAAATATATTCAGACTAACTTGCCCATACTGTCAAATATAGATTTACTTAATTCTTTACTAAAAAGCTAAAGAAGCTTTTTATGAGCTTCATTTAGATCTAATAATCTTTTTTAACTTATTAACATTAAAACTTTATATTTAATGTTCACCTTGTTCAATTTTGTCTTCTTCTCTGCCTGTGTGACCTTGTGTAAGTATGACTTGGTTCACAGGATGTTTAAAGGTCAGAGTTCTTCCTGAAAATACAGCAAGTCTATGATGTCATTGTGGGGCTTCTGTGAGTGAGAATCAGGTCGAGACTCATTCCAAAGCTTGAAAAACATTTAAATATGCTTAAGGCAGGTTTAACTTCACTTTTAAACTGGTAAAATGATTGTGACCACATCAGTTGAGCTGGTACAGTATAGAAAGTCATTTTAAATGGACTTTTACATAAAAATTAACTGTGGAGCTGCTGCATGAAAATAACACCAGCATCACTCAGGGAAGCAGATTTACTATTCTGTATAAGTTGTATGCTTTTTAAAAAAATAAATATTTAGGAGAGAGGGAAAAAACACACACAGATTCACACTAGACATATCACACAACATTAAAATTTCATTCTTACAGAGTTTGTTCTTTAGATATCTTAACATTTTACTTATTAGTAGAGAACTTATATGTTATACCATTTATTTACACTATACAGTAATGGGCCACTTTAAGCTATTTGAATATGAATACTACTATTAACCTCAGAAGGACTAGTTCCCTGCCTTTTGTTCATGTTAAACAATAACCCATATATAAATCAGATTGAATAAGTAACTTTGTATTAAAACATTTTCTATAAGATCAAATAAAAATAGCTTTTACTTTGTTTCAGATGATACTCTTATTTACAAGTTAGAGAACAAAAGTATACTAAGAACTTGCAACTTACTTGTCCAATATAAGTTCATTCATTTGTCTCTAGATTTTTACTTTATCTTTTAAATTCCATCCATTTCTTGTGGCATGTCTCTTTAAACTTGTCAGTGTCCAATCCATATCTTTTAGTCTTGTCCAAAAGTTTCTTCTTTTGTACAAATTCCACTGCTTCATTTAAGGTGTTGAATGTTTTTTGACCCTCAGATTAAAAAAAAAATCCTTATTTTAGCTGGGAATACAAGCTGTGCTTGAATGTTTACTTTTAAATGGAAAACAAATATTTTGTAGTCATAGTATAAGTGATATAGTCATTATCAAACCTTATGGAGTTGTCTCTTATTTTTATAGGTGATTTAGCCCAGGCTGTTTTCAGGACTAAGTCTTTATCTTGACTTGACATGAATTGAACTATAATTGATCTAGGACAAGGTGGATTGCTTTTTAGTGAAGTGCTTGAAAGAGATCTCTTAAAGCCAAGTGAGAGAGCTTTCAGTAAGTTTAGGGACTTAAGAAGCCAGTTATTTAAAAATAAAATCATATTGTCTCTTTCTTCCTTCTCGGGTATTCCATGGATTATTATGTTATTTCTTCTTGACCTACTTTCAAGATCTTCTATTTTTTCTGTAGGTTCAGAATTCTGTTTGAGAATAAATTCGGTGCAATTCTCATTTTCAGCTACTCTCCCATCCATGTCATTTACTGCTTCTTTAATTATTTGCTGTGACTGTTACTTAATCACCTCATTCAATAGTTTCATTTTCTTCTTATTTTCTTCTTTAATGTTGCCCATTTTCATCTCCAGTTTATCTATTTTTGATGCAAGATCCTGAATACTGGTTAGTATAGACTGCAGTTCTTTTTTCATTATAGATTCTTGTGTAGTTCTTTACAAGTGACTCACAGTAGTAATGAAGCAATAAGTTGTTCTGACAGGTAAAAAGTAACATAAAAATCACCAACTAGATTTTTCTGTAAAAATCTTATAGCTAACTGCTTAAATATTAATTTTACAGAAAAAATAGTATAAGCTGAATTTTCTGATAAATCCTGTCAGAAAAAATCAAAATAAGTAGAGCAAAGTTTCAGTGCTGCTAATGGCTCTACATCTTGGCCATGTCCCCTCAGTGATGGTATTTTTTTGTGAACAATGTTTCTAATATCTTGATTGGTTCTACAACACTGATGTGATTAGATGTATAATGCCTTTTGACTAGAGCAGATTAGTGTGCAATTTATCCTGTATAGTAAAGGGTGTTTGACCCAGATATGTAACCATTACTTGCATTGGTTAGAATTAAGCTTGAAGTATTGCAAGTGGTATGAATAATATAAATTTTGCAGAATTTTCCAGTGAAAAATACTTCAATGATAAGTAACAGGTTAACGATTATTTTATGTGGTACATAAGAAACCACTATTGAGTTGTAATTGAGATGGACCAAGGGGATTGCTATGAGCATGGCTACTTCATCTTTAAGAGAGTCAAGTGACACTTTTGGTTATTACTGGATAACTGAGCAGGCACAATTTTGTTTAATTGACTGGATACAGTTACTTTCACTTTCACTGTCTGTGGTTGTGCTAATATAAGGCAGTTTAGCAACTTTTATAGTACTTATGTGCATTACTTCTCTTTGATGATTTTCTAGGTTTTCAGTGGAGCTGCTTTTGGTTTTGGTGAAATATTTCTTGCTATGCAGGCACAGACAGATTGTAATTAGCATGCTTATGAGCTAATTAGCCCATTATGTAGTGCATTCATGAGTTACTCAAAGACTGTTGAAATCTTGAACAGTAGTGTTATAGGATGTCTGTGAACATTTGCAAGAACATGAGGCATTGGAAAGAGGTTATTAGGCTTCAAGAGAAGCATCAGTTTTCAGGGGAGCAGAATGCAGAGATGTGATGCTGTTTATTTCCTATTGTCCTCCCTTAGCGATAAGAGGTTATTAAGAAAGATCAAGGGAGTTATGTGGCACAGAAGTGGTGTATATAAGTAGCCGTGGTTTCATCTATAGTATTTAATAATGCTACATCCCTCCAACTACTATCCGAAATCTAGCTACTTGGTGTCATAATCGAGGAATACTTGAAATTTGACCAACATTTAGTTCGTGAAGTAAAAAACGCACAAAAAACTTAGTACCTTCTGTAAATTCAAATCCTACAGAACCAAAAAAATACCAGAAAAACTATAGCATCTACAAACCTACTATCCTCACTCATTTACAGATCTCCCAAACAAATAGCAAATCAGCCCTAAAATCCAGGCTCAGATCATGTTACAGTAAAACCTACCTTCCTGTTCCAGTCACTATTCTGCCCTAAAAGAAATGAAATGGCTAGAATTACCAAATTGCCTTATATATGTATAGTTAATAACCACACATAAGCTAACTGTCCAGCCCTTCAAAAAACATCTAGTCACCTACTCCCCAGCTTGACATGAACAGTCTAGCAAACAGTCTTTCCTCAAGACAACCAAATCAAGCAGCATTGCTGGAGATTCATTGTACTCTGTCACAAAATTATGAAACTCCATCCCTGTCTACTTAAAACAAATTACTAGTCTCCCCATTTGATATAGAAAGGGTCAGTAAGCATCCTGAGTCAGTGCTAGACCTTATAACCTTATTGATAAAAATGGCATGTTCTTCTTATTTTATCAGCAAGTGCTTAAACATTGAATGTGTATGAATGTGGTTACAGCTTTAAAATGGCTGTTCAAGTTGGGCATATTATGTTGCTAGGAAAGCCTAGGGCTACATTATGTAGCAGCCTATATTCCAGGTGATAACATGACAGTGTGTTAAATATAAAGGTGAGGTATAGAACTTCTAGTCTGCTGTATAGTCTGATAGCATTAGATAATCCTTCTGTAAAATTTTTCAAAATCAATGCAAAGACTTAACAGAAGCACCCGAATCCAAAATCTTTCATTTCAAAAAGGGAAATATTTAGTATATAGTGCAAGAAAACATACCCCCTTTGCCAAAGAAAAAATAAAATGTTTAGCATTTAATCTAGTTTGGTACAGAGCATTATTACTTTCCCTACACACAGCCATGGCCACCTTCCAGACCCTGGTGGATAAAGTACTGAAACCCCACTCATGATATACTATTGTGAACATGGATGGACATGGTTATTCATTCAGAGAACTTTGAACCGCAGTTGCCAGAAGTGCAGGCTCTGCTAGAATCTATAAGACATGCTGGTTTGAGAATGAATGCTAAGAAAAGGATCTTGGACATGGTGGGAACCAAGTATTTAGGATATCTTGTAGGAAGAAGAGTGATAAGACCACAAGTAGAAATAGAGGCTGTAAAAACAGTCATGTACCCTTCACTGAGAAAAAAGTAAATGCAATTCTTCAATTAGTTGGGTAATATAGAACATGTGTGCCTAATTTTGCAGCTGTTGTCACAAAAATAAATGCTCCAGTTAAGGTACAGTGGCCTCTTGAAGCAGATAGAGCATTTAATGAACTAAAGAGAATCCTATCCTATGAAACTCTGTTAGTGACTCCTGATTTTACTGGAGAGTTTGCACTATATAGAGATGCTTCAGAAATAAGTTTAGAGGAAGTGCTATCCCAAAAAGAGTTGAGGTGAGGAGCACCCTGTAGATAAGTGTGTATGTATGCCTTTAAGAAACTTTCCAGAGGCTTGCACAAGTGTATAAATACCGAGCACATGCGACACTGCCATTTTGTAGTAAACTGTTGAGATGTAAGCATGCATGTCTGTGTAGTATGTCAGTTGATCAGTTTGTTTATATTTTGTAATGCTGCTATCCATCCTGATGTTTTTTTTTGTAATAATGTATATAAACTAACTTCCCTGCCTGTTCGTCATCTATATTAGAGAGAGACGAGCGACATGGTGCCAGAATGGAATCCAGTTTCTCCAGATTCAAGACCGAGAGGCATTCAGTTAATTTTGGAGGAATATACAGGTGTAGTTATCCCTGCTGCTTGTATAACTCTCAAAACAGGTCAGAAACAAATTTCACATATTCAAACTAGCTCAAATGATTTTCTTATTCGCAAAATATGAAACCAAGCATACAGAATGCGCTAAACGATATTTTAAGTAAATGAAATGTCTGAAACTGCAACATATTGATGGAAATATTCAAATTACTATGGAAAGTGTTTGAAATAAAGTCCAAATTGCATAAAACAATGAAATAAAGAAACAACCACATTTTTTGCTCAGCACATACTTTTTCATATTAATTAAAGCTATTCTAGATATCAGAAGTGTATGAAGTGTTTGCATGTTTGTGTAGTATTGCAGTACAGTTATTTCATAAAATACAGCTGTTTAAAAGCATATTTCACAAAGTACAGTATTTCGAAGAGTTTATTGTGCATTTGAATGTTATTACAAGCACATACAGCAGCTTGTTCATATATGATTATAAGGGACATATTTTCAGTGTATGCCCAAACACATAATTTGCTGGCATGGCAGACGGATTTTGAAAAACATGACCACATGACATGTGTTTGATACTAACATTGCAGAGAATTGGAGAGTGTTTGTAGTAAGAGTACGATATTTTCATACAGGCTGCATTTTTTGATAAAGGTGACCATACAAAGGCATTTATTCTGCTTAATTTAGCTGGGTCAGAAGCCATTGCAAGGAAGCATTCATTTGTGTATGTACCTGCTATATTTGCAGAAGGGGGGAACCATCATATAGTTGTACTGGCTGAGTCAAGGGAAGACCCCCGAGTACTTAAAATGTAAATTTAGAGAAATGTGTAATCCCCAAATGAATATTACAGTGGAAAGGCACATATTTTACACAAGGGGATCAAAAGCCTGGTGAAACTTTTATAGCATATATAACTGATTTGACAAGCAGAGCTAAAATGTGCAGATTTGGTGATTTAAGGGATGAGCTGATAAAAGACAGACTTGTGTGTGGTATTAAAAATGATGCTGTGTAAAAGATTGTGCTTTGTGACAGTGATTTAACTTTGAATAAGGCCATTGAGATTTGTCAGATACATGAGCTCACAGAAAAGCACAAAAATATGCTTACAAATGAGAAATGCATGCTTACAAATGAAAGTGGCCTTGGAAGATAATGCAGTAAAGCCAATGTTGATAGAATGCAGCACATGGTTAAAAGAAACAGGCCCAAGCACATGTCAGCAATTGTAACCCCTGCAGTACTCTCTGGTAAACCCCAGAGCCTTTGAGCAAATTCCAGAGTTTGCACAGTTATTGTGAAGCACAAGAGTGAGTCAGCAAACTCAGAGAATGGGTCTCCACCCAGTTTCATTGCTAACTGTCATAATTGTGGTGGAAATCATGAGTTGAAAAGAGAAACGTACTTAGCTTTTGGTCAACAGTGCCACAAGTGTAATAAGTGGAATAATTTCAAAAGACTTTGTAAATCAAAAGGCGCACATTCTTTTATTAAAAGTGAGCATTTGAAGAAGCAAGTTGATCATTTAGAAAGCTGTGACCCTCGTTTCTATGTTGATGATGTTTCAGTGCTTAGTAAAACATTCAGTGCAGTAGATTTATTGGCCAAAATTAAGTATTTTGTACTGTTCGGATAAATGGAAAACCCGTAGACCTCAAAGTTGATACAGGTTCAAAGTGTAATGTTATGTCAGCAAAAACATTTGCTAGAGTATGTGCTGGTGAGAAGCATGGTTTGGCAAGGTGTGCAAAGCTTGTTGCTTATGGTGGTGAGGAAATTCAGACCGAAGGTTCAGTAGTGCTTTCATGTTAATCTGCTGGGAGAAGCTATGACTTCTTATTTTATGTGGTCAAAAGGCATGTACAGTCATTATTATGCCTCAGAAACAGTTTGAAAACGGGACTGTTTTCATTTATAAGGAAGTCCACCATGTTAGCTTAAAAGACCACTATTCTAATTTTACCCAGTATATTTTCTCTACCTATGCCGATCTCTTTGAAGACAAACTAGGCAAGCTTCCAGTTGTATACTCCATGAAGTTAGACCCAGATGTCAGCTCAGTTGTCAGGCCAACCCAGAAAGTTGCAGCAGTTATGCAGAACATAGTCAAAGCCAAGCTAGATAAAATGGTGCAACAAGGTGTGATTTGTCCAGTAGATGAACTGACTGAATGGGTATCCTCCATGGTGGTAGCTCATACTACATCAAAATATGTATTGATCAATGAGATTTGAACAAGGCACTGAAAAGACCTTATCATCCAATGAGTACAGTCAAAGAAGTCACGGCTCTTATGCCAAATGCTACTGTTTTTTTTCTGTCTTAGAGGCAAAGAGTTCATTTTGGCAAATTTTGCTTGACTGAAAATCTCCATTGCTAACCACTTTCCATACTCCATTTGGAAGGTACAGATTTTTAAGAATGCCATTTCAGATAAATTCTGCCAGTGAAATCTCTCAACGTGCAATGGAGCAAATTTTTTCTGGGTATCACTGTGCTATTATAGTAGATGATATACTGGTAGGAGGTAATGGTGCAGCTGAGCATGACAGAAACCTCAGGAAAGTTCTGGAAAGAGCACATGAAGTGAATCTTAAGCTGAATCCTCAGAAGTGCAGATTCAGGTAATGAGAAGTCACTTATTTTGGTCATTTATTTACCAGTCCGGGCTTATGATCAGACCCTTCCAAGCAAATAGCTATTCTTGAGATGCCAGCTCCAGACAATGTTCAAGCCCTACAAAGTTTTCTTGGCATGGTTAACTACCTAGGCAATTTTATTCCAGGCTTGAGCCAACTTTCTGCACCACCTAGAGAGCTGACATGTAAAGATGTATCCTGGTCATAGTTGGAACAGCACCAGAGAACATTTGATATTCTGAAACAGAGAACTGCCAGTTCAACAACTCTCAGATATTATGATGTCCGTAAACCAGTTACTCTTTCATGTGATGCTTTGAGGTTTGGTCTAGGTGAAGTCATTTTTTCAAGAGGGTCAACCTGTTGCCTATGCATCCAGAACTCTTACCCAAACTGAAATGCAGTATACTCAGACAGAGAAAGAGCTCTTGGCAATTGTGTTTCTCTGTTTGACGTTCCATGATTATATTTGTGGTAGACCTATCCAGATCGAAACAGACCATCAACTTTTTGTTAATATTTTGAGAAATATTATACAGCTCCTGCCAGATTGCAATGCATGATGTTCAAATTGCAAAAGTATAATTTCAATCTTGTCTATAAGAAAGGCAAACGTCTTTATCTTGCTGATACTTTATCCAGATCACTCAGAAAATACCACTGTAGAACATGAGAATGAGAAACTTGATTTTGAAGTCACAGACGTGAGAAAGTTTTCTACCACACGTCTTGATGAGCTTAGAAGTCATACAGCCTCAGATCCAGTTCTTCAGAAGCTCAACCACGTTATCAAACATGGATGGCCATCAAAACGATCTTGCTTACCAGTACCAGTGCAACCTTATTTTCCATACAGAGAGGAGATTTTGTTTGGCAATGGTATTATGAAAGGTCCTAAAGTAATTGTTCCAAAGTCCTTGCAACAAGATAACATTGCTATCTTGCATCATGGCCACCCAGGAGCAGACTCTACCAAAAGAAGGGAGAGAGGACTAATATTTTGGCCTTCTATGTCGCAAGACATTGAGAGAGTGCTATCATCCTGTTTTATATTTAATAGTACTAAGTCGCATCAACAGAAAGAACCACTTCAGCTAAACCAGATTCCTGAACTACCTTGGTTGACAGTAACCACCGACATTTTCAGATGGAGTGGTCAACATTACTTCGTGTTACTAGACTCCTGTTCAAATTGATTTGAGATTGACTAACTTCCTAATCTAGCATCCAATACTGTCATAACTAAGATGGTGTCATTTTACAGTCCATGGTAGTCTGCACAAAGTTATTTCTGACAATGGTACACAGTTTACAAGCCAGTAGTTCAAAAGATTTGCTGAAGGGTGGGACTTTACTCATGTTACAAGTAGTCCAGAGTATCCACAGTCAAATGGTTTGGCAGTACGTGCAGTTCCAACTGCAAAACAATTACTAGAGAAGTTGAAGCGAGACAATAGTGATGTTTTCCTGAATCTCTTAAATCTCAGAAATATTCCTCATGACAAATTTCATGTGTCTAGAACAACAGATCAGTGAAAGCCAATCTATTAAAGAAGCAGTCCTGTTATGTTAAGACCAGCAAACTGATCAATCCATTACAAGACGAAGAGGTAGTAACGATGCAGACGTCCAAAGGTTACGACCTGATTGGAGTGGTGAAGAGTGTTTCCTCAGAGCCGAGATTGTACATTGTGAAATCACAAGGAGTAGCATTTATGAGGAACTGGAAACATTTGATGATGGTGTGTGAGCCTATACATAGATCTCACATAGCCTGTGAGAAAGTCTCTATATCTCAGAGTGAGTTGTCCAGCATTCCATTTCTAGTATATCCCTGTTCCTGAGATGAATCCCAAAGTTCCTGATACGAGTTGTTCACCAAAGACTATCTCTGTTGCTAAACCCAGTTCTGATTACTATATTACTAGATCAGGTTGCATTTCCAGCCACGTTACAGATACATGGCAACTTGGACATGAACATTGTGTTTGTTTCTAATGTCTGTATTATCCATGCCTTATTCTAATGTAATTTCATTTGAGGGCAATTTATTTAAGAGGGAGGATGTAGATCAGTGTGCATGTATGCCTTTAAGAAACTTTCCAGGGGCTTGCCCAAGTGTATAAATACTTAACACGCGTGAGCCTGACTGCCATTTTATAGTAAGCTGTTGAGATGTAAGCATGCATATCTGTGTAGTCTGTCAGTTAATCAGTTTGTTTATATTTTGTAATGCTGCTATCCATCCTGATGTTTTTATGTAATAAAGCATTTAAATGAACTACCCTGCATGTTTGTCATCTATATTAGAGAGACGAGCGACACACCCTATTAGATATATATGTATATATATATATATATATATATATATATATATATATATATACACACACACACACACACACACACACACATATATATATATCAGCAGAAAGTTGAGCAAAGCATGCCTTTAAGCACTACAGTTTTGAAAATGAACTTGCTTCATTGCAGTGGTTAAGTAAACAGATTGATGGCAATATCAAAGTGTACTGCTTGACACAATGCCCACATCCCTTTCATTGTACAGTGACACACATACCTGTGATAGCCACTAGAAATACAGATGGGTTATTGAGTTACCTACAAGCTGTTTTTATGAGTCCAATATCCCTGCGTTAATGCTAGTAGAAGAGTAGTTATAATATTTTGGTTCAAGTAATGGGATAATGTATTTGTAAAATATGTGCAGCAGTATGGAGTGTGTGAGCTAGGAATCAGGAGTTGTCTTTCCTTAAAATGAGATACAGAATAGTTGAGCTGGAACTTGGTTAGAAGAACTTGAAGCTGTGGAAAATGAAAGCCCAGGCAGAGTAACTCGTAAACTGCAGTTTGAAAGAAAATCAGAACTACAGAGCTGTGATGGGCCAGCTGAAGACCTAAAGTATGAGACTTTTAAAGATGGACTAATCCTGAAGAAGATGTGAAAGACTGAGCTTGATGGAAAGAAACCACTTGTATTATGTTTTAGTTCAAGCCAACTGGCCTGTTGTTTTGATTTTCTAGTGACTTTGTAAAAATTGAGCCTGTGTTTTATAACAGCTATATTTGCACCATTCAATAAATAAATAAATAAATAAATATTGTATGTATGTGTGTGGATATAAAAAGTTTTCACACCCCTGTTAAAATGCCAGGTTTTTGTGATATAAAAAAATGAGACCACAATAAATCATTTCAAAACTTTTCCCACCTTTAATGTGACCTATAACCTGTACAATTCAACTGAAAAACAAATCTGTTAGGGGAAAAATATAAAAAATAAAAAACATACAATACGCTGGTTGCTTAAGTGTGCACACCCTTAAACTAATGCGTTGCTGTGTGTGCACATCCTTAAATTAATACTTTTCTGAAGCACCTTTTGATTAAATTACAGCATTCAGTCTTCTTGGGTACACATCTGCCATCAATTAAAGAGACTCTGATTAACTCCAAATAAAGTTCAGCTGTCCTAGTAGGGTTCTCCTGACATTTACTCAGTTGCCTGCTACAGCAATGGCCATGGTTCACAGAGAGCGTACAAACCATCAAAGGGATCTCATTTTTGAAAGGTATCAGTAAGGAGAAGGGCACAAAAAAAATTCCACAGCATTGGATATACCACGGAACACAGTGAAGACAGTCATCAAAAAGTGTAGAAAATATGGAACAGTGACATTGCAAAGAACTGACCATCCCTCCAAAATTGATGAAAAGACAAGACAAAAACTGGTCAGGGAGGCTGCCAAGAGACCTACAGCAACACTGAAGGAGCTGAAGGAATTTCTGACAAGTACTGGTTGTGTACTATATGTGACAACAATCTCCCGTACTCTCCATATGTTTGGACTATGGAGTAAGATTGCAAGACGGAAGCCTTTTCTACACAGAAAAACATCCAGGCCCAGCTAAAATTTGCAAAACAATACAGCAAGTCTCCCAAAAGCATGTGAGAAAATATGTTATGGTCTGATGAGACCAAGACTAAACTTTTTGGCCACAATTTCAAAAGGTATGTTTGGCGCAAAAGCAACACTTTGCATCACCAAATGAACACCATCCCTACGGTGAAGCATGGTGGTGGCAGTATCATGCTTTGCAGTTGCTTTTCTTCAGCTGGAACTGGGGCTTTAGTCAAGGTGGAAGGAATTATGAACAGTTCCAAATACCAGTCACTTTTGGCCCAAAACCTTTAGGCGTCTGCTAGAAAGATGAAGATGAATTTCACCTTTCCACATGACAATGACCCCGAGCATACATCCAAATCAATAAAAAAATGGCTTCACCAGAAGAAAATTAAAGTTTTGTTATGGCCCAGCCAGAGCCCAGACCTAAATCCAATAGAAAAGCTGTGGGGTGATCTGATGAGGGCTGTGCACAAGAGATGCCCTCGCAATCTGACAGATTTGTAGCACTTTTGCATGGAAGAGTAGGCAAATGTTGCCAAGTCAAGATGTGCCATGCTGATAGATTCCTACCCAAGAAAACTGAATGTTGTAATTAAATCAAATGGTGTTTCAACAAAGCATTGGTTTAAGGGTGTGCACACTTGTGCAACCAGTGTATTGTATTTTTTTATTTTTTATATTTTTTCCCCTGACAGATTTGTTTGTTTTTCAGTTGAATTGTACAGGTTAAAGGTCACATTAAAGGTGGGAAAGTTTTGAAGTGATTTATTGTGGTCTCATTTTTTTATATCACAAAATCCTGGCATTTTAATAAGGATGTGTAAACTTTTTACATCCACTGTATGTATGTATGTGTATGTATATGTGTAATACACACACACACACACACACACACACACACACACACACACACACACACACATTTCTTTATTCAATAGGTAGATATAACATTTTAGCACAAATTGCTACACTATGAAAAATAAACAGAAACACAGTGCACTTCACAATTCTGATTTTAGCAGGCTAGCTTAGTGCATTTTGAAGCAGTGATTCAAAAACACTGTAGCGCTGCTGCAATGTGCAGCCTCAGGAAAGTATGGCTTCAGTGACCTGCTGGATAATTATGCATGGAAATGCAGCAGTCAGGGGCACAGTAAATGTAAATTAGCCATGTGTTCTGCTCAGGAGACTGGCATTAGAATCAAAATATCATCACAGAGTGATTCAAAGGCAAACACCACTGCACTGTTTTGGGACATTGCTGTGTACGACAGAAGCAGGTTTGTTAGCACTGCAGCAACTAAATATTGTAAGGCTCATGTGTGCACCTAGACGACATCTTGATACTTCAGCATGATTGTCACACCCTCCGTTACCACCTAGGTTTGGTGTCCAATACCCTGGCAAACCTAGGGTTTACTGTTAACCAGGAAAAATCTCACCTGACACCCAACCAAGACCTGGTTTCTTGGGGTGCAGGACAAAAACAGACCAGATGACAGTCTTCATTCCTTGCCAGAAGGTGGAAGCCATCACACATTACCTCCAAACACTCCTCTCTCTCCAAACCCAATCAGCCAGGGAATTCCTGAGGGTCTTAGGCCACATGGCATACTTGATATCCATGCTTCCCTTAGCAAGGTTGCATATGAGGTATTGTGCTGAGGAGTCGGTAGAACCAACATTCACACCCCCTGGATACTCCTCTGCCTCCCCTCCCATACCTGAAAAAAGAGCTGCAATGGTGGATTGCAGCCATACACCTCAATCAGGGTTATATTTTTGCAGGCAGATTCCTCCTCCTTCACAACAAATCTTCACAGATGCTTCAGACTTGGGTTGGGCAGCAGTCCTGTAAATCCACAACAAACAAAACAAAGCTCAGACAAAGGGACCATATCAGTATCCAAGAGATGAGGGCCCATCTCCTACTCTTACAAACCTTCCACCCAGTTCTCTTACCAGACACCTTAAAAGTTGTCACAGACAATATGACTGTCCTGTGGTATAACAACAACCAGGGGGGCAAGGTCCTACCCGCTCTGCAGCCTGGCAGTTCAGATTTGGTCCCTGGCAGCAGAGCTGCACATGCACTTGCAAGCAGTGTACATTCCTTCAGCAGAGAATGTGATGGCGGACACTCTCAGCAGAACCTCTGCAACCTCTCATGAATGGGTGCTTCACAGGTAGGTGTTTTTGGAGCTTATTCACAAGTGGGGTATTCCTCAGGTACATCTGCTTGCCTCCTCCCAGAACAAGCATATGTCTCTGTTTTGTACAAGGGATCCACATCCACAGGCTTGGAGGGCGGACACCTTCTCTTTTTCTTGGGCAGGGATGTATCTTTATGCCACCCCCCTTCACACTGATTCAAAGAGTCCTTCTGAAGATTCAGAGGGATAAACCAAAAATCCTGCTGGTGACAGCCTTTTGGCCAAGATAGCAATGGTTTCCCCTTCTTCAATTACTAGCCAAGGGCAGTTACCACAGGTTACCCCACCGATTTGACATACTCACACAAGACAAGGGTCACTCATGCACCCTCAGGTGCTCAATCTCAGACTCACTCTATGGGTGATAGAGTTCTGTTCCCCTTCAGACACATATATTCAGAGGACATGCTCAGTGTCCTGCAGGAGGCCAGGAAGTCTAGTACCAGGAGAAATTGTGTGAAAAAGGAAAAGATTCTCCAGGGAGTGTCAAAAGAAAAAACAGGACCCCTTTCTTATTTCTGTACCTATGGTCCTTTCTTACTTGTGTGAGCTTCTACGTTAAGGACCGACTTACTCTTCTGTTAAGATACACTTGTCAGCCATTTCCTCCTGACTCCTTTTGGTTCCTCTCTTAGCATACAGACTAGAGGTAAAACTATTTTTAAGAGGGGTCCTCCATATCAGACCCCCTCGAAAACCGATACTTTCTTCATGGGACCTTAACTTTGTCCTTGAAAAACTCTACCTCCTGTTGAACCAGCTCACTCAGCAGCACTGAAACTATGTACTTGGAAAACAGTACTGCTGGTACCCCTCACATCCACCAGGGGGGTTTCAGAAATCCAGGCCTTGATGGCTAACCTCCCCTTACCTCATCTTCCATAAGGACAAGGTCTCCCTCAGGACTAATCTCTCGTTCATGCTTAAAGTGGTTAATGAACTGTCCTTGAATCAAGCCATTAACCTCCCTGTTTTTTTTCCCCTCAACCTCAAAATCCATCTGAAAGAACCCTATATTCCTTGGATGTTCATAGACACCTTAGGTATTACCTGGGCAACACCAAATCCATTAGAAAGTCTAACAAGCTGTTTGTCTCCTTTCACCCAAGGGCCTTGGGCAAGGCAGTCAATTAATGTACTATATCATCATAGATTTCTAAAGCTATCTCTGCCTGTTTTTCCTTTCATGGAAAGGATTTAACTACCAACATGAGAGCACATTCTATTAGGGCAGCTGCCTCTTCAGCAACCTTTTTCAGGGGGATGGACTACGTTTCCATACTGGAAGCAGTCACCTGGTCCTCAGTTCATACCTTTACCAAGCACTACACACTAGACTTCGTCTCTAGAGCCAGAACTGGGTATGCTAGAGCAGGCCCCTCAACCTACCTCCCAGGTTCATACCTAAAGCTTGGGTACTCTCCCTACAGTTATGAATACTGCAACATGAGAACAGAACGACATAGAATAGTTGTGTAAGAAAGTACTATAACCTTAGATGTCCTTCTCTTCCATGTTGCAGTATTCAGTCCCTCCCTCCAACCCCCTCTTGCTCTGTTTTGTCTATCTGGGGTGACTTTCCCTGCCTTGTCTCCATCCTAACAGGGCACTGTGACAGGCACATACATTTATTGGGCTCATTTGGCCTGGTGGCATATGTGGGTCTGAAAAGCTTCCTTTCCTTGCTCCCCAGGGGTACTAATGTATGTGGCAGTCATTTGTGAAGGGGGTACATGCAGACGTCACTTTTATAGCCGATGTCTGTTTATGGCCCTGGCAAGCACATACCCCTGCTCCTAAGACTTTGGTATACTGTCCGGATGTCTGGTGCTGCAGGCAGCCATCTCCCTACAGTTATGAATACTGCAACATGGAAGAGAAGGACATCTAAGGTTATGGTAAGTTCTTACGTAACTATTCTTTCTTCAAAGACAGTGTTTGCAAATGGCATAAATGTCACACATTTTTATCCTAGAACCATATATTCAGTATGCCAGTGAAAGTTGTGTGGGATTTGATAAAATTAAAACTTAAAAGCCTATGTTGTTTGTCCAAAATTCCATTATTAGGTTCATTTAGAGAGAAGATTACAGTATTTGAGGAGATGGTTGAGGAACTGTGGAATAGGTACAGGTTAGAGGGTTTTACAAATCTGGCAACTGAAGGAATTCAAAGCAGCACACCAACAGCTCAGCAGAGGGATAAAAGAAAAATCGGTGCTGTATCTAGAGCATGTTTTTCTCAAGCCTGAATAGAGGAAATAGACCTAGGAAGTTGTTATCTGACACACATAAATATAGGAGAAAAATTGTAGTCATCCCATGAACAAGGAATTTTCCCTGCAGTATGCTAGATGCTGTTCCTAAGATTATTATTAAGATTTTTAGGGAGTAGATTTCCAAGATAGCTACACATTCATCAGAGGCTTAATTTTAGCTCTCCCAGTGTGAAAACAAAAACCGAGAGATAATGACTAGTAATTCTAAAAATATTAGTAAAATTAATTTACTGGCTAATAAGCACACCACCTGAATGCCAGCAAAGAAGAAATTTGGAGAGCCTAAAAAATCAACTAGAAAAGGTGGAGAGAAAGCAAGAACTGTAAAGAATCCTGCAGCTGTTTAGCAAAATGTGTTCAACCGCTAGCTTTGTTTGCTGCAAAGTATGGCTTCCAGTAATTTAGAGGAAAAATGAAGCAAATGTGCTCAAAGCTGATTAAAATAAATGAAACATTGAAGGAGTATATCAACCCAAATAACAAACGGTTGGAAAAATGGAAGAAGCTTTAAACTGCTATTCAGATGAACTGATAGAACTGCAAAAATCAGAGGTCAAAATGAAAAACTTTCTGGATGAGTATGAGACTTCTCAGTAAGAGCCGTTTCAAAAAATGTTGAGTCACAGGACAGAGCACACAGAGAAAACGAGATTTTCTGCTGAATCAGGCAAACTGTAAGCAATAGATGTTATTAATTTTATAAAAGCGCAACGAAGGAACTGGACAGGCATTCCAAGGCAGGACTTGTTAATTGAAAGGGCACATTGTGTTCATCCTTCAATTCCCGGCATAAGAAAGCATGCAGAGAACTGTATTAATAACGATGCAATCATACCAGCAAAAAGAGCTGATCCTAGCAAAACTCTGGCAGAAAGGTAAAGTATTAAAAACTGGAGAGAGTAGAACATTTCTGGAAAATGATTAGTCACTGTGCACTGGGCAGAAGAGAAGCAAATTCATTCCAGCAATCGGGGAATGTTGAGAGGCAGGTGTAAGATTCAAGCTGCTGTATCCAGCTGTTTTTAGAATATGTTTTCCTGGTGGATTTACATCATTTTGATGCAGAACAGTATAAGGAGGATATACAAAAGTTGTTCAACAAAAATGAGCCATCAAACAGAAGAGGACTCTGCTTCTCTTTCTTCTGATAATAAAAATAATAGAGAGACTTCGTTAGTAAAGCCTTTTCCAATGTTCTGAAGGAACATGCTTGAGAGACCGCAAAAAGCACAGAAGTTGACTTGAACTGAGTATGGGGTTAGGTGATGGAGATGAACAGGAAGAAGACCAGCTGGATTTACAAGAAAAAGTTGCTGAGAAAGACTGGAACTTTTGTGACTTTGTTAAACTTGGGTGTAGAGGACTAAAATACTTATACCACACTTTGTCATTAATGTGTGGAAGGACACTAAAAGGGAAAAAAAACAGTAAAAAAACAACTGTAAGTAAAACCATTTTTGTTCTTAACTATATTTGTATAAAACATTTCATGATATAATTTTTATGTTAAGTAGTAATGCATTTTCAGCGATTGTTGTATGTGATAAAGATAGTAAAGTAGACAAGTATTTTTTAAGTTTTAAGAAATTTAGGCATTGAAATGTAAAAAGTGAAAGGCTAGACAAAAGCATGTTTAAGTTAATATGTTGTTATCTTGGGCTGTTTGGGTGTTGGATGGGGTGTAAAAGTGCACTGATTCTAATAAATGTAAAGTTGATATGTTTTCTCTTACTTTTGTATAGGTGATTGGGTTAAGGTCCTTAGCTTAAACTAATAACAGGTATTTATATTCTGCCTAAAACTGCTGTTATGGTACTTAAGAAGATGTTGGGAGAAATAATTGATTTTCAGCAGGGAATATAATTTGTAGCTGGGGACTAGACCTTGATTTGTAACAGTGACAATGTATCTGGGGATCTAGAAGGGAAAATATAACAGAAGAGGGTAGATTACTAAAAAAATATATATTTGTTATGGAAGACATGAACTCAGTAATATGACTCTGAGAGAATTTACATATTATTCCCCAAGGGACAATATCTTGTCTATTCTCGACAAGAATTGTATTTTGCAGGAAAGTGCATTTAATTGAAAGCTTCGTCATACATCCAATAACTATTTCAGATACAACAGCAGCTAAGATAAAATGCAAAATAATGAAGTAAAAATGTATAATTGGTGCTTTGATACCTACCCGTTAAAAATAGAGGACTTTAAGAAATGGGTAGTGGAAATTATTCAAGAGATATTAGGAAAGATATACATTTTTTTCAGAGTTATAGCCAGTGAGAGAGAGAAAGTTTAAAAATAGGGTAAAAATAAAAGAAAAGGGGAGATAGTTAAGAAGTAGCACAAATTAATTAGAGGGGCTGACAAAGGTTAAAGTATTAACATAATAAGGGGGTATCCCACAGAACAAAAAGAAATGCAACTGCTGAGTGCTAAAAAGAAAATAAGACAGTATCTGGATAATATGTATGAGTTTAGAAAGATTGCTGTTAAGCAGCTGATTTTTGATAACTCCAGAACACAAAACTTTTAGTACAATGGCTTAGGCAACAGAAGGTAGAAACAGTTATTGCCAAACTTAGGGGGCATATAACAAGAAAAAAAGCAGCAATCCTGTAGAGGTATTAAAGATACTTTGGAAATTTTATGAAAATTTGTATAAGCAGAGAAATGTGGAAATGAAGAAAGAGAACAAATGGAAATAATGATGGAAGACTTAACTACACCAAGATTAGAGGTAGATAAGGCTCAACAATTAACAGTTAAGACAGGAGGAGATGAGATAAAAACAGTGCCATATAGTCAATCAACTGGAAAGTCTCCAGAATTTTATGGTATTCCTTTGAAAGTTTGGATGCTAAGAGGGAAGACAGTTATTAAGATTTGGAAGGTTTGCTTCAACAGTATTTTAAAAAGAGGGGAAGCATCAGCATCTTGGATGAAAGCTGTGGTGGCTTTAATAACTAAAGACAACAAAGCTCCATCAGGCCCAGCTTCATATAGTACAATTTCAATTTTAAACCATGAATATCAAATGTTTAATCTGATGTTGTTAATGTTCATTCATTCAAAACTTATGGGATGTCGGTTCCATTCTTGGATTTGAGTCGCCCTTATACCAAGCTTGCACCAGCCAAAAACTCTCAAGCTAAGCTTTTTCCCATAGTACCCTTCTCCCTGTTACCTCAGATCTTGTTTGCCACATAGCCATAAAGTCACGTTCAAGCCAGCTCTCAGCTAAGTCGAACATTTTTTGATATTTTATAGAGTTTGATAGGAGTTTTCTTGTACTTTTTCTTGTTTTTGATTATCTTTGTCTGTCAGTAGCCTTTACCCTTCCTGTTGACTCTTTTTCTTAATTACCTTTCGGTAACCTTAGTACCATTAGTGGTACAGCTTTTCTCCCTACCCTTGTGGTAGTTCTTGAATACCATTTCTGGTATTTCTTTCTCCTTTCCTAAAAAAAAGCAAATATATATATATATATATATATATATATATATATATATATATATATAAAATCTCCTCTTTAGTTGTTTATTCTGTGTGTGTGCATTGAATATTTCTGAAAAGAAAGGTACGTCAGGCTTTAAGCAATGCCTGAAATGTAGTAAAAAATGCCAAAGAGTAATGCTCATGAGGACTGTGTGTATTGTTTGGGGGTGGCCCCATCTATCGGTGCAGCCTCTGTGTTCTATTTGTAAAGGGTTTAGTGCCCATACTTTGAATGAATGAAAAAATAAGCTAATTCTTAAGGGCCTCCTTAAGATGGCCTTTTCAGAGGCTATTTCTGCATCAGGGGGGGCTCTCCCCTCCTAAGAAAGAAAAGAAAAGACCTCACTCTGTACGCTCTTCACCTACTGGTGATTTAGACAAGCCACCTAAACCAAAAATGCCTAAAGTGTCATCGGAGCTGAAGCCAGTCTCTGTGACACCAACCACAGTTCCATCAACTGTCCTTATGCCTTCGGCACAGGTTTTGGCACCAGTATTGTCTACAGCACCTTCTATTTCCAAATTACAAATTGCTGCATCCTCTTCAGTACCAAGTGCAAAGGCACCGAGCATGCCTTCGGTACCCATGACTATGACCCTATTTTTGGCTGAGCCTCAAATAACTGCCTCCACACCCATTTCAGTACTGAGTGCCATTACGGCACTAAGTTTATCGAAGGTACCCATGACTGCAATAGAAGTTTCATTACTCCCCGTCTCCAAACTCAAGACAGCAGTGCCATTGGACACTACAACATGGACCCAATACTCCCTATCAGTGTACCCCATTCTGGGACAGATATATAGCCCCTTCCTTGAGTGGCCAGAGTCCCCATCAGGGATATCCACCAGGAGCTTTTCTGAACTTGATGTGGTGCACCTCGTGGACCAGCTGCTGACAGCCAGGGTGATTCCTACACCCTCTAAGACCCATCCACCTGTTGGACTTGGGAGTGTTTCTCCACGGACTCCATCCTACTTTCCTCCTCTGACTGCCTTCCAGGCTTCAAAGTCTTTGACTCCGATTCCTCTTTCAGTACCCACTCCAGTGCCATGTGGCCCCGGTTCCAACCCTTTGGTTCCTTCGGAGCCACGTCTTCCTCAGGTTCATGGTTGGGCTACAGGCTCTTTGATGCTGAGTACGGTCCCAAGTGTGTCTACAGTTCCATTCATGATGCCAGGAGTTATGTCGGCTCTAATCCTTCTTGAGGCTCCTCTCTTGGGAGTGGGTTTGGCAGAGCAGGGTGTGACCCAGGTTCTGAGGTTGTCTTTCTCTGTCCCATGCTCATGTTCCTCTAAGGGTGGGCCTGATTTCTGGGAGATGGAGAGGGCTCTTGCTTCTGGAAGCAAACCAACGGCATCGAAAACCAAGGCGTCCCCTCCCCCTGAGCTGAAGCTGACACAAGCCACTGGTTTTGGGATATTGGGCATGAGAACCATAGGAAATCCTACTGCAGGATGCCTCTTCTTCCAAATTCTCCTCAGAAATTCACACTGAAGAGGTACCATAGAAGTCATGCAAGAAGAAGCACAAAGACTCCCCCGAGGAGTCTCTTACAGAGGATATGGATTATGATGAAGGGGATGGGTCCCATGGCCACCCCCCGAAGATGTCTCCTTTGCAGACATCCTTAAAATGTTGAAACAGAGGGGTGACTGGAAACCCAACAACCTTTCCTCTGATGAGTCCATCTTCCTGCAGACCTTTCCTTCCATCCATCTGTCTCTTGTGTGACCCTACCTGCAGATGAACTAGTCCAGCTCATGGTGCAGCACACCTAGAAGAATCCTGACTCTTTTGAGCCAATTCCATGGAGACCAGATAAAGTTCTATTCACCCCCCCCCCCCCGAGGAGAGCCCAAATTGGTCTAAAAGTTTACCAGTAGATGCTATAGTGATGGTGGTGGCCATGAAGAAGTAGCTCGCCGAAGAGAGACAGACTGTCCATCCGCCTAACAGGGAGTCCAGGGCAGTGGACAGATTAGGGAAGTGAGTCTTTGCTTCATCAACCTTTGCCATATGGTCTTTGAACTATTTGGCAAATTTTATGAGACTCCAAAGAGACTTAATCTCTGAACTCTCTGGAACTCTATCAGGACAGGTGTTTGATGAAGTTAGTAACAAAATTGCCTTGCAGCTCGCAACCCTGGAATCCATTTTGAACTCATCCATGAAGTTAATATCCCATGCAACTGAAGGGGCAGCAAGAGCTGTGGGTTTAGGCATAGTTATGAGATGTCACACCTGGATACACCTTTATGATTTCGTGAACCACTTTAAGTCTTCCTTCCTGAACACTCCAGTCGAAGTGTCTTCTCTGTTTGGTGAATAGGCGAGTGAAGGACACTCTAGCCAGGTGTGAGAAGGATGGTAAGACCCTGTCTGCCGTAGGTGTATGTTTTTCCACCCCCCCCCCAGCGTTCCTTCTCCAGGAATCAGAGGAGTGGAAAGTTGTGGCACAAGAAGTCTTGGGGTCCTTTTCATGACACACGTGGCGAGTTCACCCCCAGGGGCAGAGAGGGTAACTCTTCTGAAAGACACCCCTACCAAGGAATAGGTGGCCCGCCTAACAAGGGACCCAGAGATTCTTTCTCTGGACAGCCCTACCAGTGCTCCTGAAGAGCGGCCCAATTGCTTTCCTCTGGAAGCAGTTGGGGGACGTTTCTCTCTGCACCATGCTACCTGGCAATAGATAACCATTAACTATTGGGTGCAGAAGATAATAACCAGAGGCTACCAAATCCCCTTCAACTCTTACCCAAAGCCACCAAGACAAATTCCAGACATTCCAACCTGTCAAACGGAAGAAGCAGCTCTAGAGATAAAAAAGCTGCGTCAAAAAAAAGATTCATCCAAGTAGCCCCACCAGACCAATGCAGATCCGGATTCTACCCAAGAGTCTTTCTGATGCCGAAAAAGACGGGACTGGAGACCGATTTTGGATATCAGGAAGTTAAACAGGTTTGTCACCCAAACGAAATTCTGGATGGTCACAGTTCAGTCCATTCTTCCCTTTTTGGGCAAAGGTGATTGGATGTGCTCCATGGACCTTCAGGATGCATATTACCACATCAAAATGGACAAACGCTCCAGGAGGTCACTTCACTTCTGGCTGGGAGCCAATCACTACCAATTCCATGCTCCGACTTTCAGACTCTCACCAGCCCCCAGATCAGAGTGTTCACCAAGTACATGGCAGTAGTAACAGCTCACTTGAGACTCAAGGATTTGGGGTGTTTCCATATTTAGACTATTGGCTCCTTACCACCCCCACCAAGCATCTACTGGTAACGTCCCTGAAATACACTCTTTCCCTGGTGAAACTCTTGGGAATTTCAATAAATTGGGAGAAATCCAACCTCACCCCAACCCAGTCCATAGAGTTCATAGGAGCAGTATTCAATAACCACTCCTGTTTGGTCTCTGTCTCCGACAACAGATTGCAAAGACTGAGGCTTCAACTCCGGGTGATACTCTTTCAAAACAAAGTCTCAGCACGAGAGGTCCTCCAGCTCCTAGGTTCCATGGCAGCTTCTATACCAATGGTGCCTCTTGAAAAACTTCACATGAGACTCCTTAAATGGCATCCATTATCTCAGTGGTACCCGAATCATCACCTTTTGTCCTTTCAGATTCACATAACCAATCATTGCAAATAGGACCTACTTTGGTAGATGAGGCCAGAAAGAGAGCTTTGAAGCCACCCCTTCCATCCTCCTCATCCCAGAGCCACTGTGACCATGGATATTTCCCTGATAGGGTGGGGGGGGGGCATTTTCAGGGAATGACAGTCCAAGGCATGTGGTCCACAATAGAGGCCAATATGCATATCGGTGTCCTAGAACTGAGGGCAGTGCTTTTAGCGTTGCAAGCATTCCAGCCTGTCCTTCCTGGACAATTGCCATCCAATCAGACAACATGTCAGTAGTCTGGTATATCAACAAGCAAGGAGGAACCAAGTTCTACCCCTTATGACGAGAGGCCATGAGAATTTGGCAATGGGAGATAGGTTTCAACCACTTTCTGATAGCATATTCCCAGGGATTCCAATGTGATTGCAGACAAGCTGAGCAGATGTATTCTCCTGCCTCACAAGTGGTCCTTCAATCCACCTATAGCAACGAAGATTTTCAACCCTTGGGGCCAGCTTTGCTGTGACCTTTTCACCTCCCTGTCAAACCACAAATGTGCCAACTACTTTGCCTGAATTTCCGTAGGGGGAGTCCCCGCGGGATGCCCTTACCCAAGATTGGCCCACAGGACTTCTATATGCTTCCCCTCCCATCACTCTGATTCCTCAATTTTTGAAGAAAGCTCTTCAGTTGAAAAACAAAGTGATCTTCATAGCTCCTTACTGGCTCTGACAAGTATGATTCCCCTTTCTCTGGCCTCACTTACTATGCCGACTGTGGATTCTGGATCCAACTCCAGACCTGATTTCTCACCCCATGGATTAAGTCACCTGAATTTAACCAGTCTCAAGCTGACAGCTTGGTTTCTTCACTTCCACTGATTGGCAGGCAGAACAACCTTTCCTCCCCAGTGCGTGATAACATTCTGGCCTCATACAAACCATCCATTAGGAAACTTTATCTTGACAAGTGGAAGAGATTTTCAGTTTGGTCTAAGCAGAGAAAACTTAATTCGTACTCAGTCCCTGTTACTGTAGTACTACATTAGTTGTTAAATTTCTTTAAAGTCAGTGCTGCAGCTTCTACTATATGACTCCATCTAGCTGCTATTTCAAGCTGTCATAATGGTTTTGCAAATTCTTCTTTGATCTCACATCATCTTTGCAAAACATTCCTAAAAGGAGTTTCTCACATTAGACCCCCAATTAAATAACCCATAGAACCGTGGAACCTCACATTAGTCCTACAATCTCTGACACAACCCCCCTTTGAACCTGCAGTAACTTGTGACATCAAGTTCTTATCCTGGAAGTCTCTTTTTCTTGTGGCCATCACGTCAGCTAGGCAAATTTCTGAGCTCCATGCTCTGTGCATAAAACACCCCTATTTGATCTTCCACAAGGACAGAGTATCACTCCGGACAAACACTTCCTTCCTCCCTAAAGTAATTTGGGATTTCTCCCTTACACAGACTAATACCTGCCAGTCTTTTTCCTGAATTTCTCTAATAAAGGAGAGTATTGTCTACATCCATTAGACGTACACAGACAAGTGAGATTCTATTTGGATAGGACGAAAAAAATACGCAAGTCTGATCAACTATTTCCTTTTCTGGTCCTAAAATGGGAAAGTCTGTTTCTAAGGTGACCCTATTTAAATGGCTCAGAGATTGTATACTTTTCATTTATCATCATGAAAAAACATATGCCACAGAAAATCGAGGCTTACTCCACTAGATCTATGGCTACTTCTGTGGAGCTCCATTTGAGAGCTTCTTTGGAAGATATCTGTGCAGCAGCAACGTGGGCTAAGCCTTATATCTTTATAACTCATTACAAATTGGATTTGGTCTCCAGAGGAAGAGCTTCTTTTGGCTCAGTGGGGCTCAGGAATATTCTTCCATAAGAGCCACCCAAGTGACTCAAGGTAGCTGGGGACTCTGTCCCATCAGTGATGAATGAATGAAGATTAACAACATCAGATAAAGAAGTTATGTATTACCATAATGTTACATCTGTGTTATTGATCTTCATTCATTCATCACGTCCCACCCTTCTTCCCCCTCCTGAGGCTCCTAGGGGATACTTTGGGTCCAAGTGCTGTGTTAGGGTACTTGTGCAGAAACTGCCTCTGCTTTACTAATAATGGGCAAACTCGATCTGAGGTAACAGGAAGAAGGGTACTATGGGTAAAAGCTTAGCTTGAGAGATTTTGGCTGGCACAAGCTGGGTATAAGGCCGACTCAGTTCCGAGGACAGAACCGACATCCCATCAGTGATGAATGAATAAAAATCAGCAACACAGATGGAACGTTATGGTAAAACATAACTTATTTTTTCTATAGAAGCTAAAAGAATGGCAAAGATGTTGCCAAACTTGGTAGATATGGATCAGCATGTTTTTTATGAAAGGGAGGCCAACATTTGACAGTATATTAATACAATGATGATCCAGTGGGAAACAGAATGTAAGAAAATACTGCTGTTGTTAGAGGGCCTTGATGCAGAGAAAGCATTTGACAGAGTAAGCTGAGATATTATGGATAGGCAATGTAGAAGCATTTGTATTCCCTGACACAGCAATAAGCTTAATTTGGAGGATGTATGAGGGATCAGAGACAAAAACTGAAGTGGGAGGGTTCCTGTGTCTGAACGGGAACCAGCCAGGGATCTCCTCTTTCCCCTTTATTTGCTTGATATGTATTGCCATTGGCAAATAAAATAAGTGACTCAGAAAAGTGAAGGAGATAATTAGTATGGTAATCAAGAAAAGTTGATTTTATTTGCAGACAATATTAATTTGTACCTGATAAAACTAGAAAATGACATCTCAGTGTTGAGAACATTTTGTGGAAGTATTTTTGGAAAATAAAATTAATGAAGATAAAACAAAGACTATAGCTATAAACTATGTACCCACACATGAATTGATTCAGCAATACCTATATTAATGGGGAGACAGTAAAATTAAATATTTAGAAGTATGGATTACAAAGGATGCTGTTACGGCAGATGAGGATATGTAGGAAGAGACTTAACAAAAGATAATACAAAACTGAGACACCAGAAGCTCTTGTTAACTAATTCACTCCAATGGAACTTAAGAAATTTGCACAGTAGCTTCCAAAGGGCAGAGCCTAAGCCTTTTGTTCATATGCCTACAGCCATAGGGGTTATGAAAAAAGTATAAGAGGGAAACCCGTCAGTAGAAACTATTTTTATAGTAGTAATATTCTTTAGGTTTTAAGTCTTAAACTGAATTTTATAAGTCCCAATAAACACAGTAACTGTAATGTTGTTAATATTTTGCAAACAACTTATAATATCTTAGCAACCACTCAAGTTACACACATACTGTCAGCAACATTTTATTATTCTATCTGAGAGCTTTCATATGAGGCTAAGGAGTTCTCTCTGTGTTACTTGGTTGTATAAATATTTAGAGAATATGAAAATTGTATCTTTATAAATGAATATCATAAAAACAGCAGTTAATATCTCTCTACCTGCACTAGACAGAGGTCAAATATTAATGTGGTTGAGTTTGCCATTGTGTAAGCGTTGAGGAAATCTTTTACAATTTTGCATGTAGCATGGGTTTGGAATTATTGATGCAAATATGAGCAAGTATTATTTGACGTCTAGAGCTGTTGGTAGGTGTTAGCTGCAGATGCACCTGGAGGCATCACTCAGATGTAATGAGTTAGTACATATGGATGGCAAGATGCAGGCAGAAGAAATGTTTTTAGTCCTTTTAGTTTTATATACAGGTCAAGCATATTTTTATCAACCAGCGAAGAAGTTGTCAACAATAATAGAGTTGAAGGAACTCAACACTGAGGTGAAGAGGACAAGGGTCAAGTGTGATAAGTTTATCCTTCCAATAGAACAAGATAATGTAGGTTTACCTAATTTGAAAGGATATTTTAAAGCTACAAATTTAAGGGTCACATACATAACACAAGCAGAAAGCTATAATTTATAGTGGAAAGGGATGATGAAACAGGGGAGAATTTCAATAAATGAGGAGAGAGTGGGATTTTGGATGCAAATTCTTATGGGGAATGACAACAGCTATAGAGTAGGGAATATTTTATTCATAAAGTAGCAGAAAGTATTCTAAGAACTAAGCTAACATGAGATTAGAGAAAGGAGATTTTTGCTGATAGGATGTCTGCAATTAGGGGTACAAAGAATAGGCAAGAGGGTGTTGGAATTTACTGGAGAAAGCTGGCAAATGAACCAAAGTACTGACAGCAATTAACTTGAGAAGGAAAGGTAATAAAATGGGAAGTGACCAAGAAGACATTTGTACTGCAGGCTAGAGACTGCCTTCTCTATCAGGGATTTCTATCAGAGTATAGGCAAGGAGAAAAGGATAGGGAAATCCTAACTGAAAGACTGCTCTGGCAGAGTTTTAATTGAATCTAGCTGCTGTTAATAAAAGGATAATTAGTAGGGCATATACAGTATTGCATTGTAACTATAGGAACTAATCAGGGGTTCTGGTCTCACTGTGGTCAACGTGTGCGTGTGTGTTCAGTTAGTTCACCTTTGAAAGACCATTTTGGTAGGGTGTTGGTATAATACTTAAGGTGTTTACCTCACTGGTTTGTACTGGTAAAGCTCCCCCCAGAGTCTGCCACAACTTGCTGTGAGGGAGAGGTTAGTTTGCTTTTGCTTTCTTGTATTTTGTTTTACTTTATTGCCTTCTTCTGTTTTGTATATTGCAGTTTATTTTCTTTGCACTCTGTTTACTTGTATTTTGCTTTTAACTGCATGTTAAAACTAGGAGAGACCACAGCTATGTCTCTTGTGAGTCACACAGACACTAAGTTTTATAACACCCTGGTCTTGTTGTGTTCTTAAACTCAACTATCTCTCTAGATGCCTGCCCCTTATGTTAATTTGACCACATATCTCCTTGCCTCTCCCCTTTCATTGGCTGTTGTGAGTAAGCTCCAAATTATAATTTTGTAAAATCACTTCAACTATTTAAATTTATTGCCTACCCCACTGTATTCCACAGAATTAGAATACAAAGTGCCCACTCCTTCCAATCTATCTTGCTCTTTTAAAATTTGTGGCTGTCCCCTTAGACAGCTAAAGCCTAAGTTACCCCCTCTTTCAAATCTAACTGATTGGTGCACATTGCAGTGCTTAGAATATTAACCCAATTTTCCATCTTACCTTTAAAATCTTTAACATCTATTACAAGGGCACCATCAGTTATTGGAGAACCCACATTCTGCCTCTGAGTAGTCATCTTGGGATTAATGCTTCTGTTTTCTCAAAATGGGAGAAGGAACACAGGGACATTATTTCCTGAAAACTGATGATCACTGAAAAGCCTAATAACTGCTTCATAGGTGGCAACGTGGAAATTGTGCTGATATTTTGCTCATGGTGATAGAAGGAGCAGAGTGCATTGATTCCTGACTGTGTGGTTGGACAGTGAGTGTCTCTGCTTGACATTTTTGATTGGTTTTGTTGCTATTTAAGGCATCTACCAGGAAAAGGCTACAACAAACCTACAGACCCTTGCATCATCTGGGACAGGACTGTAGATCACCAAACAAGCTGTGGCCTGCTTCTCATCTTGGGATTGGTGCTAATGTTTTGCTTCTGATGAGAGAAGCAAAGAAGCATTGCATCCCAGCAGAGTGAAGCTGTGGTGAGACAAGCACAGTAGCCATTCATGCGACTCCACTCATTTCTTCATTCTTGACAAACAAATTCTTTGTTTTCAGTAAATGCTGCTTGATTTATTTCTAACTTCAGAATATCTGCCTAAATACTTGATCCTTAAATGTTCAGGGTCTACTTATTAGTTTCCCCTCAAGTGTTTGGATGTGCCCTGTATCGATACAGACATTGAGTGACATTTTTCCTTTAAAAGTACAATTGAAATTTCATTAATACCTAGTTGCACACAGAACAAGTAGTTTGCAGTAACAAGCACTGTCCCCAGAGTTGAAAACCAGATAGTCCTGACATTGCTTTGTATTCTCACTCCAACTGTCTAATCAATAAAAAAGGGTTTATTGCCATGGATTTAAATTTTCCTACTGTCTTTGCTACCAGTTGTTTAGATATATGCATATTGAGGCAATGTAGAAATTGCCTCATGTTTACTGACAACCAGTTAATTCTCAAACAAACTGATATGGTAAGTGAGAGATGTATTTTTACAATGTCACTGGTTGCAAAGCTCTCATATAAAAGTATTCATAACGTCAATAAGATAGTCAGTAATACACACACTGCACCCATCGCACACAATTACAAGCAGACATATAGATCCACATATGCTGAAGCACTTAAATGTTACCTTCCTAAATCCCAAAGACCTCCTAGATGAAGGGCACAAAACAAGTACCCTAAGCAGCCCTAAATGCACTCTTTCAAAACAACACTCAAATCAACACATACAGCCACATCTTATGGAGCCTCTACTTCTAAGCCCATAAGGTAAGCCACCACACAATCCAACATTCTGGTCATTGGAGACTCCATCCTGAGATACACTGATGTCCCTCACGCTAGAGTAAGGGGGAAGACAAGGCTAGTTGCTTATCAAGGGCTAGGATCCAGTGCATTAAGCACGCGCTCAGGTCATTGGACCACAAGTACCAGTATGACTCAGTCATAGTCCATGTGGGTGTAAATAACCTGAGACATACCTCACTAGACTATATGAAGAGACACATCATGGAGCTCTCAAAATGTGAGTCCCAGGCTCGTATGAGCCTAGCATTAAGCAGCATTTTACCTTCTCTAAGGATGATGCCACAATAACAAGGAAAGGTGACTGACTTTAATAATTGGCTTAGTTTCTGGTGCCACTCTAAGGAGGGTGAAATAATTGTCAGCATGAAAGGAGATGGTCAACAGACTATGCTGCTTTGCCAGGGATGGTCTGCACCTCTCCCCTCTAGGCGTTTGAATATTAGCTAAAATATGGTCTTCACCCATAGTGTCTTTTTTTAGGCAATGACAAACTAAAGTACTTATGACATAGCAAATCAAAACCAAGAAAATCTAAAGATATTACTGCTGAATGCTAGGAGCAAATTGAAGGTCATCCTGCTCAATGCTAGGAGCCTTAACCTGAAAATGCACTCACTAAAAGATGCCGACATCTGTGCAGTCACGGAAACTTTGTTCAAGGCTGCATAGAGCACCCCTACCTTACCAGGCTATACCTCATGCTACACATTCTGACTCCAAAATGAGGTCGGGAAGACTAGGGGTGGTGGCGTCTATCTTCATTAAGGACAAGTCACACCTCTAGACTGGTTTGCCAGCATGATGCACTGGAAGTGCTCCAGGTGCAACTGACAGTTGGCAAGACACCAATCCAAGTTATAGCCAGCTAAAGACCCCCCCATGACTCAGGACACCCACTGCTCCTACCTGGACTTACTTGACCCCATCAAGGTACCCCCTAACAATGTGATCCTTGGTGACTTCAACAACCCCAACATAGACTGGGTGAACTATTCCTGCACAAATGCACTCAACCAATATTTCCTTGACTTCATCAATTCTAATGCACTAGACCAGATCACCTCATCCCTCACAAGGAGTGATAATATTCTGGACTTGGATCTCACCAACATGGGCAGCCACTGCACCACTCCCATAATATGTTCTTCCCTGGTGAGATCAGATCATTGGTCTGTCTCATTCAAAGTTTCTGACCCACTCAACCCCCCCCCCCCAATCCGTCACCAGGCTACTAAAAAACTTCTCAAAAGCTGAGTACAACCTCCTAAGGGAGGGTATCAGTAGCTTTACACCACTGCCCCCTCAGAGAATGCAGACAACTATGCTGAACAGTATGCCAATGCAGTATATAAGGACCTGTGCAACTGCATGGACTCATACATACCCAACAGAACTGAAACCTGCTCTTCAAGGAAACACAAACCTGTCTGGTGGGCATCCTCTATCAACAAGCTTTACAACAAAAGGAAGAAACTGTAGCCTTAAGCAAATTAGATCACTAGTGAAAACCTCCAAAGCCAATTATGAAACAAAACTAGCCTCCAAAACAAAAGGAAACCACAAAGCCTTCATCAGTAATGTCAGGAACCTCCACGGCAAAGCTCAGGTTTGTTCCGAATTGGTACTTAACGGTATCTCTTACACTAATCCTGTTGAGTTAGCCGACCTACTACCAGATAGATTCAGCACAAACTCTTCCCCCATAGCCCCCCAAAGGCCAATTCAACATCCCCAGTACTTGTCCCGCACCTCACATATCTGTAGATTGTTTGTTAAAGACACTATCCAGTGAAAAGAATACAGCTTCCATGGGACCTGAAAATATCCCAGACTGTGTTCTACACCATCTCCAGAAAGAACTAGCTTCGCCATTGAGCACCCTATTCAGCCACAGCCTAAGTACAGGCTTCATTCCAGCAGAGTTGAGAATTGCCATTGTCATCCCTTTGCACAAAGGTGGTGCCACTACTGACACTGGAA
Source organism: Protopterus annectens (assembly GCF_019279795.1). Lineage (NCBI taxonomy): Eukaryota > Metazoa > Chordata > Ceratodontiformes > Protopteridae > Protopterus > Protopterus annectens. The sequence goes on from NC_056748.1 coordinate 868,261,626, forward strand.
TCTGTCACCCCATTAGCTTAACAAGTCTTATTTGTAAAGCATTGGAGCGTGTTATTATGGATCTCATAAACAAGGACATAGGCAATCTTCAAGTACTTGAACCCCCCAATTCGGATTCGTCAGGGGCAGATCTTCCCTTAGAATCCTGGGTGACTTCTTTGAGATTGTCACCAAGGCCCTGGATGAAGGAAAGTCAGTACATGCAGCTTACCTTGACTTGGCCAAGGCCCTTGACGCAATCTCCTACTCGGGCATCATCAAAAAAGTTAACACAACTTGGCATAAATGCCTATCTTATCAGGTAGGTGACCGACTGGCTCACCAATAGGACCCACAAGGTCAAAATAGGCACCTCCACCTCCAATAGCAGATCTGTCACTAGTGGTGTTCCCCAGGGATCTGTCCTGGAACCCCTACTGTTTGGCATCTATTTCTCAGAGGTCCAGGCAAAGACAAAAGCCCTGTGGCTAACCAAATTAACGGACGACTGTAAGTTGGGTGATGTCATTGACTCCCCAAATGATGTTAACATACTGCAAAAGTGTCTCACAGCAAGAAATGTCTGGTGCTAAAGTCATGGCCTTAAGTTAAGTGCAAAAAAAGTGTATTATCACACCATTCAGCAAAAACACGGCCCTTACTGATTACCACATCATTGACAAAACTCCCTAAGCTCACAACCTGTGGTGAGAGACCAGGGTCCTTTGGTTGACAACAATCTCACAGTCGACCATCATGTAGTGGCCGTGGTCAGAAAAGCATTTTACTTGGTTCATCTCATAAGTAAAGGGATTTAATCCAGAATAAAGGAGGTTATCATCTCTCTGTACTCCTCCCTCATTAGGCCAATAATTGAGTATAACACCCTGTTTGATATGTACCTCTCCAAACACCTGCACCAACTGGAAAGGACACAGAAATACCTCACAAAGAGAATCCTCAGCCTCCAACACCTCTTCTATGCGAACAGGCTCAAACCACTGTCACTCTACTTGGTATCGTACGGATTGCTCAGAGGTGATCTGTGTCTCAACTACAAGACAATCTCGGACCCTGCCCTACTAGAGATGCTCTATACCTGTAACTCCTCATGCATTACCTGCTCAAAAGGCCTAAACTTAATATGTGACATCAACAAAAACTGCTACCCCATCTCTGGAAGAGACTTCCCATACACTTCAAACAGAGTACCTCACTGACCCTCTTCAAGATCAACCTTAATGAGTGGATGGGAAACCACAAATTTGTCCCAGGAGTTCCACCTGTGTCGCTCATTGACAAGGGTAACAGGTGCTGACTGACATTACTTTTTTGGGATAAACTCTTGGATAGGTTGCAAGGGCCCCAAGGCCATTAGCCTAGTAACCTCCTATGATCCTATAAATCTAAACTAAAAACTCCACAACCTAGAAGCTCTCTTCCCCCTAGAGAGTGTTGATGTCTGTGCAGTCACTGAGACGTGGTTTAAAGCCATGGAGAACACTTCAAGAGTGCAAGGTTATAATTCCTTCCACACATTTAGACCAGCTACTATACCAACAGGGACTAAAGGTGGAGGTGCCTCAAACTGTAACAAAAATAAATATACAAATTGAAAAAATTAGAATGGCAAAGTGAATGAAAGCTGTTTCAAACAAAAATCAAACACCAATAAAATCAAAGAAAAAACAGCTAACAGTGGAATTGTATTTAAAACCCAACTTTAATCCATAAGCACTTTCACACCTTCAGGCAATTCATCAAACCATAAAACAAGTAAAACACAAACTCTTTTATCTACTAGATCAATTAATTCAGTGAACTAAACTATGTAATTTCAGTGCAGGTATTATTATTATTTTTTTTCCAAAATCTCTTTATTTCAATTTTCTTTTTTCAAATAATAACAACAATGCGGTAACTCAAAAACAAATAAACAATACAAATACCTACCTAAAGAAAACAGACAACAATCTAGTTCTGAGAAAATTATATATATATATATATATATATATATATATATACACACACACAATATATACACAAGAAGTCACTACATCGTCAAGTAAAGTATGAGAATTCTTATAAAACACGAAGAGTATGTCATTCAGAGAACCACAGGTGCATGATTAGGTGTTATATGTGAAGAAACAATATAATCAAATAATAGGCTTCATTTCTAAAAAATAGCATTATTAATAAATAATATAACAAATTAATGAATAAAAGACCTTTTTCTCTATACACAATCGTTAAAACCAATGTTATGTATTTTGCTAAATGTAGTATTAAAAATGTTTGTTTATGACATCTCATAACATCAATCACTTAATATTTTATATGCAGCACCCACAGTTTTTTAACAAATTGAAGGACTTTATAACATATACAATGACATTATATTAGTCTATTTTGATAACAAAAACACCTTTATTTCTCATGCCACAATAATGTCATTGGAAAAAACGCGTTTAAGTATTCATATTGAAATAATTACGCTGCCGCATCTGTCATTAGCAAAAATTGTGAAAATGAATTCAACTATCCTACGATCTTTTATATAACACATTAATTATGATTATGAATAATTTGAAATAATTATGACCGACTACTTATCCCGTGTTACATAATAACTTCTTCAATTCGTACGTTTTATGGACCATTTTATGATGGTACAACTGTAAGACGAACCATTTTTACGCTTCAACATGCCATTCATGGCGAATTATTACTGTTCTGTTATATGTGTGCATGTGAATTCGGCATTTTTTATGTTTCCTGTCAAAGTGAATTGCTAACCACTGTTGAATGATGAGACACTTAAATCATGAGACCATAGTTTGGCTTTTGGCAATGCCTTCACGGATTTTTACGGTAATGATTTCTTTTGATGCGCGCAGTTGAATTTCTATTGATATGAGGTTTTATTTGTACTTTTACTATTAGATGTTATGAATAATATTGTTGATACGCCCCGAATGATGTGTCGCGTGTTAGAAAATATCAACTTGGTGACAGGCGAATAAGACGAATTGGACTGTGAAATCGGATTGCTGCGTTAATCATGCGGATATGTGTGTTTTGCTTATATCGCCTTTATCGTGAACGTTGAGGTATCTTATGGTATGCTGACTTTCCTATTTCTTACCGGTGTAGTTATAGCCGGTGGACGCTGATGATAAACTGGTATGTTCGATAACAAAATGTTACCTGCGCTACAACGCTGGTGTTTTTAATTAATGAATGTTGGTATTTGTGCAGCGCGCGGGCGATGGTCGCCCGGCTGTTTTATAAAGGTGCTCAGCTCAGACAGTGTGCTTGTGGATGGCTCGGGTAAAGGCCGTTTATGCGGGGCGCCCGAGGGAAAACAATACGGTACTGCTTTGTTTCAGGATTTGTCGGGGGTTTGACACTCAGAAGAACTTCGACATTTTGGCCGGTTTGGCACCGCTTACTGCTACCGAACATGAATGGCTTGCTTCGCGACATGAAAATGCCCCACTTCGGGTGAGCTTTGTGAAAATTTTCGTGACGAAAATCAGGTGGTTGAGCGTCTGGTCTATCGGTGACTACAATGAAACAACCGAGACCAACTGACACTGGTTCTAAACAACAATGTTTCAATACATTTAACCTGCCTTGTTGAAAATGGTGTTAAGAATCATTCGCAATCAGAGGAAAAGTTTGAGGAGTTTGTTCCCCTAGCTTTATTAATCGTAACGTTTGAACAGCGACAGCCTGATATCAACTTAGTTGCTAAATCTCGCTGAACAATTGAAGCACAGAAGCCGCATGAAGTTCCTATTGAGTCAGCCTGAATGCTACTTGATGACGGAATTCCATGCGCTCTCCACGCACTAGAGGTTGCCACGTATGTCTGGTAATGCGAAATTTTCAACATTATCATAAGCTTGAAGCGACTGCGTTCTGACGCTGAGGGCCATTCGTCACCTCCGGGAGCTTGAAAGCAAATCTGGCGTATTGCACGGGCGGAGGAAATGAACTGTTGGAGAAGTGGTCTGAATAGACCACGCGGGAGCACGACTTGTCGGAAGAGGCGGCGAGAGGGACACGTTAATAATAAGTCTGATTGTGATTGAGAATGGGCCTGAAAGGCTTTGGAAGAAAGGTGTCGGGTCTGGCGAAGTCCGGGACGAGGTCAATATTTCTGATGAGGGAGAAGCCATGATTTACTGAGGCGGGCTGGAGATGTGTTATGATCTCTCCATTCTGCTGCAAAAGTTGATAAATCGTCTGGGACGGGGGATGAATGAAGGAAGTGTCAGGATAGGACTTGAAGATGAGATTGGAAGGGCGAAGGCAGATGGAGTGAAACGAGGTACTGTAGATGAATGTAAGACCGTTCCGCAGGAAGGACGTGGAACCCTCATGATAACTGAATTGATTAGAATTACTTTGTATTCCGGTAAACATGGCACGGCCTCAGTACAACGAAAAGAGTTGGATAATTAAAAATGATAGACTGTGACAAATGACGACGGGCATTTATCGGACGGTGCAGACACAAATGATACAGATGGAATGCTGGCCTGACGACTACAAGTGCACGTGGTTGATTGATCCTGTGGTTCGATTGGAAGGTTGAACGGCGATGAAATTATCAGATGATAATATTGACGATAAATTTCGACAAATTGTGATTTTTAAAGTCAATATGAAGATGAATGTATCGATAGTGGTTGTCTGTTTTTGGATGTCGACCAATGAGACCAGTACTGTGAACGAAAACCGAACCCTCTTTTATTTCCATGCAACCGATGATAGATGATAATGTGGGTGACAGGAATTATACAAAATCCTACCGAAGACAGTGTAATGCTTGTCGAAAGGTGGCAGAGTCACAGTAGTCTGCGCGGTGAAGCAGAACCAAATAATGCTGTTGCAATTCCATCCCGGTTCGACGGTTTTAAGTGTGAGCAGCTTTTTCAGAGGATAACACGGCTTGTGAGGCGCCTTGATTACAGCCACCCATGCGGGCAAGCTTTTTGTTTTTGTGCTGGAAATCTCTCACTTCGGAATTAGTGGTACGGTACTTTCAAATGTTGAGGTGAGCGAATAATAAAAGCGTGGATGACCAAAAGAACAGTATACTGCGTACTGGGTCTTAGCTTTTAGAAAATATTTATTGGCGCGTTTGTCGTGGTCAGAGATGAAGATTAACGATAATTGACAATTCCATAGATAGATAGGCCGCTTTTAGGAAATCTTTGTGGTTGAGACGTTATGACGTAGAAAATGTTACAGGCAATTCAAATCACATAGGGGTTGGGAAGGATAACAAAAGCCAATGAAATTGCAAAACTTGCGTCTGTAATGAGGCAATGATCGAACGATACATGATGTCCGTGTGATAACGTGTGAAATCGGTTCATGGGACTGTGGTTCAGTTTACCGATTAGAATAATTATGTTTCATGGAGAAAGCGCGATGAAATGAAAGGTCGGGAAAGTATAGCGAATGAGAACAGGTCAGAAACGTGCAAATTAAAAAAGACGAAGTGGGTGCCATGGGCAAACGCTTCGGAAAATAGCGTAATGACGAAAAATAAACATAATGGTTGCAATGTGGGCAGAATGATGGTGATCTAATTGAAGATGAAGTGAGGCTGATAAAATTTAATGACTTGAAAAAGGAGGGGTGGTCAGGAAATACTAATGATTAATCAAGAAATAGGAAAGAATTGTTGTGCAAACGCGTGAGTTTGACCAACGAAACGGTTCATGTGCGTAATGGCCGTTTATAAGAAATGAATAGCCTTTTTGAGTCGGTGCTACTGGAGCTACAATAAGGATGTATCGCGGGTAGTACTGAATTATCGAAAAGTTGTGAGTTCGCGGGTTAACGGCGTCGGGCCTCACAATTAATGCGCGGTAACCAATTAAATTTGCTTCATAGGAACAGGTGAAGGAATTCATAATCGGATTTATCATGGAAAAGGCGGAACGTCTATAGGGCAGGAGGCCTGGGCATTGACGGATGAGAGAAAACCCCGAGATATGCATGGGAAATCGATGTTCGGGTGGATTTAGGGTCAGAATTATGTTTTTTGTATCATGGTTAAGATGGTTTTTAGTATAAAATAACGCTAAATAAGATTTTATTATAAAATCGATGAATTGGAATGCGGAAATGTAGGATTTTAGGCAAGCATGTTCTTCAATAATGCTCTTTAATGTTGATGACGTGGGACGCAATTTTGAGTGATCATTTCTATATCATGTTCACATGTATTTTTTGCTTTTGTATTGGCGTGCTATTCTTCCACTAACCTATCGATATGAAATTATCGTCTGTGCTTGTTCACGATACTTTGGGGCTTGTGTTTGTTACGCTTTTGAAATGTGTGTTATGTTGCGTGTTGCATATATATTGCAATTATTACATTTATTGAGTGTTTTGTATGCTTGCGTACATTTGGCTGTTCTTTAATGAATGTGTTGCACTGAACCTATGATATGAATTATGCTGTTTGACCGTTTTGTGCTGACATCGCGATATATGTTGTGAATATGATCGGTGTTTAGTTTGTATAATGATGGTCTCAATTGGTTAACTTTTTATACAGGCATTTACGAAAATTTATGCTGATTTCCTTTGGTTTGTTTTGGTGGTGTTATTTTATGTTATTTTATTTACATACTTCGCGTCATCAGATGTTATAGGTGACCCCTGGTGTTGAATGTGATTACGCGAATGCGTCAGATAAATAATGTTGTTGATAGTCTGTGACCGTACAGCATTTTAAAAAGTCTGATTGTGTTTTGAAAATTTGTTAGGTTCGTTGAAAAGGCCTGTCGTAAAAATTGCGTGGTCAAAAAGTTTTGGGTTTAATTTGAATGTCTTATGCTTCATGCTTCATTTCTGGACTGCACAACGTCTGCTGACTGAACTGTGTGTTACATATTTTGTACGCTGTTCTAATTCTTATGTTCATTTGGTCTCATAAGGGATAGTTAGAATGAGGATAGTCTATATATAAAGTAAAAATAGAAATTTAACCATTTATTTGTATGTTTAGGGAAAATATATAGTTACACATATACTAAGAAAAGGGAGAAGATGCAAGAAAGACTGGTTGTACTACATTCATTTCTTATTTAAAGGTTAGCTTTTTTTGACAATTTGTAGGCAAATTTTATTTGTTAAGAATTATATCTAGCAAGTAACCCCAATATTTTTGGTAATAGCGTTTGTTTTTTGTTTTTGAATAAATTAATTTGTGAGATGAGATGTATTAGATAGCAAGATTGCTAAAATTTTCCCATGTAATTGGTGACATGACATTCCAATTCTTTGTAATAAAGAATTTAATAAGGGCACACATCGTAATAAAGACATATTTTAATATTGTTGGGAGTTGATTGATATTAATGTACAATATAGCTGTCTCCCAAGTAAGGGTTGATTTTTCATATCCCATCTTCTCTAATCTTACTCTCAAGGAACACCATAATTTGTGTATCTTAGTACAGTTCCACATGACATGTAAAATATCAGATGCTTGATCCGGACAATGGGGACATATAGGCGAAAAGTTAGGATTGAATTTATTTAATTTAGATAAGGTATAATATAGATTGTTATTTACCATAATTTGTGTATATAACAGCTTCTTGAAAGGAATGAATTTGATTGTATTTTCAATGGCTAGTTTCTTATTTTCTTCAGTCAGTGATTGATTTTTCGTTTGCCAATAGTTTGAAAATAATAAAAGAATTCTGATGTTTTGCACTCATTACAATTTTATAAGTCCTAGAAATTGTTTTCCCTTTAATCACAAGATTTTCAAGTATTAATTTAACTAAATCTATGTTCTGTAAGTCAGTGTGTATTTGTGAGAATTTAGCATTTATAAGATAATGAAGCTGGTTAAGGATAATACTATATTTCATAGGAAGTTTGAGTTCAAGTCTCATTTGCCCCGTGTTAGAGTCTTTCCATTGGTATATATCCCATATTGTGTAATCTTTTATCAGGGGGTAGTTTGTTAGATTTACTGGTTTATTATTTATTAGTAAATTAGGATTTAGGTGTAACAGTTGTATAAGGGCAAAAGCGTCAGCTAATTGCAATGATTTAAATATTTTCTGTGTTGTAAGAATCATGTTTTTAATTAGTGGGTGTAAATTCTTCGTGTATATGCTAGCCTGGTTTAAATTCAAGAATGGTAAGGATTTGATATTACAGCCAAGGGATTTCAACTGTTCATACCAGATTTTGGTCCACTGGGGTGTCCAAGTATTTATATATGAGTCATAGTTTATTATTTGTATTAGTCTGTATACAGTAATTATAACCGTGCAGGTATTAAATGCGCTGTGTCTTTCAAGCCAACTCATCAGCTTGTAATGTAAAAATCCATCTCAATGTAGCATATTCGGTCTGTGTAACATAATCACTATCTCAAACTTTTAACAATAAGTTGTAAAACAAAAAAATTAAAATAATGTGAACTATCAGAGATAGCATGTTTGGCTAAAGCGTTCAATAATTTATTGTTATGGATATCATAAATATGCTCCAATATGCATTCTCTTAATGAACAATTCCTTTTATCTACATAAAAATGTGGACATAGAACACATTGTACTAAAAAGAGCAAATCAGTAAAATCATAAGGGACACCTGTGTTAGGATGAATAAAATAAGAAGTACAATATATATATATATAGCAACATGCATTACATTATGATATTGTGTACTAATGAACACAATAAGGAAACTTCAGGAAAGGCCCAACAGGCAAGAACTAGCATTAGTAAGCAGTGTGGGAGAACACAATAAGAGCAGAGAATACTCAGAAGTGAAAAAAAAAAAAAACAACTAGAACAAGCAGCATTCAGTAAGCAGGAGCTTCGGTGGTAACAGTCAGAGCTGTATCAACTTGCATAGTTGTCTGTGATGATAGGAAGATCAAAAATCTCTGACTTTTGTCAACTTACCAGGTATTTGGAGACATTTATCTTGGGTCCTAACTACCTCAGTTTAAGGCAGGATAGATGTTGAATATCCAGTGACTTTCACTGGAAGAAATTTTTGGAAAAATGGTCCGAAGACAAATGTCGTAGAAGTGTAATCCATCTTCTGAGAGATGGGAGGATGGATTCTATGGTGAAATTATATAAACTCTACAGGTGCAAGAAGAGGTACCAAGACCTGCAACAACTACTTCTTGGTAATCCCACTAACATTTGTCAGTCTTAGAGAAAGGAATATAATGCATTCCACCCAGAATGCAATCAAGGGATAGAACATAGAGTGGGGTCAATCCCAAAATTTTCAGACAGCAGTGGGATAATGAAGTTCACAGCATGAACTGTTTGTATCTGACACCAGCCGTTTAGCAACATTAGTAGTCAGTTTCTAGTAGGTAAGGTAGCCCTTACCAGAGACTATAGGTCTAGCCGGTGGCTGCTGCATGTCCTTGTAAATTTTTGGAAGAAGGTAAAAATATTGAGAAGACATAGTTTTAACCTTCAAATGAAACATAGTACGTTTGTCAATGATACCCTCACTAACAGCAGACTCTAGAAACCTATCAAGTTCTTTTTTGAAATCGGAAGTGGGATCATGAGGCATACAGGCATAGAATCTACTATCTTGCAACTGATTGTTAACTTCAGTAACATATAAAGATTTATCCATAATAACTGTTGATCCACCTTTATCAGCTCGAACTATAACTATATTTTTGTTATTTTTCAGCTGTGTCAAAGCATTTCATTCTTCACTAGATAAATTTAAAGGAGAAATATATTGTTGACTATTTAGCCCAAAATGTAACTCCTTAAGTATACATTTCTGCAATACTTCTACATTCTTATTCATAGGTGGAATAAATGTTGATTTATTAAACTTAAAGCCACTATTTTCACTAACAGATTCCCCATTTTGAAAATATAATTTCAAATTGAGCAGTCTGCAAAACGCATATAAATCTTCCACAAAGGCATCCTCAGGGACAAAAAACCCTGGAATAAAATTAAGGCCCTTGCTCAGCAATAAACTTTCAGATTCAGACAAAATCACTGAAGAGATGTTAATCACATTATTGGAGGACACTATGTGGGTTTCAGGAAGTTCAGCATGGCTTCCAGAGATCATCAATCCCTATTTTTGGACTTATGTTTCCTACCCCACCTCCTTCTTTTGTTACAAGTAAAGGGGCCATATCAGAATTCAATAGCAGACTGTCCTGTGCCCCCATACATGACTTTTTAGTAGCTGGTGGTGTTTGCTGTATATATACCTCTGTATCTGTATATGATGAATCTTCTCCTGAAGGGTCACTCATAGATTTCTTTCAAGATAGATTTATTTCTTTTTCTTTTTTGCCCAGTAAACATAGATTCCTTCTCAGCAAATCTAACATTCTTGCTTCACTAGTTTTAATGAACTCAAAGGGCTTACCATCTGATTGGTAGTCCCTTGAGTCTCAATTAAATTTGCCTATCTTTCTTTCTTTTAGGCTTTGTTCAAAAAGAAGTAAATCTTCTCTAAGTTTATTGAAACATTCTTTATAAATAACAGAACCCTCAAAAGATTTGGCTTTCTCACATGTTTGACCAACTTCCGGTTTATATAAATCTGTTTTCATTCATAAAAATCATATAAGGTTCTTACAAACTGCAAAGAAAGCTTCTGCTGAATATCTGCCCAAAATTACAATAACATATCATCCGCTTGACCAACTAAAGGTTTTATGCAGACTCTTAGGCCCCTAGGAGTAATCTCCTTGTCTAAATAGCCCTTAAAAAGTCTTAAATGCCACACAGAAGATCTCACATTTTTCATATGTTTAGTAAGTTGGTCAAAGGAGTGCAAGTTTGATCCAAATTATTAACTGTCTGACTACCCATCACATTTGTATTGCCCATCCCAAAAAACAGGATGTCTTCCTTATCCACTGACATCCCCTTTAGAATAGCAGTTAAATCCATAGTTGAAAAACTGACTGATATTACAATTAAGTCAAAATTCACTGCGCATAAATAAAAATGTTATTTTGTCCAAGAACAATATCATTACTACCAACCAAATAACAATTGTTGATAAAATCCCTGCTTTAAACAACAAAGAGTTTATAATAACAACCTTTCTTTAACTTTCATATGGACAATTAATGGTAAAGATGGACAACACCACTGTTATGTGGTACATAAACAAGCAGGGGGGAGGTACCCATTCTTACCCCCTCTGCAGAGTAGCCATGATACTGTGGGAACACTGCCTTGAGCTACCAAGTGCATCTACAAGCTCAATTCCTGCCAGGAAAACAAAATACAGTGACAGACGGACTAAGCAGAAACCTCATGGACCCACACGAGTGGAATGTGGAACCAAAGACTTTCAACTTGTTGACAAACAAATGGGGGAGCCCAGATATAGACCTGTTTGCCAGCCCAGATATAGACCCGTTTGCCTCCACCCAGAACTATCAATTGGACAAATTTTGCACAAGGACTTCCCACAAACAAGCTTGGAAAGTGGATGCTCTGTCCTTCAGCTGGAAAAAACTATCAGTTTGACTTTCCTCCTCTGCTTCTGCTCTCCAAAGTACTACTAAAGATCAAACAAGACAAACCAAGGACGATTTTGATTGCACCAGACTGGCCACGCCAACACTGGTACCCCATCTTGCGCAGTGTGTCACTGTTGGTCCCATGGCATCTGCCTCATATTCCTACCCTGTTGTCTCAGCAGGAGAACCAGATTCTGCACCCTCAACTTCAAACACTGAACCTAGCAGCCTGGCTAATTACCTAATCTCTCCTTTACCATCCCTCAGTAAACCAGTGATGGATATCATCTTAGAGGCAAGGAGGCCTAGTACTAGGAAATCTTATGCTGAAAAATAAAAAAGCTTCTGTGCCTGGAACCAGTCTCAAGGGATGAGTACAGCAGTGCCCAATTTACCTCAGATTTTACAATACTTAACTGAGATGCTTCACAAGGCCCTGTCTTTCTCCTCCATCAAAATTCACGCCTTAGCCATTTCAGATCATTATAACACAGAACCTCCCCTCTTATTTCATCCACTGCTCAAGCAGTACCTCAGAGGGGCCAACAATTTAAGACCACACAGGAGAGCTCCAACTCCAGCCTGGGACCTTAACTTTGTATTGTAGAAACTCGCGCTCTTCCTCCTTTCAAGCCAGCTGCTACTGCAGATATAGAATTTCTTTCTTGGAAAACAGCTTTCCTCTTAGCAGTCACTTCAGCAAGAAGGGTATCTTAATTACAGGCCCTTATGGCAGTGGAGTCTTTCATCATCTTTCATGTGGACAGGGTGTCCCTCAGGACCAATCCCTTTCATGCCCAAGGTGGTATCGAGTGTGGCCCTTAATCAGTCCATTCATCTGCCAACCTTCTTTCGTAATCCATAGAACAAAGGGGAATGGATACTGCACTCCTTTAGATGTGCACAGACAACTTAGATCCTACTTGGACAGGACTAAACCTCAAAGGAAATCTGAACAACTGCTTTTGACATTTGCTGCAGGGGCAGAGGGGAAGGCTATTTCATAGCAAACTATTTCTAAATGGATAGGCCATTGCATTCATTTCTGCTATAAGCACCATGGAAAAACCTATTCCACAGGGGATCAGACCCCACTCTACTAGGGCTGCATCTGCCTCTACAGTCTTTCTCAGAGGCATCCCTACTAGAACATCCTAGAAGCTGCTACCTGGAGTTCTGTACATACTTTCACCAAACATTACCATCCACCAGTTTACCACCAATTTTCTCTAAATCCAGAACTGGCTTTGCCACTGCAGTCTTGCAGGGAGTTATTGCTGGTCATAATGCTATCTAAATTCCTCCTCCTTTCCCTAGCTTTGGTAATCTACCCAAATGTGATGACTGCAACAGTGAAACACGAAGAACATAGTACAGTTGTGTACACTTACATTAATGTAGATGTTAGAGTGTATTCACTGTTGCAGTCCTAGTTACCCTCCCTCCAGCCCCCTTACTTCTTTTGGCTATACCTCTACTCTCTTTTACTATGCTTAAAAACGTTTTGGTGTATTTGCTTTTTTGTTAGAGGTATAACCTTATATATTTATAGATTTAATTGTTTCCTATTAGGGGGGGCACCTGACTTCTGGGGCAAGAAGGACTGATGTAATGGCGTCGGCTGCATGTTTTTGTGCCCCTGACAGCCTGACGTCATGGGGGCGGGGTTGAAGCGGGACCCAGGACTTTGTTAGTCAGGCCGACTGTGGGCTACTGCAAGCAGATAACCCAAACCTATGAACGACTGGATGGTAAACAGAAAATTCACCCCTGGGATCCCACCTGTGTCCCTGCTGGATAGGGGAAACAGGTGCTGACTTATGGGAACATGGGCAAAATTCTTGGCTAGGCTTATAAGGGCCTCTGGGCCAATAGCCTAGTATCATCCTATGAACCTATAATCAACATGCCCTATAACAATGAATGTTGACACATATATCAAGCTACTATTATATTGCAGATATTTATCAAAGCATTTCTCTAAAAAATTATTACATGTGTAACACAAGGTTCCCTGAATTTTCAAAAACATTCATTTGTCCAAGGAAAACATTTAAAGTTCATGTCCATATAGTCAAAAGATTGTTGAGCTTATAATTAAAGCTGACAGGATGGTATTCACCTCTTCCATTCACTCATTCACAACATCCGAAGAACCAACGGTATTCACCTCTTGTGGCCTTCTTAAATTTTCCCAACAGTCTTGAAGAAACTGTAATTCACAATATAAATATTCAGAAAGCATCACTTTTATGGCATGGACCAATGTTTAACATTCATATTCCCCCTATACATGGAGAAACTGAGAAAAAAAACCTTCAAGGGGCCCCTTATTTCATGAATGAATGATAATGCTGGACACAATCACGTATTATGCCCAAAAAGTATTTAAAACAAAACACCACACATCCGTGTATTTGGAAATATTTAAATGCAATGAAAATATTGCAGTGTTTAAAGTCTGATTCCAAAATAAGGACTTAACATATGTATTGTAGTGTAAAACACCACAAACCCATCATATTCCAAAGAAATATATTTAACGCCAAGCTCTCCCAGTTCAACCAAATGCACATATCACAAAAAATGGGGTCTGAAACAGAGGTAGCCCAAACAGTCATAGAGCCCCTCAGAATTAATAATACGTTAGATAAATATCACCAGTACTTGCCTAAATGAAAAAAAAAATGTCCAAGACCAAAAAATAACAATCTTGCTTCTGTATGTTCCAAAAACGACTGCCTTTCATGACCAAACATTAGAAAATGATGCCTTCCATTATTAACGACATAAGCAGAACCAACGAATATTTACAAATACACAAGAAACTCCAGCCCTTCTTACGAATCTTCCAGGAATGAAAACTGGTTTATTGTTTGAAATAACTCAAATAGTAACTTATGAAGAAAGCCCCCTCTGGATAAAAAGGTAGATGCTCCAGCAAATTCCACCAGTAGACTGCAACAAAGGAATTCCCCAAACCAAGATCTCTGCAAGGACGGCAAGTGCACAGGCTTAAAAAACAACATCAAAAACCACTCATAGCCAGCACTCAACTGGAGCAAATATCTTGCTTTTAATGTACAAAACCAGACTGGTTTCGGCCCACAGGCCTTTTTCAATGTAAAACACATCAGTACATCTCACATCTTATATATCCAAACATAATAGAATAATTAAGTCCCATTAAACAATTATTACAAATGTTCATTAAGACCAGGTGGAAACAATCCCCCCAATTTTACTATCCAAGACTTTTCCTTTTTGTTCAAAACATTATGCAGAACCTATATTGGCCCTGGGATGGTCAGGTATGTAACCAAGCACTGCAAGACCTGTGAGCAGTGCTAAAAAGTAGGCAAGGCAGGAGATAACATCTAAGCTCCTTTGATGCCTTTGCCTGTGATTGAGGAGCCATTTCAGAGGGTTGCTATGGCTATTGTGGGGCATCTGAGTACCCAAAGCTCCACAGGGAAGAAGTGTATTCTAGTGGTAGTTGATTATGCTACTAGATACCCTGAGGCAGTGGCACTATCCTCCATTGAGTCAGAAAAGGTGGCAAATGCTTTGCTAAAGATTTTCAGCAGGATGAGTTTTCTGAGGGAAATACTGACTGACAGAGGTACCAATTTCATGTCCAACCTGCTAACTTGTCTTTGGGAGTGCTGTGGGGTGAAGGACCTAAAGACCACCCCTACCACCCCCAGACTAATGGTCTTATGGAGAGGTTAAACTCTATGCTAATGACCATGCTGCAGGCATTTTCAGACAAGTTTGAGAGAGTGGGACAAATATTTGACCCATCTATCGTTTTCTTACAGAGAGGTACCCCCGGAAGCCACAGGTTTGTCACTCTTTGAGTTGCTGTATGGGCATAGGGTGAGGGGACCCTTAGAACTGATTCATGATAAGTGACAGGGTGAGTGTGAATCCCTCAAGGAGTCTGTTGTGGCATATGTCCTAAACCTCAGGACAAGGCTTAGGGAGCTCATGGGCTTGGCCCAGGAGAACCTGAAAGGAGCCCAACAGCAGAAAAATATCTGGTATGACAGGAATTCTTGAGCCACAGAGTATGCTGTGGGACTGCAGTTGATGGTTTTCATTCCTGTTAGACAATAAGCTGGAGGAAACTTGGGGGAACCCTTTAAATTGTAAGGAAGGTCAGTAATATTAACTATATGGTAGAACTGCTAGGCAAGAGGCAGGAGCACAGACTGTACCATGTTACCATGATGAAACCTTACCATGACAGGGAGGTCCTTGTGCTAAGTTTTTGCAGTAGGATACAGGAGGAGTCTGAGAGGGATCTATGGCTACAGGGAGCCAACCAGCAAAATCTCAAGTTACTATGGTGGAGCCTAGGGTTGCGGGCATATGATATGACAGTGCAGCACCATAGTTGGGTCAGTGATGCCAATGCAGATGGGCTGTCAAGACAGGGTTTGGAGTGACATAGACAGGCTTATTTCTCTTAAGCCATGTTTCTCAATGGTCACTTGAAAAACTAGCTTGAGTCTCTAAAGGGGGTAGGGATGTAATGATATGGGCTAGTGCCAGCATAGCCAGCTGGAGTTCTGTAAAGAATGATTTATACAAGATGCTTGTGTTACAAATGTATTAGAACTGTATGGCATTTGAATATTAACTGATTTGTACAGATGCTTATGTTACAAATGTGTTAGAATTTGAAAATCAAAATGTATTTGTAAAGTTACTAGTGTAAATCAACAGTGGGTTCTGCTGGACAGAGAAGGAATATACATGTAAGATTATATGTATATATGTTAGCAAAGGACACTGGAATAGAAGGGGTTAAACAACTAGCTTACGTCTCACTTTAAGAAAAATACTGTTAATTGGACCACCTGTTCGGCCATGGAAGTGCTTGTCTCACAGCTCTGAATAGGACTAGAAAAAGGCATGTCTGGAAGAAGCCATTGTTCATTGCTCAGTAAAAAGAGGGGGAACCCCAGGCACTGCCGTAAACATTAGCAAAACTTTAGATATGCATCTTCTCACATCTATGCTAACATCTTCTCTCAAGCTTCAAAGGGGAATAGTGTGAGAACATGGGGTCAGGAGACCAGATGAGGTCATTCTGCCAGCCATCTTACATACATACATACATACATACATATGTTTCAAGCACGTGCATCAAAGCCCTTCTAGCTTGCCAATATGCCAAAACACTTGTTCCCATAATAAATGTCCAGGCTGTTCTTAAAAATATCTAAACTAGTACTTGCTTTAATGTAATTTGGTAGTCTGTTCCAAGCATCAGCTACTCTGTCAGAGAACCAATTAGTACACTTCTCATTCCTATAGAATCTTCTACATAGGTTATCTGACGATTCTCTAGTACTTTTTGATAACCCCAGACATTCCCAGAGGAAGTTGTCCCTAAATGCCCTATATACCTGAATAAGATCTCCTCTTAAATATCTGTAAGAGACACTGTACAAGTTCAGATATTTTAGTCTTTCTTAATAACTTAGATTTTCACATCCATGGATGCCCTTAGTATAGTTCCACTGTACTCTTTCCAGTTTATTCATACTTGTTTTCCTATAGAGTTTCCATATTGTTATTCCCTACTCAAGTTTGGGTCTAATGTAACTAACAAGTAATGACTTAATTATGTTTGATTTCCTAGACTTTATAAATCTTTTTATACAACCTATAGTTCTATAACTAGCATTAGCCAATTGGTTGATATGATTAGAAAAACTCATAACCCATATACCCAGGTCCATAAATGAGTTTACAGTTTCAGTCACCATGTGCTCTATTAAATATTCACCTTTCAGTTTATGTCTCCCAAATATCATATTCTTAATTTTTGATGTATTTATCAACATATTATTCTCCTGTGCCCAAATGGTCAATTTAGTCAAATTATTTTGCAGACATGCCTTATCTGTAACACTTGTAATCAGTTTACCCAATTTCAGGTCGTCAACATATAAACTGTAGAACACCTCAGATGAAAAAGTAAGGTCTGAAAGATACAATCTAAACAAGTAAGAGCCTAATACAGAGCCCTGTGGGACACCTTGACTGTATTCAAGGATTTCACCTGTCCAGCTGGTGTGGGATACTTGCCATGTCCTATTTGTAAGCCATGCAGCTATCCATCTTCTCAACAGTACATCAATATCTAGTTGTACTAATTTACTGATCAGTGTTTTGTGTATGATACTGTCAAATGCTGAAGTTAAGTCTATGTAAATCACATCACAGCACAGTTTTTCATTCATAGCTGTTATTATATTGTTATAGAATATCATATTACAGGTGGTAATAGATCTATTTTCAACATATGCATGCTGATATATGGTTTCAAGTCCCAACCTATCCAGTTCTGACAATAACTTATCCAGTATTACCTTCTCCATTATTTTTCCACAACATGAAAGTAGACTTAAGGATCTATATGATTCTGGGTTTGTCCTACTCCCCTTTCCCTTAAAGAAAGGTTTAATAAGTGCATGTCTCCAATCTTGAGAAATCTCCCCATATTTATATGACCTAGTTAATAATAGATGTAATGGCAGTGTAAGTTCTTGCTCAAGTGTTCTCAGGTCATTGTTACTTATTCCGTCTCCTCCCTGTGCTTTGTTTGGATCCAGTTTGCACAGTTCTTTTTCAATATAATCTAATTTGATTCCAGTATCTGGGGTTACCTGGATGTCACTACGACAACTTACCACCCCTTTTGTGGAGCCAAACTGTTTTGCATAAGATTTTGTAAATATATCTGTAATCTGTTGTGTCTGAAAATACATTTTAGAATCTGCACACAGTTTATCAATTTGTGTATCTTTACTCCTTCCACATCTTATGTATCTATAAAAAGTTTTCCTATTATGCTCAATATCTTTATATACATTTTCTTCAAATTTTTATTGATCTTGTCTAATACTATGCTTAATCTGTTTGTCCAGCTTGTTTATTTCAGTTTTCAAAGTTGTAGTTTGACCTCTCTTCCATTGCTTATATTTTTTGTCTCTCACCTTAATCAGGTATCTTGTTCTTATGGAAATATACCCCCCTGATGTTGCATGCCTAGATCCTGATGTTAAACATTTTTTGACTTTTTGCACTCAATTTCTCTTTCAAACCTTTCCACATTCCATCTGCAGTTTTTCTACTGAACACCTCACTCCAGTTAGTTTTATATAGTAACTGTTTTGCTTCCCTATAATCTGTAATTAACCTTCTGTGCATTGGCTTAGATTTCAGTTTGGCAGAATTATCTAGCAACAAATTAACCTTTATGACCCAATGATCACTGCACATCAGTGGTGGTAAAACTTGACTTGAAGTTACAGTAATTACTTTGGGAACACAAACAATATCTAGTATAGTCCTTCCCCTGGTAATTTTTTTACAGTCTGAAGCATTTGTTGTTCCTGAATATACTCTGTGAATAATTTCTTTACTAACGTTGTTGAATCAATATTATTCCAGTCTGTTTCTGGTAAATTTAAGTACCCAGATAATATTATTCTTCCCTCCTAGAAATCTTGGAAATTTTAGATATTACAAAGAGAAATCTGTCAGTGTTGAGTATTCTGTCTTGGGCCTGACAACAAGAAGGATCATTCACCACATCATCTGCCTCACTGTGTTATGTACATAGGGAATAGTAAGTCTTCTATATTCAGCAGTAAAATATAGTGAAGCTTAGTTTAAATATTGTTTTTCTTTATTTGTCTGAGTCTGTCCATCAGTGTTATTTTCAATATTTCCAGTGATTTGAACTGTGTGGTTTACTGTAAATATATATTCAGTATTTGCATGCTCTTTTATTGTTAAATATATTTAAAACTTTTATTATGGCTGGTTCTTTTAGAAAGTATTTAATCTTTGAGAGTGCTTATATTTATTTGCTGACACTGTGTGGGTCACTCCTGAAGGCCTAGCTGTCTTGGTCAACTACTACCATTTCTGTTAGTATTAATATTACACAGTATAATTGGACACCCTTTGTTAAGGCCCTTAGTATAGCTTATTTTGGAGTGTCTGGTGGCAGTGAAAACTATCTTATACTCTGGGCAGAGGGAGACACAGCAGGTAAATCTCGGCCAGCCTTTCCTAGGTGCATGTGTGTGTGAAAAAAATCAAATCTCAGTTTGTGTGTGTCAGCTACTTGGAGCAGGGACATGAAGCACTGGTTTCACAGAGAGGGTGCTGGAGGACTTGGCTTGGACACACTGATGAGGACTGTACCAGTGGAGAGTCTTATTAGGGACCTGAAAGGCGACAAATAGAGAAATCCAGATCCCAGGCTGACTGCGTTCCCTGTGTGGTCTTATGGAAGTTGTACTTAGTGCAGAGAGCTGCAGCTGGCAATAATAAGTGTGTCCATTTGTATTCCAAGTGAACTTCCCTCTCCAGTGTCGGTGGTGAGGATTCAGGCTCCTTGATTACTAGTCCAGAGAGGGGTCATCACAGTCTGCACCTTTCCCCTCTAGGCTTTCATATATTAGCTAAAACATGGTCTTCCCCCATAGTGCCTTTTTTAGGCAATGCAAAACTGAAAGTACTTCTGACATAGCAAATGAAAACTGAGAAAATATAAAGGTATTACTGCTCAATACTAGGAGTCTAAACAAAAATCTCCACTCACTAGAAGTTCTCTTCATCCTAGAGAATGCTGACATCTGAGCAGTCACTGAGACATGGTTTAAAAACCAGGTTATAATATCTTCCACACATTTAGACCAGATACTACACAAGCAGGGAGTAAAAGTGGAGGTGTCTTGATTTACATCAAAAAATAAATATGCGAATTGAAATAAAAAAAAACAGGCAACGTGAATGAAAGCTGGTCCTAACAAAAATCAAACACCAATAAAATCAAAGAAAGAACCAGCTAACATAATAAAAACATATTAAAAACTCAAATTTAATCCATAAGTAGGGACTTTCACACCTTCAGGCACATCATCAGACAATAAAACAAGTAAAACATAAACTCTTATATATTAGACCACTTAATTCAGTGAACAAAACTATGTAAGTTCAGTGCAGGTTTTAAAGGCACAGTGTTATTCAAGCCAAAAGTCATATTAACTTGCAATGTCAAAATCATCTCAATTCAGCATATTCTGTCTTTATAACATAATCATTGCCTCTTAAACTTTTACCATTAAGTTGTAAAACAAAAAAAATAAAATAATGTGAACTACCAGAGATAGTAATATGTTTGGCTAAATCATTTGATAATTTATTCTTATGGATATCATAAATATACTCTAATATGCATTCTCTTAAAGAACAATTCATTTTATCTACATAAAAATGTGGACATAGAACACAGCACATTTTGCTAAATATGCCAAATCAATCCTTCTGCAATCAGCATAAAGCTTAAAATCATAAGGAACATCGGTGTTGGGATGAAGAAAATAAGTAGAATATGTATACCAACACGCATCACATAATAATAGTATGCACTAATGAATGCAATAAGGAAACTTTGTGAAAGGCCCAGCAATCAAGAACTAACATTAGTAAGCAGTGTGGGAGAACACCACAAGAGTAAAGAATACTCAGAAGTTAAAAAACTACAGCAAGCAGCATCCAGTAAACAGAAGCTTAAATGGTGACAGAGCTGTATCAAGTTGCACAGTTGTCTCTGATGATAGGAAGATCAAAAATCAGTGACTTCTGTCAACTTACCCGGTGCTTGGAGACATTAACCTTCGGTCCCAGCTACCTGAGTTTAAGGCAGGATAGATGATGAAGATTCAGTAACATTTACTGGAATATATTTTTGGCAAAATAGTACCAAGACAAATGTTGTAGGAGTGTAATCCATCAATACTGTCTTTACAAACATAAGGGCATGACTGGAACAAACTTGATAACGTTTAGAAAGTTGTTTAGGCCTCATTGTGCTGGCATACACCATAGTCAAGAATGCACGTAGGTTGGTATCTTCCCCATTGAGAAGAAATTGGAATGGAGTAAAAATTGGAGGCTTTATATTTAGTGATTGGTTTATTTTATAATACAAATGTGGAAGGGAAAGGCTCCAAAAGACATGATTAGCAAAAGAGAACTTGCTAATCATGTTACAGAGGTGCAGGAACTTCCAAAAATATGATATTAGACATTCCCATCACAGTAAAAGTCCCTTAGAATTGCTGAGATCTCACTTTCCATTGAGACTAGTAGCAAGATTTGAGAGTCATCTCATACAAAGCCCATCCTTATCCTGGGGAAATACATCCAGGATAAAATGTGGATTGCCCCACAGAGGTGTGACCAATCTCCATATGGTAAGCCAGTCCAGAGTTCCATAAAGTGTGTGAAATGCAATGCAAGTCTGACACACAGAATACCAAAGCCTAAAGTGCTTAGAAAGGTATTTCAAATACCAACTTAATGCCCAAGAAGACATTGAGTTTAAGATTTCTTTTCTGATTTGGCCTGTCTGAGCAAGTCATCATGAATTAAGCAGAAAAGATGAGAAAGTAGGAAGGCTTGTTACTATTTCCACTAGTCTGCAATTCCTCCAACCTGAGAGTTGGGTAAGGGCAGTGCTAACCACCCAATCTTCTTTCTTCCTCCTTCAACTCCAGATATAGGTATCCCACACATTTTATATTTTCATGAGCCATGGATGTGACTGTGGAGCAGGGATATGTCTAAAGGCATAAAAGAGATGAAAGGTATCAGCAAATTAACAGCTGAAATATAAGCTATAGGGAAGATGCAATCATCATCATGAACCAGCCCATAACAAACTTTATACTGTACATCCCTAATGTTAATCTGTATCACCTCTTCGATGTTTGTTTGTACGTTTACACCAAGGTAATTGGGGAAAGTTTTAATACACTAGAAGGGAAGGGAAACATTAGCCAAGCATAAAAATTTAGATGTAGAGTTAACATGGAACAGTTTGGTTTTGGAGAGACTGACTGTCACTCTCCGAAGGTTAACAAATTCCTCCAGTAAGTTGTAGATGACTTGTGTGCCCTGTATGGTTCGACTAGTAAAGATTACACAGTGATTTGCAATCAACAGCTTAATGTTAGTACTGTAAAGATACTACTCAGACATTCTGGTGGAAAATGTTTAATACAGTCTTCAGAGGTTCAGTAGCCAAAACAAAAAGAATTGAAATGGGGTAACATTAATGGGTGCACCTTTTCAATAGAAAGGGACTAGTCACCATACCTTTTGTAAGGACATAGGTCTGTGGAAAATATTATAGAGCTTGGATAGTACCTCTATACTCATCATATAAGTTCATTCTCTACATAATCACCCATAATTGGACCATTTAATGTAATCAAAATCTTTCTTGAAGGCCATAAAGAGTGTGGAAGCTGGTTCAGGGGTATTTTTCAAGCCTTGAAAGTAGAGCAATGGGGTTCAAAGATGATCCACACTACTTCTACCTTTAATGAAACCCAGCTTTTGTAGGTCCACAATGAGACCAGGCAAAAAAATGTCCATTCATTTAGAAACAAGTTTAGAAGACAATTAAACATATATGTTGATAAAAGATATAACTAGCTGGTAGACTTGTGTCTTTGCCAGGCTTAGGAAAGACTGGTATAGTAGGAGTAACAGAAGAATTATTGTTTATTATGCTATTACATGTTAATTTCTTTACCTATTTTATCACTTCTTGGTATTTTGGCTAAGATCAACAGTAGTGTGCAATATATTTCCTTGTATTATATGACTTGGTTGGAATGTCAGTAAACAAAAAATGCAGTAGAGATTTTCTTTCTGACTGCTACCTGTTAATCCATCATTTTCTTGAAAAATGAAGTATGTCGGTCAATAAATAATAGAAGAGCTTCTGAAACAAGAATGTTTGCTGTAGTTTTCTTATTTACTGATTGTAACTGTTCAATATAATGGCAGTACATTCTGATTTCATACTAGTTTTCTTTCACATCTGCAAGCTTTTCTTCATCTTCAACTTTGAATGAATATTTTAGGCTAGATGAAAAATCTTTTTCTCTTGTGCTGTATCATAATGTAGATTTTTTATAAATAGCATGACTGTTACTTAATTACATGTGAATTGTGAGATGAGGGAGGTGTAACTTATACTTAAAATTAAAAAATGTACAGACTAAGTGTTTTTACTTAGCTTTTATTCTAAAGGCAGAATGGCTGCCGTATTCCTCCAACCCTGCCCAAGTTCTACATTCAAACTTGTTGAATCTTGAATTGTCTTCCTTTATGGTAATTGTTCAGCAACCCTCTCACCTGTGCCATGTTCCCACCAGCTAGCTGCTCACTCCAAGGCCTGCAACATTTATCAATTTTTTATGAATAACTGTTATTGTGAGGTACAGTTTAATGTTAAAGAACTATAAAAGTCTCTCTAAGGTGTACAAGTAATGATTACACTATCCTAGCTGTGGGCTAGTAGGGTGGTTGCCTGAATTGTTAGGAAACTGGAATGTGGGAAAGTAGGACTATAGGGAGGTGGAGGTCCAGAGCTTAGGATGATGACAGGGTAACTTTAGAGTGAGGTGGTGGACTATAGTGATAGCCAGTAGCAAGTTAAGATGAGGACTTAGACTGTGGCAGTCAGACATAATTTTAGATACAGTAGAAGGGAAGTGAATATTTCCCAGGAAAGGCATCTTGCGGAAAAGTAGATAAGGCAGTAATCTGACTAGGAGAGAAGAAGAAAAGAACAACAGGCATGGACTGGCATATGGGATACAGTGAACGAGTGCGTTAAGTGGGGAACAAAGCAGAGATGCAGTCCGTAGAAAGAGATGGGGAAAGAGGAGAGGATGGAAGAACAGCAGAATGATTAGATGGGCTGAGAAAAATAAAGGCAAAGAGTCATTGAGTGGGTTTGTAAGAGATCAGGATGGGTAGGAAAAAGGCTCGGTCATTAACAGGAAGAAAACCAAAAAGCACTACTTGCCAGTTAAAAAGTTATCACTTCAGTTTGGCACTTTCATCCAAAATGCATACAGGACTTCAGAAAACATCACATGATATATGAATTAGATAATCAAAAACATTTGTAAAATACAAACTTATAAAATAATTATTAAAATACTATTAAAAATGAATATCAATGGCATCATTAATGCCGGGAAATCTATGAGCATCTAAGCTTATCTGCCTCCTTGTTTCTTAATCTCCAATTTATTTGTGCAATTTCCTCCTCTATAATCAGATGGTTTAAGATCTAATATTGAGAAATTAGAAGTTATGTACTCACCATAACGTTCCATCTGAGTAGGTGTATTCATTTGTCTGCAACCTGTGGGTTATGGATCCGATATCGGATCCGAACCGGCATAGTTTCCAGCTATGGATCCAAGCTCTCAGCTCCTCCCCTCACCCATAATGCCCTGCTCTACCCTCATGACCTCAGATCGAGTTTGCCAAAGCAACAATACCCTCAAAAGGGTAACCAGTAATATGCAGGAAACTGAATACACCTACTCAGATGGAACGTTATGGTGAGTACATAACTTCTAAATCTGAAGTAGGATATTCATTTGTCTGCAACCTGTGGGACAGAGTCCCCAGCTACCTGAATCTCCATCATGGAAGGATATTCTGGATGCAAGATCCAACTTATAGTGAGAAATAAATGTATGAGACGAAGCCCATGTAGCTGCTGCACAAATATCATCCAGAGGAATCCTAGCCTTGAAGGCTGCTGAGGTAGATACTGACCGGGTTGAATGGGCATGAACACCCTCCTTCCTGACGCTTGATAAGCCAATAAAATGCACTGTGAAATCCAGCGGACAGAGAAACTTTGGAAATTGGCTTGCCCAAATTGAATTTTGCAAAGGAAATAAACAGCTGGTCGGATTGCCTATGACCAGCTGTCCTGTTGAGATAAAATCTTAGTTGCCTGTGAACATCTAGTGAGTGTAGCCTATATTCACCTTTGTTTTCATACTTAGGAAGAAAACAGGGAGGTTAATGGATTGATTGATGTTTGCTTCAGAAGCGATTTTAGGAAGGAAGGACGGGTTGGTCCTGAGGGGATAAAAACCAAGTAAGGAGGTTTAGCTGATAAAGCTTGAAGTTCAGAAACTCTCTTGGCTGATGTAATGGCTACCAAAAAGGCTGTCTTGTAAGACAAGAATTTGAGGTCCACTGTAGCCCGGGGCTCGAAAGGGGAGCGGTCAAGGCCTGTAGGACCAGAGAAAGGTCCCAAGGAGGAACTGCTTGCTTAATAGGGGCCTGAGAAGGAAAGTACCTTTAAGAAAGGTTTTGCACAATTTGGCTGACATAAGAGGATTAGACTCTTGACCAATGTGATAGTGAGAAATTGCCGCCAGTTGAACTTTGACTGTGGAACTGCTGGCACCATCATTAAAGAGAGAGGTTAGAAAATCAAGCACTCGGGGGAGAGGAACCGTGAAGGGATCTAGGCCTTGCCGCTCCGCCCACACAGAGAAACGTTTCCATTTGCTCCTTTCTAGTGGCTGGTTTATGAGCCGCCACCAAAATAGCCTTTACCGGTGAAGAGATACCGAGTCCTTATCAAGAGTGGAACTGGAGCAGCCAAGCGGTCAGCTTCAGGCTGTCCAGGTTCGGACGAGGAATGCAGGATGGATGGGATATCAGATCCGGAATAGGATCTAGAATCCAAGGAGGATTCACAGAGTGAGACCTTAGGAAAGGGAATCAGATCTGTCGAGGCCACAATGAGAATCATTCTGCAACCCACCCGAGAGGCTTTCTGAAGAACTTGCAGCATCAGAGGCAAGGGTGGATAGGCATACAGAAGACCGGGTGGCCAAGCATGCACCAGAGCGTCTCTTGGGGTACCTCCGGGAGGAGGTATCAGAGCGAAAAAACTGTCGCACTTGGTGTTTGAGGGAGAGGCAAAAAGATCGCATGAAGGGGTTCCCCACGGAATGCTCGTCCGCTACTTGACAATTGAGAGACCACTCGTAAGGGGTCAGAATGGTGCGTCTGAGCTTGTCCGCTAGAATGTTGGTCCGACCCGAATGTGCGTTGGTGGAGATTGCCCATTCCCAAACTCTCATGGCCTCTCGACAAAGAGGGTAAGACCTTGTTCCCCCTTGCTTGTTGATGTACCAGACAACAGACATATTGTCCGACTGAATCGCAATTGTTCCCAAGGGAAGAAAGTCCTGAAGTGCTAAAGAGCACAGCTCTCATCTCTAGAACATTGATATGCAGTAAGGTCTCCACGTGCCTTGGACTGTCCGGCCCCAAAGTGCCCCCCGAGGCGGGGACCCGGGGCGTCCGTGGTCACCGTGGCGAGAGGAGAAGCACAAAATGGGCGACCCTCGTGGAGATCCGGGAGTGGAGCCACCACAAGAGGACCGCTTGCAAGCCTTGCTGATCGCTATGGGATGATACATGGGGAGAGCAAGGTAAGACCACTGTACTAAGAGCGTCCACTGTAGAATGCGCATATTGAGCCTGGCAAGAGGAAGAAGAGCTATCGACGAAGCCATGGACCCTAGAGCCCTCAGGACCAACTCCGCTGGAACAGAACATGAATGGAGAATGGCCCGCACCTGGAGCTGCAGATTCAGAATCCTGTCGAGGAAGGCTCAGAACTCCTTGTGTCTAGTCTGGCCCCTATGAAATCTAAGAGCTGAGTGGGTGCCAGGTTGGACTTTTTTGTATTTATTGTGATGCCCAGAAATGGAGCAAGATGGAGAAAGGAGTCTCACGAGAGAAGTAGATGCCTTGTAGCCAGTCGTCCAGGTAGGGAAAGACCTGCACCCCTGAAGCCTCAGGTGGGCCGCTACCACTGCTAGTACTTTGGTAAACACCCTGGGGCTGTGGTGAGACCAAAGGGAAGGACCCGAACTGGTAGTGACTGGCTCCCAGCGAAGCGGAGAAACCTCCTGGAGCGCCTGTCCATTAGGATGTGGTAGTACGTCCTTGAGATCTATCGAGCACATCCAGTGGCATTCTCCCAGAAGGGGAGAATAGATTGTAGAGTGACCATTCGAATTTTTCTTTGGGGACTGCCAGATTCAGGAGAGAGAGGTCTAGGATTGGTCTTAGTTCCCCGTCTTTTTGGCACTAAAAGAACCTGGAGTAGAACCCTGATCCGATCTGGTCTGGGGAACGGGCTGGATGGCTCTTTTCTCTAGCAGATGGCCAATTTCTGCTAAGCGGCCTCCCTTTGACCTGGGAGGGACTGCATCTTTGGAAGGTGAAGGAAAGGAATGTGATATCCCTGGATATGATTTGGAGAACCCAGCGGTCCGATGTTATGGACTCCCATGCCGCTAGGTGCCCGAACGTCCCCGACTGCCTCCAGAGTAGAGCAGTCGGGCAGCCCCAGGGCCGCTGCGCTGGCCGTTCAGAGAAAGGTTCCTGGACCCAAGTTTCTGGGAGCCCCTCTGCCTCTAGGGCGGCGTCCTCCCTGTCCTCCTCTGCCACGGAAGGACTGGTTGTCCGGAGCAGGCTGGGACTGCTGACTTCCGGAACCACATCTTCTTCTGACCCTTTTGGTTCCTAGAATAGGGCCTCTGGGGTGCAGAGAAGCGGATTCCGGCAGACAGCGTCTTCCCGTCCTTCTCTGGGTCAGCGCGTCTCCTGAGCGGTCTTGCCAAACAGAGCAGAACCATCAAAGGGGCGTCAAGCGGCGCCTGAAGGGCCTCAGAAAAATGCAGTGGCGGAGCCAGGCCTGACGCTAGTGACCAGTCCTGTCCCAGCTCCGTAGCATGGGAGAGTAGCATAGAAGTATTCGTGACTGCCCTTAGAGTGGCCATTGTGGCGGAGTGCAGAGCTCTGTCCTCCTCATGCAGCGTAATAAGGTCTCGCTGCATCCGAATAACATGTGCCAAATAGTTCAGCGCTCACAAAAAAAGGCGCCGAACTGAACATCCGCTTCCCAAGCGGTCCATCATCGAGACTCCTTGCTCGGTGGGTGGACTGAGGGACTCTCCTGAGCCAGTTCCCTCTTTGTGGCCGCCGCCATCAACATGGCATCTACAGGAGGCCCCTTACTCCAATGGGTCCTGTCAGAAGGCGGGCTAAGGATTTTGTCAGGTCTTTTGGGAATTGGCTCCACGGTGTCCGGTTCCTTCCACGCCCTGGTGGTAATAAGGTCCACCAGGGACACCCAAGAGGTAGACGGGCCCGTTTGAATGCCTCCAAGAACACGGACTCGTCCGAGGAAGACTTGGGGCAGACCACATTTCCATGATGGAGACATCCTCGGGGTGACCGTGGGGAGCCTTCCCTTCCTCCAAGTCCGTGTCTTCAGTGAGAGACTCAGGGAGTCAATGTGCCTCCTTTAGCCTCCTCTGGGGGCTGTCAGAGGAGTCCTCGCAGCAGCAATTTGCTCCATAGGAGCAACTTGGGCACACAAGCGGGCTGTCCCAGGGCCGGATGGTGGAAGCCTGGCCCAGTGCAGAGGGCGCTGGACGGAGCCAAGAGTGCCGGGGTCCGAGACCCTCAACAGAGCCCTCTCCACTACATCAAAAGCCAAAGGATCCGACAATCGGCCCCCCGGATCCATCCAGGCGGATCCGACCTCCCCGCCCAGCTGCTCGGCTCCAGCTGCCCGAACCCGGGAAGCGGGTCGGAGAAGGAGCAATAGGCTTGAAGGGTGTTGAGCTCCCGGAGGCAAACACTCCCATCTGCATCTGGGCCTGGATGAACCTTCGCATCATCCGGTCCAGATCAGCATCTAGATCTCGACGAGGCTACCGAGGTAGGCCTGGAATGCCTCCTCGATAGCCTTGAGAATCGGGTCTCCTCCTCCTCAGGACCCGTGAGAAGCACACAGGTGACGAGCCGGGAGAAGCCTGGCAGGCGGGGCTTAAACAGAGGTCTCGCCGCTTGTGGTGCTTCTCCTCCGGTCCTTCTTAGATGCATCCCTCTCCTGTCCTGAAGCGGGAGTTTGAGTCCCAGGAGCAGGAGGGGTGCTACAGGGGAACAGCTGCAGCAGAGGAGTCCAAGGAGCGGGGTCGGAGCCGAGTCCGGCGGTAAAAGACCCGCCAGGACCAGCTTGGACCTCCGCTCCTCAGTGCCCTGGGGTTGAACCCTGCACAAATGGAACAGCCAGATGTGAGGTGTTCAACCCCAAGACAACAACAACACAGTGTGGCCATCAGCGGTGAGAGCTTATGGCCACATTAGAAAAATGACTTAGGCTGGTCAGCCATAGTCAAATTACCCAAAAGTTACAGAAGTAACTTAACAAAACTATAACAAGCACACAGGCCTCACACACACAGGGAGGGAATAAAATATACTACTGTAAATAAATTTAAACTAAAAACAGTCAATACACAAAGGGAACCTACAACTTTCACACAAAAAAGTTTAAAGAAAGCAAAAAATTTCAATTTTTATACAAGAAAATACCACTTAGCTGAGAGCTAAAGAAACCACATCCAGTTACCAGCGCGGCAAACAAGATCTGGGGTCATGAGGGTAGAGCAGGGCATTATGGGTGAGGGGAGGAGCTGAGAGCTTGGATCCATAGCTGGAAACTATGCCGGTTCGGATCCGATATCGGATCCATAACCCACAGGTTGCAGACAAATGAATATCCTACTTCAGATTATATATTTCTACTGGCAAGTGGTGGTTTGGTTTTCAGTGGATTATTTATTTAGTTATTTATTTTTAACAGGAAGAGAGGAAACCAGCAGGGATAGCAATAATGTACTGGTTGTAAATAATTAGGAAATGTTGCAGGTAGAAGAGGTATTAGCATAGACAGAAAGGGATGCAGATGAAGAGAGCCAGCATGGTGGCAGAGAAGGTTTTTGTATCAGGAAGCTCAGGCGTAAGGTAGATTAAGTGATTACTTGTTAACGAAGTAAGCTCAGTAGTAACAACTGTCTGTTATTAGGTGTGACCAGGAAGCACTCTCTGGTTAAATAACTTACTCAGAGGCATAGAGTTGGCAAACGTGGACTAAAAGAATCAAACCCTGGACTTCTGAAAGCACCTTTAACAGTTCGTAGCTGTAGTCCTCTGTGTTTACTCCTAGACAAGTCTTGGCAAAACTAGATTACAGTAGGACTGGTCTTAGTACTTAGATATAGCCATGATAGGAGGTGACCAAGATGATTGCTGAAAAGCTGGGAGTGGGCATGTGCAGTGGTTTATATAGATATTAGTGATTTGTCTAAAGAGGCAGCTTAATTGATAGCAAACAAGGTCTGTCAGGTGCCAGAATGTGCTAAGAGAGGGGTATTGGAAGTATTACCTGTGCCAGCAACCAGCACACCAAAGAATCAGATGATTAGATAGTATAATGCCATGCTCTGACATTCGGTAAGGAAAAAGACATGGTTCTAGTAAGGAGATAGAGTAGCTGAAGCAAACAAATCAGCTCCAAATCAGTGATAGATTCCATCATAAATCAGACAAGACAAACTCAAAGATGGGTTGGAAAAGTACGTCTCCATGATTATACCTTTAAATAAAGAAGGAAGTACGAGGTTTCCAAAGTATAAGAGAGAATATGTAAGCAGGTAGGTGGAAAAAATGATACAAAACAGAGCAGCAAACAAGAGTTATTCAGAGTATAGCTATGGTAGCATTATTGTATAATGCAGAAAATATGATGAAGGAAAACAGAGAGGTGCAACAGTGAAATAGGAGTGAGGTGGACACTTTTTATATCCCAGAAATGTGGACAGTGAAAGAAGAATGGTAGGTCATAAAAATACCTGTGTAGAGATTTTGTGAAAATGATAGACATGTGAAGGACTGTGAAGGAGTGGTAGTCTGTACAAGGGATGTCATTAATACTGAGGTTAGAGAAGAGTAGTGTAGGGGCATCACACTGTCAAGGGTTGAGAGGGCAGCAATGGTCAGAATCTGCTTTTGCTGTCAGATTTCTTTTATTAAGTTTTTAATATATACCAAAATTTAAAAAATAAATAAAAAAGCAACTTGTCTACTCTGTAGCATAAATATACAAAGAAAACAAAACTTAAAACTAGTTAACCATTTATAGAGTTCATAGAGTATGTAAAATAGAAAGTTACAAGATCTTCAAGTATAATAATTGAATTCAACATAAAAATCCATTTACAAATTAGGATAGGACCATGATAATTTAAGTTAAACTTTTCTGTAATGCTTTTCAGTCTTTTTTTTTTCAATAAAACTTGTAACATAGCTTAAATGTATGCAGTCACTTGGCTTTATAGGAAGAAAATCTTACCAAAAAAAATCTGTATTCCATTCAGTTATTATAGAGAACTTTTCAAAAGCAGCTATAACCAATAATGTATATTAATAAAAATTATTAAAAATTATTAAAACAATTATTAAAAACCTATTAAATCCTTACCCCTCTTTAAAAAGATATATGATCAGTACACTATCCCACAGTACTACATCCACTTCTCTTATTTGTATTCTATCCATTCTCTTTCTCAGTTGTATTCTATATTTTATCAAACTAGAAAATTGAATTCTATATGCATTATAACTACTCAAATGCTATTCAGGCTAATCAGTTATGTTCTGTATGCACTATAACTACTCAAATGATTTTAAATGAACTACCTAAATCAACAAGTAACCTCCATACAGTCTGTACTTGAAATTTTTAAGGATTTCAAACTGAACCTTGACAAGAAATTACTATCCAATAAGAGTTATGATTGCCAAAGCTGCTCAAATGTTCGTAAACTGCTTTTCATATAATACTTTCCAATCTATTATGTGTCTATATATCCTTCTGTAAAGAATGTTATGCATGAAAGCCTCTGGCTTATTATATATACATTTCTAAGACTATATTCCCTCAAAAATGATGCAGCATCTATTGCCATGAATGTAGCTACTTGTGGAGCTTTTCTCCCAGGGCCTGGACTGAAAATGGATAGCTCTGACCCAGTGGATTCTCCCGGTGAACAAATTCAAAATAAAATAAATAAAATAAAAATAAATAAATGTAGAACCCATTTTAAGTGCCATTATTATTAAGATGCAAGAAGAAAACGCAGTCTTGGTAGAGTGATACAATGTACAGATATGGGAATACAGACTAATGAGTTTATGAAAGAATAGGGAAGAGAGAAAAAGATGGTTGTACTCACTGAGGATCTGATTCTGCCAAAATATGTTCTGCTTGTTCTGGTTTTCCCATCAAGCTGTGTTAAAATAATTGATTTGTTAGCTGTCTAAAACATTGTTTAGAGTCTCCTTGCTGATTTCCTGCTGTTTTAAACATTTTAGTGTCTCACTGCTGTTTTCCTGTTGTGTTAAACATCCTCTAGTGTTTTCTGCTGAAACTAGCATAGTCCAGCTACAGGTTTGCTGCATCTGGGTCTGTTTGTAGTGGCTGTTTGTTTTGACCACATTTTCTATGCCATCTTTGATTGGAAGGAGCCCTTCTGCACTCTAGTGAGAGGAGTGTGCTAATTGGAACCTGTCTGGTGAAGGGTGGTTGGTCTAAGGAGTAAGCATCCTCACTGGTGCTTTTGAAGTTTTTAAAGTTTTTAGCTTCTGGTATTTAAGCCCTGTGTTTGAGCAGGTTCCTACTTGTTTGTACATTGTGCAACACCTTGCACTGCTGCGCAGTTGTGTGCCATAGCTGGACAAATAAACTCAACAGTTTTTTATTTAAATACAGCTGTAGCACATTAGTGTAGCCCTCATCCTTCGTACTTTCCTGGTCAAATAAATTCTGCTTGTCAGCTTTAACCTGTTAAACCACCAGCAAAAAAAAAACCCTCATCAGAAATATACATCCACTGAGCTCCTCCTTGATCAATCCTGAAAGCCCCCCTTTGCAATAACAGTCTTCAACCTGGCATTCTGGACATTTGGACTACCCTTCTTTCTTCTGCCAGCCTTGTTGACTTGGATCTCTTGAGGCAATGTAGCAGTTGCCTCATGTACACCAACAAACTTCTACTAATAACTCTTTAGTACAGAGTGTGAGAGATTTATCTACACCAAGAATCTTGAATCCACGCTCTCTCACCCTCAAAACAGTAACCCTGAAGAGGTTGTCAACCCACCCACCAATACTAATGCACATAGTACTGCTGCTCATATACATAGTACGCATCAAACACAAAAACCAACACATGCTGAGGTTCTCTCAAAAAATTTACCAGAGACCTCCAAAACACAAGACTGCTACAACTAACACAGTTCCCACAGCACCAGTGTCTCACCTACCAAGCCTGTTAAGCATAACACTCAAAAACCAAATTTTATTGTCATTGGAGACTCAATAGTGAGACACATGGATGTCCGACTCACCAAGTTGGACAAGGAGAAAGTGATGGTTAGCTGCCTGTCTGATGCCTGGATTCATCAGCTCACACATGCACTCAGGTCTCTCAGCAACAAGTGCCATTATGACCCTTTCATACTTCTTGTTGGAGTGAACAGCCTGAGAGGAACCTTACTGGACTATATGAAGAGAGACACGGTTGAGCTCTCTGAGTATGTGTCCAAGGCAGGTATATCCCTAGCCTTGAGCAACCTACTACACTCACCTATAATTTTTTATTTATTTTATTTTACATTTGTTAACCGGGGGTGTCTGACTGAGCCAAAAAGGCCCTTTATCAGCAGAGCCCTGGGGAGAAAAGCTCCACATAGAAAAATTAGATACATTTAGTTAGTTAGACATGATTTACATACAGACAAATTACAAAAGACATGTTTTTATAGTGGTATGCAGCACATTAACAGTTAAGTGGAGAGAACAAACAAAAGAATATTAATTTAAAAATAAAGGTAATTAATAGATTTGTGGTGTATAACTGACATTTGGGACATAGGTAAAGTACATACATAGTACACAGGTACAGTACATACATTGTAGATTAGCCAGTGTTTTTGAGTAAGATTGAAAACTATTATCAAGTACTCTAGGTTTAGTGTGTGTACCTTATCTGCTTTCACTAGCCTGGGGAGCAATCATGGCACTGCCAACTTTGCTTGAGATGTTGCCTGATGAAGTCTTTAAAGGAGGCTTTGGATGATGTGTTTTGATTGCTAGTGGGAACAGAGTTCCATTTTTTAGCCACTGAACTACTATATAGTGCATCTTCAAAGCTATTGTAGCTGTTGGTGACTTCTAGTAATAGTTTGCTTGATGATCTAAGAGGCCTTTTGGCTGAGTGATGTTGTACTAGGTTTTTGAGAGCAGGACACTTATTGGGGAGGTAATAGATATAATGACAGAGGCAGAGCTGATTGTAGGTTAGGAGGTTGGGCAGTTCAAGCCAGTGGAGCTGTCTCAAAGCAGTACAGTGATGAGTTCTATATGAGCAATTTGCAGCAAAGCATGCAATTCTGTTATAGCAGGCTTCCATTTTGCTTAGTTCACTTTTGTTGAGATTAGTCATAATGGGAGATGCATAGAGTAGGGTGGATAGAAGTAGGGACTGAGCAATGGCTGATCTTGTGTTGTTGGTAAGAAATGGTTTGATACGGTAGAGTGATCCCAGTTTGGCATGTACTTTTTTAATAGTTAAGTTGATATGACTATCATATTTTAGGTGGGAGTCTATGGTTATTCCCAAGGGCTTAGCCTGTGCCTATGGAGCGATTGGAGTAGCATTTGTGGAGTAGATAGTGAATTGACTGTTATCAGTGTTTTTGTTAGAACTGGTTATAATCATAAGCTGAGTTTTCCTTGGATTGAGGATAAGTTGGGCTTTGGTAAGGTAGTTTTCAACATCAGAGAATGCTAGTTGAGTTTTTTCCAGGAGGGTGGGAATGTTTTGTGAAGCACAGATTAAGGTAGTTTCATCTGCATACTGAATGATAGATACATGCTTTGTGGAGGTATGGAGTTCATTTGTGAAGATTGTGAATAGTAGTGGTCCTAAGATAGAACCCTGTGGGACTCCTGTATTTATGGGCAGCTGTGGAGAGAGAGAATTTTCCCATTTCACAGCTTGGTACCTGTCAGTTAAGTAGCTTTGGAACCAGATAAGAGTAGAATTTGATAGGTGATATTGGTTTAGTTTGTTTAGCAGGATTTGGTGCGAGACTGTGTCAAATGCTTTGGACATATCCAAAAAAAGAGTTGACACCTGCAGGCCTTCATTTTTGAGACGGTTTACTGTGTCTGTGAAGCAGACGAGGGCTGTAGTGGTACTATGAGCAGGTCTGAAACCATGCTGAGTAGGTGACAGGATGTTGCTGTCTAGGAGATATTTTAGCACCTGGGTATGGATGCATTTTTCTAGGATTTTGGCCAGGGGGGAGAGTAAAGCAATGGGTCTGTAGTTATTAAGTTCAGTGGAGGTCCTGCCTTTATGTATGGGTGTAACATAGGATATTTTCCAGAGTTTGGGCACATAGTTTTCAACAATTGATCTGTTTATGAGAGTGGAGACTGGGATAGCAATAGCATCTGCTGTGAGTTTCAAGAAATAGCTGGGGAGTAGGTCAGCTGCTGTTGATGAGGTTTTTAGTTTGGAGAGCATGCTTTTGATTGAAGTGGTGGAAACTGTTTTGAGGGTAAAGCTTGTATTCGAGTTATTTGTGTTGGGGGGGATAGTGAGGAAGGAACTGTCCTGTGATACTAAGGATAGAATTGAGTTCACAAAGTGGGAGTTGAATTGTGTTTCGATGGGAACTTTAGTGTCAGGGGTGGTTGGTTTGGGGGTAGCCTTTTGGGTGGTTTTTAGTAGCTGGTTTACATTTTTCCAAAATTTTTGGGGGTTGTGTTGGTATTTAGTTTGTAATATCGTGTAGTAGGATTTTTTGACCAGCCAATGCATTTTTTTGTATGGTTGCGCAGTTCTTGGTACTTAGTTAGGCTTTGTGTTTCTTTGTTTTTTTGATAGTAAAGCCAGGCAGTGTCTCTAAACATGAGGATTTGTTTGATTTCTTTACTAAGCCAGGGGTTTGTAGAAGTTCTAACCTTGGCCTTGCGCAATGGAGCAACAGTGTCTAGGTCTTGTAGAAATGTTTTGTTAAAATATGCTACAGCCTGGTCAAGTGGGAGGGTTTTTAGGGGGGGTGTCCAATCGCTGTTACAGAGTAAAGTATTGAGGACCTCAGGAGATAATTTTTTTGTGTTTCTAGTGGATATATATATTTAGTGGTTTTGCATATGCTTGTTCTACTACATATAAAGTATATTATGTTGTAGTCACTTAAGGTATCTGGGAGACTGCCTGCATGGGGTTGTTAGTTAGGACCCACTCAAGGATAGATTCCCCTTTAGATTTTTTTATCACATCTAGTTGGAATTTGGACTAGCTGCTGGTAGCCCTGGAGATTTATTAGATTACTTGGTGGTTCTGATATGCAGGTGAACCAATCTAGGTTGAAATCCCTCAGAATAAGGGTTTCTTGTGAGTATGTGGAAGAACACCAGGATAAGAAGTCTTCAAGGCTAGCAGGTGTATTACCAGGTGGAATATAGATCACAATTGTGGTGATGACATTTTTAGGGTGAAGTTGAAGTTGTGAGATAAGTATGCCCCAATTTTTAGGGGAGGGGTAGGAGTTTGGTAATTGACATACAGTTAAGTTGGACTTGTACAGTAAGGCACATCCACCCTCTTTACGAAGTGGCCTGTCTTGTCTAATGATATTGTAGCTGGTAAAGAGAACTGCTGAGTTAGCTATGTTTTTATTTAGCCAGGTTTCTGTTAAAGCAACTATGTCTGGGGAGTAGTGTGCTGTTGTGGCCTGGAGTTCAGGTATTTTATTTTTGATACTTCTAATATTAATATTATTATTTAGCATTAAAGATGGTTGGTTTTGCTGCTGTTGTTGATTTGCCCAGGGATGAAGATAGTGGGGGTGTTATGTTCTGACATTTGTGTAGGAGCAGTTTGTGTTGGACAGGATGGATTTGGGCCTGGGTTGGGGTGGATATCCCCACTTATGGTGAGCCTGGTGTTAAAATGGTGATACAGATGTTGAAGTTTAGTGAGGAGTGTTAGAAAGTATTGTGCTTTTTTTTGGAGTAGGAATGAGAGCATATGTGTTTAGTTCTGAATTGGTCTGTTATGTAGTTCTTGAACAATTGTGGGCAGATATTATTATAGTGTGTGGTGTCTGTATATGAGAGTGCATGATGTAGTGTTGTGCTACTAAGTTTAGGGATATTGCTAGAGTGATAACTTGTGGTGTTATAAAGAATTATGAGAAGACAGACTAGACTTAGTTGTGTGATAGTCATGGTTATAAAGTTTAAGTTGGTACTAGGTGGGGGTCTGAATAGGAATTATTGGGTTGCACTATATGTGGATGGGTAAGGATTGTGGGTGATGCAAAAAAATGCCTAGTGGGAATGAGAGTGATTGGGAGTATTTTGTGTGGAGTAAGTTGGTGTGGTGTAATGTGATCTGACTTGAGGAGCTGTGATTGGTGGAGGTGAGCTGTGGGTGTGGCTGTGATTACTATAAATGTAAAGGTAGTGGGGGCGGGGGGGGATAAGGGGCAGGGCAGGGGAGCAGAGAGAGCCCGAGCGTTAGTGATGCCAGTGTATAAACAAAAGATGATTGATTTCAATAATTGGCTTAGTTTTTGGTGCCTTTAAAAGGGGATCTAGTTCCAGTCAGCCTGGGAATCCATGGGCAACAAACCTCGCTGCTTTGCCAGAGATGGCTTGCACCTGGCACCTCTAGGCTTTTGGCTGTTGGCAAAGGCTCTTGCCTCCCCTATAGTGCCTTTTTTAGGAAAGGTCTCAAAAACAAAATTACAGATGTGACATTTGCTAATCATAACAAAATAAGGGTCATGCTGTTAAACACTATCAGCTTAAATGAAAAACTGCACACCCTGGAACCACTTCTGTCACTGGAAGATGTATACGTCTGTGCAGTCATGGAATCCTGGTTCAAGATCTCAGAAATTACTCTGGCCTGCAAGGCTACAATGCCTTCCACACCTTCAGACCACAAACCAAATGTGTGACAACCAAAGGAGACGGTGTTTCTATCTCTAGTAGAGATAAATTCACCTCCCATCTAGTCAGACTGGACAACTCCATGGAGTTACTCCACATTCAGGTTATGGTGGGTAAGACGTCCATTCAAACCATAGCTAGTTATAGATCCCCCTCCATGGGTCATGATGTGCACAAAGCCTACTTGACCAGTCTGGAGGCAATACAAATATTACCAAACAATCTGGTTATGGGGGATTTCAATTATCCCACCATCAACTGGGAAGTCTATGCTAGTCCTAACTCACTCATGCAAAAGTTCCTTGAATTTGTTAACTCAAATGCCCTGGAAAACAATTGTTCAAACCCCGACAAGAGGAACAAACATACTCGATCTGGTCTTCGCTAACATGTCTAACAGATGCACTGCTGCAACTGTCAGACCCTCATTAGTTAAATCTGACCACAAATCAGTCACCTTCAAGTTGGCACTAACACCAGAACTCACAAAGGGTGAAATCAGACTAAAAAACTTCACCAAGGCAAACTAAACCCTCCTAGGTGAAGGTATAAATGCATTCCAGCCCCACCCTCAGCTAGAAGTGGTAACTACACTGAAGCTTACACTAAAGCCCTGTACAATCACTTGCGTAAGTGTATAGACTTGGCTGTACCAGAATGACTCAAAGCAAGACCCTCAAGTAAAAACAAGCCGTGATGGTGGACATCCAGCATCAACAAACTTTACAATAAATGGAAAATATTCCTGTCAAAAAAAAAAAACAAAAAAAAACAAAGGTGAGACCCCAACAATGGAAAAGCACCCTCTTCAGCCTCAGCAGGCAAATAAGGCAGCTTGTCAAATCCTCTGAGGGCTTCTTTGAAAAATACTTGGCAAACACAGCCAAGGATAACCATAAGGCATTTTACAGCTACATACACAACCTAAAAGGTAGGACCCAAGCATGTGCAGGACTAGTGACTAACGTCATCGCACACACTGACACCACAGAGATAGCAAACCTGCTACTGGATAGGTTTAGTGAAAATTTCAGTATCATATCCCCTCCAAACTTATCACAACCCCCCCCCCTGCCACTCAACATATTTGGAGAGCAGGTCATTAAAGCCTTGTTCAAGGCAAAAAATACAGCCTAGACCAGATGGCATGCCAGGCTGTCTTTTCAACAGGCTAAAACATGAACCAGCATCATCATTAGGCACCCTTTTCAGTTATAGCCTAACCACAAGCTTTGTTCCTGAGCAATGGAGAATAGCAACAGTTATTCCCCTCCACAAAGGTGGCTTAGCAACAGACCTGGGGAATTACAGACTCATAAGCCTGATCAGCGTCATCTGTAAAGCCATGGAACATCATAAATAAAGACATAGGCAACCTTCAAACCCTGGATCCTACCTAATTTGTTTTCATCAAGGGCAGATCCTGCTGTTAAATTTGGTGGATTTCTTTGAAATGTGACCCAGGCCATTGACAAGTGCAAATCTGCACACAGCATACCTCAACTTGGCAGAGACTTTCAACACAATCCCACACTCAACCATTACCAATAAACTTAGCAAACTGAATGCAAACCCCTTTGCTCTAAGATGGGTTGCCAACTGGCTCACAAACCTGACACACACTATTAAAGTGGGTGAATCCACATCAACTAGCAGACTTGTTACCAGCAGGGTACCACAGGGGTCAGTGCTGGCCCCCTACTGTTTGGTATATACTTCTCAGAAGTTCAGGTCAAATCTAAGGGGTTGTGGCTGACCAAGTTTGCAGATGACTGCATACTGGGTACCATTAGTGAATACCCAAATTATGTCAGTATACTCCAGGACGGTCTTACATAGACCAACGACTGATGTCGTAGTCATGGTCTCAAACTGAATGGAAAGAAATGCATCATCATTTCCTTCAGCACAAGCAATGCCCCTTCACACTATAAAATTAAGAAAAATACCTAAGTACACATAAAGTGGTAAGGGGTCTGGAATCACAAGTTGACTGTGATCTTAACTTTGACCACCATGTATCTACTGTAGTAAGGAAGGCTTTCTATGTAGCATACCTGATTAGTAAAGCCATCCCCTTGAGAGCAGAAGAGATTATAACCCCCCTATATTCAATAGTAATCCAGCCCATAATTGAGTATAACGTCCCATTCGGCATGTACCATATAAAGCACCTGCAGCAGTTGGAGAGACCTCAGAGGTTTCTAACACAAGAAGATTAAGGGACTCCAGCACATGCCTTACACAGACTGACTAAAGTCCTAGTAATCTGCTATGATCCTATGACTGATAGATCCACAGCCATAGTGTGGAGAAGAAATAGAGGCTGACCAGGAATAGGATGACTGATAGATGCTTCTTACTTGAAAACTTTTTCTACAGCAATTTTTGTTGGAAAAAAGCAGCATTGAATAGAATTGGGGAGAGATTTCTTCTTGACCCTCACACTGAAGTGATCCAAGAGTTTGACTGTATTAGTTGTACAGATGTAGGGTGCTCATTCTTAGAAGTGTAAAAAAAAAACCCTTTACTGGTATTCCAGTGAGTGTATCATTGGTCTGCTGTTTTTCATTTAATTAACCAAGAATGAATTTAAGTTTTGAGCCATAAAAGATGCATTCAGTTAGTGGAGAAAGGCCAGAATTTTTGAAGCAGTGCTAAAAAATGTAGATGTCTCATAGAATTTTGACTTAGTCCTAAGAAAAGTGCAAGAGTCAGAGATGCCTAACTGATGGCACAGTTCATCAATTATGACTATGCCTCTCTGCAGTTTACAGTTGGGCAGGGGCGGTTCATGCTATAGGACTGCAGCCCACCCAGCTGGAGAAAGAAGAAAAAAACAAAAACAAAAAGAAATCACAAGTCCTGGAACTGTAGAAGAAAAACACAAAAAAATTGTGAGTCCCGAACTTCACGCATGTGTGCTTAGAGTTCCTGGAACTCAACAGGACTCTAGACTGCTGTGTCAGCCGTCCAGACAGGGGGAAGGCATCTCTGCCCTGCACATGTCCAGGTGTTTTTTGCTAAGAGGTTGGGAGCTATGGTTAGAACATGAATTCACTGAATATGTTTGGGGGCTGTATTCCCCCATTATTGGCTTTGTTCAGGTGTTTTATGCTAAGAGGTTGACAGCTATGGTGAGAACTGAATTTACTAAATGGTAGCCATTTAAGTTTCAGTCTTCCTCTCTTTCACAAAACAGCTGATTTGGCATAGTGGTATGTTGATCTGACTGTTTTGCACAGGGTCCTGGGTTCAAGACTTATGTTTGGTGGTACCACAGCATTTTATTCTAGCAAATTTCCAACATTATACAAGCAATGTTTAAAATGTGTCCCTGGTTTCGGGGCTTTTGCCCCCCCCCCAATAAATTTTGGCTTTTTTCAGATTTCTTGTGCTGAAAGGTTCAGAGATACAGCTGAGTGTCGAGTATATTTTACAAGGAGCTGAGAGCTGCAGGGGAACAAATGTTTAGTGCTGCTTATGCTGAGTCTGCTTGCATTGTTAATAGCACAATGGTAGTGTACTTGCTTTTGATGCAGAAGGCTGTGGGTTCTACTCCCACAGCAGGTAGATGCATTGCTGATACTGTACTGTGTTGCAAAGGGGGTGGATGCTGCAGTCCATTTTGGCGAAGATACCTAGTAACTATGAACCTGTTATCAGTTTGCCATCCATTCCCTAGTGCAATATTACTAGCAATTTATTCCTCAAGGGCAACAAGCACTTTATTTGTAGATGAAACAATAAAATATAAAGTTGTTTGCTAGTAGCAACCTCTTCATTAGTTACAGATCTCTTTAATGTGGAATTATTTTGATGACTTTTACTTCTTCAGAGATTGTGCATATTTACTGATGGTGGACTGTAGACGTTTGAGTAGACTTTTATGATGGAAATGTTCTGAATTGGGCAGTTTTGTCATTATTAGTGCATGCATTTTGTTTCATTGTTTACTGGAAAAATGTTCAAAACAATAAATTTAAAATGCCGTCTAACAACTGTACTGTATTGTACAAGGAATATAATTTAATACAATCAGGGAGGTGTATCAAAGAGCATGTGTATGTTTCACGTGCAAGGAGCCTATGATTTGAAAACAGCCCAGAGTTAATCTTTGTCTGCCACTGGCAAAGTGTATTTTCTTTGAATGTGGGTTTCAGTGCTGTTTCAATGAATGTGAGTTTCAAGGGCAGAGACGTTTTAATGCTAAGTCTATTTTCATTGTGAGACTGCATTGCTTTGTTTAGCAGATATATATTAGTATATATATCTTTATATATATTAGTGTTTGTGCTGCAAAATGCAAAATAAAACTTTCAAATGAAATCCAAATCATTGCAAAAGTAAAGCAGTATGCACATTACAGTGTTTATGGTAAATGGGGTGAAATAAACAAGGAATGGGACATTGGAATGGGTGCAGGGTAAGGCTCTATTCAACCATAATTTTGTGAGGGGGGGAAGGGCAGCAAACTCAAAGACAGCCCCGGCTGAACTATACCTCTCAACTGTCCAGATTTTTGAAGAATGAATAGATTGCTGCTTTTTATTTTTGGTTTGCTCTTCATAAAATTTGTGGTTTTCTGGCAAATCATTTGGGAATGAAGTCATTAAATAATGGCAGACCTTGAGTTTCAGATGTCATAACCTTCAGAAAAATGCATGCTAAAGCAAGACCTGTTTTTCTATCAACTGTCTTAAGTTTATAGAAGAGCAATTTTTAGTACTGTTTGTATGTTCCCCCCCAACATGTTTGGCCTTGTCCAGATTTCCTGCATTAAGAGGTTGAGAGGTACGTGCAAATAAATCAATTTATAGAATTAGGAATATCCAAACCTCTCAACTGTCCCCAATTTTGGCTCAAAATGTTGCTCTCCCCTAATAATACCTCCGTAAAATGGCCATTTCTGAAGAAAACGTTAAGGGTTTGCAATTATAAATAACTGTAATGATCAGAGTTATAGATTACTTTTATTTCAGAAATGCATGCAGATTCTCTTATTTTGTCAGCTGCTCAAGTTAACAGTACTAATATTAAAAAGGTGTCACTTCTTTGACAGGTTCCCAACTGTATTGTGTGGCAATTTTATATTTTTGCATCACATTTTTGTTCCGTTTTTCATAAAATTGCGGTTTTCTGGCAAATTAGTGGCAAATCATTAAAGATTGAAGTTCGAAAATAATGGCAGACATTTGAGTTTCAGATTTCTTACCCTTCAGAAAATTCATACTAATGCAAGACCTACTACTATTCTATTATCTTTCTAAGTTTATAAGAGCAATATTCAAAAATTGCCCTTATTTCTGGGCCTGTGTCCCACTTCTTTGTATGGCTTTGTCCAGATTTCTTGCTCTGAGGTTGAGAGGGATGAGTGTCAGAGCCATCGCCATCAGCCAGAGACATTTCAATTTCAAATTGTGACATAATTATTGCACCCCACTCCCCCATGTAGTGACTCTGGAAGTGTCCAAGCAAGGCAAGGAGCAGTTATGCAGTGTAAGTGTGCAGAGTATTCCCCCATCCAAGATAGACACAAGTATGACAGTGGCTTTTCATCTGTCCTTGATTTTGCAGAATGTTCTGGTTTTCTGTCATATTTTTATACTGTTGATTTATGCTTCTTATTATTCAGAAAATGCATGCTGTCGCAGTGCCCTGTTGCTCTGTGTTTAAGTAGCAGTGCTTTAATGACCATCAGGTAAGCTTGTCTGAGACTGTAAGATGCAAGGAAGCTTTAATAAAAGCATACTGTTAAAATAATTACCAACATTGAAAACCTTTTTGTTGTTGCCATCCAGAGAATATTTACACAACTTGATAATATATAAGCCTTAGGTATTGAAACGTATATGACAGTATTTGTAATAAAGGACAGGATTACAGTATTTTCAGAAGCTCATTACATTTGTTGGAGACTTTCAGTCATCTTTGCAGGCTTTACCCATAAACTAAACTTCCAATCTATCATGTGTGGTCCTTAACGTGCAGTAATCCATTAAGCAATTTAACTTGAGCTTGTTTCTTGTTTGCTGTTCATTTTTTACTTTGATCATGTCTTCCCCATGAAACAAGTATGTAGTTATCAGGCAGCAGGTCTTTTTTGGATAAGAAACATTTTTACAAGTGGGGGTATCATAGAGATTGCTACTTTCAGCATGTTACTTGGTAATTTTATAAAGCTGAATAT
Source organism: Protopterus annectens (assembly GCF_019279795.1). NCBI lineage: Eukaryota > Metazoa > Chordata > Ceratodontiformes > Protopteridae > Protopterus > Protopterus annectens. Next base: position 868,306,173 of record NC_056748.1, read on the forward strand.
AAATTATAATTAGAACTGCAGTGCAAGGAGAAGTGGTTTGAGTTGAGTGCTGCTTGCTTTTTTTTATACTTTATTTTGACTGGCATTTCAGTAATATATTTAAAAAGTAATTTATTTTTTCATGCCTCACAACCTTTGCGTTTCCATCTAGATATTAAGTATGCTGTCATGTAGCCTATGCATTGAAATATCTTCTTCTTCTACACTTCATTTTGTCTTGATTGGACTCTTGTAATGATGGTTTGGCACCCAGGGCAGCATATTTAATTAAAATTCCAGTTGTTGTGGTTTTGAGCATAGCTCCACCCCTTCCCATTAGCCCCACCCATTCAGCTATATCTTGCAGCCCCCCTTTAATTTGAAGTCACCAGCCGCCACTGCAGTTGGGGTGGAGGTAAAACAAGAAAAAAAGATGACAGTGTAGAATTTCAAAAGGGTGAATTATGATGAAATTTAGAAAAGAATGTCATATTATGAGTTAATGAACTATAGGTAAAATGATGCTGTGTACAAGCTATGGCAATGTAACTGAAGTGAAATATTTAGGACTATGGACAAGAGTTTGATGAAGAAATAAAATAGAGGAAAAAGAAGCAAAGGCTGATGCTGCTACATAGCAAAATAAGCTAATAATTGGGGCAAAAGAGAGGGCAGACAGGGTTCTAAAGAGAAGGGAGTAGGAAAGTTGAGGAAACTTAGTATTAGGAGGCATAAATTTTGTGAGAAGGGAAGTGAAACACCAAAGGGATAAGTCAAGGGTGCAGATACTTTTTATGATGATTTTTTTTTTTTGCTCTGTGCAGATGAACATTGACTGCTCCCAGGGACTGTCCTTATTAAACAGATTTTCTGAACCTGCTTTCATCAATCCTGACTTACTCTGAACCATATTCAGGGCTAATGAGGAAATCAAGGCTTCCTGGTACAACATCATACGGCTTCCATGGGAGTTTTTCTGCTTTAGTTATAATCCCCCACACACATGCATTTGTGCTGCCCAAGGAGATAATGTACAATAATCTCACAGAATATTGGTCATACCTCTAGGTGCGACTCAACCAAAGGCCTGTTTCTGTTGTAAAACTCCCCACATGCCCTTGGTCTCCACTAATGACCAGTCATGGAAGAGTGCTCCTCCTCTTCCAGGATGAGCACACTCATCTTCCCAGCCATGCTACCAAGACTCCAAGCTGCTTATCAAACGTGGGTCTCCTATGCCAAAATCAGGGTTTTATTCCATTTTGACACCAGTGAATTGACACTTTTAGGACTTTTGTAGGACTCAGGAAGGTGCTAGAGATGGCCAGGCTCAATAAGAAAAGTAGGCAGTTCAGAGAAGACAGAGAACAGAGAGAAATATTGAGTACATCTCTCACTTCAATCTTCACAAAGGAGGGGAAGGCAAAAAACATTCTAAGAGGGAGCTAGGGCAGAGCTAATACTGCATTGGAGAGGCAATAGGTTATAGAGAGGTTAGGTGCATAGTTATCCAACTGCACTAAGAGCCAACAAGGTACAAGAATCAGATAGACTGCCTTCTAGGATACTCAGTAATCTAGCCAATCTGCTGGCAAATTCTTTGAACTCCATCTTCAGCATATTACAGGACTACACAGAAATGCTAGAGGAACAAACGGTGGCAGGAATGGCACTCATGTACAAACAGAATGTAGGAAAAGATTTGAAATATTCAGCTCAATTAGTCTAACTGTAGTACCAGGGGAATTCATGGAGAAAATTATGAAGTAAATCTTGATCACTTTTGTAGGGGACAACTGCCTTCAGAATGACGAGCAACATGGGTTCAGGGTCTGAATGTGCTGTTAAATGAGCCTAGTGCATTTTATGGCTGGGTTACAAGAAAACTAGACAGTGTGATACCTGCAGTTGTAGTGTAGTTGGCTTCAGCAATGTCTTTAATTTGATTCTGAACAGGGTAGATTCCAACAGATGTGCAGCAATTAGGGATAGAACCAAGAATACAGAACTGTAATCCAGTTTATTTGGAGATTATGGGAACGGGAAAGTCAACTGTGGTGATAGGGACATTGTTAGGAGTAAGGCAAGTGAACAGTGGAGTACTGTAGTGGTTAGTCCTGGATATAGGATTCTTCAGGGTGTTCATTTCAGATGTATCTGATTAAAAGGTGAACAGCATTAGCATTGCTGCAGAGTCAGGTGGACATGCAATGATTGCTTAAGATCATACTGTACAGATGTTAACTGGTATCCTTGATTAAGAAGAACAGAGTAGGGGGCTGTAAGGGCAGACTGTTTCCTAATGCCTTGAAAGTACTTTGTCCCAGAAAGGACTACAGATCCATAGAATGAACTTAGTATGGGTGGTGGAGATGAAATCCTGCAAGGCTTTCAAGAGTATGGCCATTAGCAGCTCAATGGTCTGTTGGAAGTGGTGTGGGGAGGATGGACATGCCTTGAGGTGGACTGTGTCAGCTTCCCTTACAAAATTCATTAGCTGCATTGTTGGTTGCTCCACCTTCTGGGAATAGCATGAGGGTAGCACTCATGTTATTTCTGTCAGCCAAAAGTCATGGAAGTCACAACTATATCAGAGATGTTAGATTCTCTGGCCTTGCACTCATAGACTGGCCTACTGCCTATCACCCTACTATCATCTCCAAGGGCAACAAATGGGCTGATGAGGTTCTTGCCCCAGTTAGAAAATGTATAGGCTAGATAGTTCTTTCACTGTGCAAGTAAAGAATGGATCTTGTTCTTGATCCAGGCAAGAAGAAAGGGCTGATCTGGAAAAGATAGAGAAGCCATTGGGATGTCACAGTGAGGAAAGAAGAGGAGAAAAAAAAAAGGCATGGGTTTGTTGAAGTTGTAGGTAAGGTAGAATGTGTACACTTGCAGATAGGTTTGTTCCAAATAAATAGGTTCCAAAACCATGAACTGAACTAAATGCCAAAAAATGAATTATTGTATCCTTTGGGAAGTCATCTACCCCAGGGAAATATCACATTGACAACACACGCCTAAGAGTTGACCCAGTTATTTGGGGTTTGTTAACTTATGTGGACAGTGACCTAACTAACTTATGTGCTAGTGACCTAACTTTTGACAAACCTGCCAATTGTTTTAAGAAAGTCCTTCTAAATTATACAGCTTATAAACAAAGGGGTTGTTAACTTAGTACTTACTTATGAACATATAAGGCATGGGTTTTGGACAAATATAATGCTTTATGCACTTAAAGATGAGACTAGATAGTGTAACTGTGTTTTTTCTTAATCAAATAAATGTAGTCTATGCAGCACTGCAGAATAATTGAAGTATTACTCTAAAAATGGATGCAACATTATCTAAATAGCTGCAAAACTGAACATTGTGCAGATATTTTAAGCAACATCTCATGTCTCATATTTCAATAAATTAAACTATCCTAAGTATCAAATTGAAAATTACACTAATGGCATTACATATAAAAAAGTATACAAGTACTCTTCATACACAAAAAATCCAGTAAATTCAAAAAAAAGTCTCATTCCAAAAGCTGACAATAGACATTCAGTTATAAAATATAAATGAAGTTTACATCCACACCATAATTCAATTTAATTTTATTTTGTTGACATTTGATTACTAGGAAAGCCCCACTGGGGAGGTGCCCATTTTCTACAAAGACTCAGGGAGTAAAGTTCCAAAGTATTACAAAAAATTTTAAGAACAGTAATTTTACAATCTTCAAAACTAAATACAATATAAAAGCGATAAAAAATCTACAGTTCAAACAGTTATACTGAATGAGACAATGTGAAAACATTGGTTAAGAATAGATGCTATATGATAATCAGTTAATATTAAGAGAAATTTTAGTCAGTTTAGTGAAATTAAATGCACGTTAGTGTAATACAAACAGAACTGCAATATGAAGTGGGAGAAAAAACACATGGTTATGTTATATTTAGACAGAGATTCAGGAGAAGAAATTGATTGAAGAATGGAAGTGAGTGAAGAAGGGGGATCAAGGAGCTACAAGCTATGAATAGGTACTTGTTCATATTTAGGGATATAGTTTATCCATATGTTGAGCAAGAACAGAGAGACATTTTGGCTGGGAAGTCTTTCAGAATGGTTTTAACTGGTGGAAAGATATTGACCTGATGGATACAGGTAAGGAATTCTAGATCTTAGCAACATGGTACGAGTACAGACCATGCCCAGCAGATTTGATAGATTTGTGGACAGAGAAGAGTATTTGGTCAGTGGATCATAATAACTTGAGTGGGAGCATAATTGTGTAGAATTATATTTAGTGCTGGACAAGCAGACAATGGATACATTTTTCTAGGTGGTGAGAAGCTGTGTATATGTTAGTTGATAGAGACCTTCTAACCAATGCAGGCTTTTTAGTGCTGTGCAGATGGTTACTGAAAGAGGTATTTGCTACAAATGTAGCGACTTTACTATAACATTGTTCAAGTTTCACTTTTGTGGTGCCTGGAAGTTAGTAAAGATGAAAGTGCCATAAACTTGTGAGGGGAGGGGGTAAGTAGTGGCAAGTGTAGTTTTAGTTGCATTGAGGAAAAAGCTTTTGGCTCTGTAAGTGTCCATAGTGTATGGTGAGTCTTTTTAATGCAGTTTTTAATATGCAGGTTGAATTTAAGAGTGTAATCCTAATAATTTGCTGTGATAAGTGACTTCAGTGGTTGCATTATTAAGAGAGAGGATTTTAAATTTTGTTTTTTCATGAGAGGGATTTGAGGAAAAAAATAAGTAGTTTTTTGTTGAGCATGAGTTGTGAATTACAAAAGCATGCATCGGTGGCTATTAAAGCTTCCTGAGTATTTCTTTGGAGATATATATATTTTTTTGTGTGTGAAGGTGGTAGGTCAAATAATTTAATTCATGAGTTAGATCATAATAATTTTGGAATTAATTTTGATGGTGCACAGTGTGGTGAAAGAGTGACATTCTTAGATTTGAATCTAGAGACAGAAGGAAACAAAGTGGTGACTTCTGTTCATTGTAAGTTTGAGGGAGTAAATAATTTCATATATGGAAACAGGTGTCATCCTTCACATTTAATATCTGCACTTCCTTATAATGAATTGCTACATATTTCAAGACTAACCAGTGATATAAAGAAAAAAGAGAAAGAAATTGAACAAATTTGCAATAAATTTATACAGAGAGGTTATAGTGCAGTGTGTGTAGAGCAAGCTAAAAATAGCTTTATGCTAGGAAGTCAAGTTTAAAAACTGGTGGACTATAAAGGCAGACCAGATAGGAATAAAAATAATAAACCAGTGGATAAAATATTGTTTGTAACCACTTATGATGTTTATACGGAAAAGTTGGTGAAAATAATTATGTCCCATTGGAATTATTTAACACAGGATCCCTTTTTGGGAGAATTATTACCTCACAGACCTATGGTGTCATATAAATGGGGGAAAAGCATCAAAGATATGTTGGTGCATGCCCAGTTTAATTTTCCTGCAGTAAGTTGAATAAACATATATCAAATTTAGGTTTTAGAGCTTGTGGACATTGTAGTATATGTAGTCATACAGTGTGCTCTTTTGATAAAATAAATGGACAGAAGTTTGATTTGAATGATAGTTATAGCTGTGTGATGGAAGGAATTATTTGTGTACTTAAATGTGAATGTAATTTATTTTATATAGGGGAATCTAAACAAAGTTTTCGTGTTAGATTTTTAGAACATTTAAGAAATATTAGAAATGAGAAAGTGGAAAGCCCATTAGGTTTACATTTTAAAATGTACCATAACAGTGATGGGAGTAAATTAGAAGGTACAATTTTGGAAAAAGTGCACTGTGAAAAAGTTATGTGTTTAAAAAGTAAATTGTAATGGAAAGAAGCACTTTTTATTTTAAAATTTGACACACTGCATCCTAATGGGTTAAACAGAGAGCTTAATTGGAAATGGCTCTTGTAATGAGTTGTTCTTAATTGCTTTATTAATGCTGTTTTAATATATAAATGAAGTGAGGAATTGGTATTGTTATACTCTGTTAAAGGCATTTGCCAAGGTGCTAGAGAGAAGTCAAGTTTATTACTAAGAAGAATAAATCTTTGGATTTACTGGCTGAGTCATTTTTTGGATTTACTACTTCTTCTGTGGTAACCAATTCTTTGGAGATATGCCTGGTTATCTGATGTGTATATGGGTGTGGAGTCATCTGCATATCGTATTATGGAGGCTTGTTGTCTGGAGAGTGTTGGTGAGATTCTGGTTAAAGAGGAGGGGTCCAAGGACAGAGCCTTGTGGTACACCAGTGGTGACTGGGAGGTATGGAGAGAGGGCAGAATGCAGTTTACTGACTAGTACTTATTGGACAAGTAACTTTTGAACCATAGAAGGGTGGCCTGAGCTAGACCTAGTGAGGACATTTGAAGTAGAAGTTTGTAGGTGGATACTGTGTCAAAGGTTTTAGACAAGTCTAGAGTTAAGAAGGAGACTAGTTTGCTGTTCTCTGTAGTGGGTCAATATTACATCACTGAAATCATATTCCAGTGAGCACCTATTCACCAACACCTAATCAGCTAAAATTGCTTCAGAGATTTGCTGAATTTACTAAGGGCAAGGATGTAGCTGGCCAACAATAGAACTTTGCCCTTTTCTCCACTGTAGTGCGATCTCGGAGTTGGTATATATAGTTAGGGGGGCGTGGTGGCATAGCCCCCCACATTGGGATGTTTCTATTGATGTAGATGTTGCTCCATTGTTCTTCAGGAAAGTATTTCCTTGCCCTGAAGCAATTTTTGCTAATTAGGTGTGGGAGAATAGTTGTTCACCGGAATACGATTTCAGCGACATAATATAGACACTCTCTAGCTTTATTTACAGTATCTACAAAGCTTAGTAGTGCGGTGTTAGTACTGTGGGAGGGACTGAAGCTGTGTTGTGTGGAGGATAGAAGTTCTTCTGATAATTTAGAGATAGTTTACCAATTGTTTTTTAATACATTTTTCAAGTATTTTGGAGAGGGGGGATAACATTGCTATGGGTCTAAAGTTAGTGATGTCTCTCGAATTTCTTCCTTTTTGTAGAGGAATAGTGTGCATTTTTTTCCAGAGAGGGAAAACATGAGATTTCCAGATTGAGCTGTTTATAAGGATTGAAATAGGACAGACATTGATATTAGCCTATATTTTAAGGTACTTACTTGGAAGGTCATCAGTTGAAAAATTTAAGGGGACAAGTGTACATTTTTATGCAAAAAAAAAATAAAACATTACCATAAAATTCTATTATAAAACATCACAGCAAACTTTGCCATATCAGTTCAATATTTAAACCCCTCAGACTGAGTTTTAAATTTCAGAGTTAAGCCTGGTTTCATGTTTGTGAATATCTTGACTTGCTCACCTCCTCTAGGCCACTGCAAAATACCTAAAACTATAAATCTGAAGCCTTGCATATTTCCTTCATGAGCTAATTTTGTTTGTAATGGTACCAAAAGAGTGTGAGCTCCTTATACACTTATTTTTTTTATTTTGTTTGTTTACTGGCCCATTTTCAGCAGTGGCCCAGGGAGGAAAGCTCCATACATACAAATAGTATTAAACAATCAAATTGAACATGTATTAATCAACAATGTACAAAGCAAGTCGGTAAAGAAATTAGTTATATAACAATAATTAGAAAATAATTAACAAATAGATTAACAAATTTAATAAAAAATGGCACAGTTAATGATAAAAACTGGCTGCATGAGTTAATAGTGAGAACATTGTGATTCAGTAATTGCAAGATAGAGAAATGCTGTCTACATAACAGTTAAAGACAAAGCAGTATATGTGTATACATTGCTAACCAAAATTGAGTGTAGAATCAAGACAGCATTCAGCAGTTAATAGTTGTAGCTGTGAGGATGAGCTAGTTTAGGGTAACATTAGGGAGTAGTAGGTAGCTTAACCAGGAGTATGGCAGGAGCAGAGCCAGTGTTTTGCTAGATGTTCCTTAAGGAAGTTTTTAAACTCATGAATGCTGTTTTTTTTAGCAATAGGTTGACGAAGAGTGTTCCACAGTTTGGGAATTTTATGGGAAAAAAGGGTGGTGTCCTGTGTGTTGTGAGCTTGGGTAATCTTTAACAATAGTTTATTTGATGATCTCAGAGCTCTAGGATTGCTGTTGGGTTGGACTAGATTGGTGAGTGCCAGGCAGTTGATAGGTTTGTAAATTATATTGTGGGCTATGGACAATTGGTTAAATGTTAGAAGGTTTGGTAGTTATAACCATTTAAATTGGGAGAGTAGAGAGCAGTGGTGGGTTCTGTAAGGGTGGTCTGTGGCAAACTTGACAATTTTGTTGTAGCATGATTCCAGATTATTTAGGTCAGATTTATGAATGTTTGTAAATACTAGAGAGCCATAGAGGAGGGTGGAGAGTAGATGTGTGCTGGTAGTGGCTAGTCTTTTGTTGTCTGTAAGGTAAGGTTTAATTCTGTAAAGGGTGCCTAGTTTGGAGTGGACTTTTTTGATGGTGAGGGAGATGTGGGTGTCAACATCGATTGTGACACCTAGAACTTTGGCTTGGCTGGTGGGATCTATTTTGGTTCCGGTTGTGGAAAGGATAGAAAGTGGAGTTAGACATGTTTTGGGTTTATTGTAATTGAAGACAATTAACTTGGTTTTGATTAGGTTAAGTATGAGTTGATGGCTAGTGAGGTAGTTTTCTATGTTCTGGAAAGATTTTTTCATTTTTGTTTGTAGGTCCTGGGGGGTGGGGGCTGTGCAGATTAATGTAGAGTCGTTGGCGTATTGGACTATGAAGGCTAGTTTTACCTTTTGTTTTGTCCTGTCTCCTATATTTTTCACTGGACAGTTGCAGCTAATTCCAAACTATATAGACAAATAAAGTTTTGTTTTAATTTTTTTTTCCATTTAAGTCTTAGACAGAGCTGCAAACATAATATCTCCCCAGGTAACCATGTTTTGCATTCACTTGGAGACATTCTATAGTAGAGAATCTCTCCTGCATTACTGGAAATCTACATAATGTATTTTCAAATTTACATCTGAATGCAATATATCCCAGTTCTTCTTAACTGATTCACAAAGTGTTTTGGAAATACAGTAAAGTTTGAAACACAAAACACATTTTTTCATCTTGATTGTCATTGTTTTCAGTAATATTTTCCACATTACTAAATGCTTTCTTTTTGGCTTCCTGAAAAATTGGTAGCCTAGATTCCATATCTTCATAGCTTTTACCATATGTTGTGGATCACTAGTAGTGCTCTTTTTATGGATTACTGCTGCTGTAGCCTAAGTTATTAGTTATCTCCTGCTAAGAATATAACAGCCAGACTGTTTCCAAAGCTTCAGGGTACCTTCCAGGGGAGGACTGGTCATCTGACAGCTCTGGCAAATGCCAGAAAGGGCCAGTGCCAAAATGGGCTGGTGGGCCCATGCTCTTTGAAACTGTATGCGTAAAAAGGCTTTTTATTTTAATCAGTGTCCACAAAATCACAACTATCGTTGTCCATTGCCCAAATGCATCTGTAGTGTTATTAGTCATCAGTGGCGGCTCATGGTATCGGAAAAAAGTTTAATTTTTAAACTGTACACACTAGTAGCAGTTTGAACTGCAAGCTAGTGTGTAAAGTTGAATGTGATTCTCTGTGTGGAACATGGGGCAGCGCATGTGTGTGTTTAAATTCCACTTAAAAAAAAAAAATAAATAAATTATCTTTTTTGTTAGTGGAGTGTTTTAAAAACAGTCTGGATTGGGAAGACCACAGGCATCAATAAAGATGTCCAGAAGTAATTGTGGTTTTAACCACAAGAAATAGGAAGCTGATGGGACATGCCCAGAAGTAATTGTGGTTTTTACCAGGAGAAATAGGAAGCTGATGGGACTGTGAAGTCAGCAGCCTGTCATGTAGTCTGTGATGTGTTGCTCATTAGTCCTGTTACTCTTGCATTCTCTTCTCATGCTTTAATTGTGAGGGAGAGAGTAGATTGATGAGCGACAAGTAAACAGAGAGAAAATCAACAATTTGATCAGAGATTAGTAACACAAATCCGTAAAAAGCAGTTGCCAAGAAATTTCTTGCCATTGAAGAGGGATCTCTTTTGCAGGTTTTGTGAGATTGATGTTTAGCTAATACTGTTCCATTGCTGGACAGATACATTCCCTTTGGGGAAATAACCTTCCACTTTACATTTTATGATGGAATCTCTATCTCTACTTTTTCTGTCAAATTTTAATTTTAAAGCGGGGAAAAGGGGGTTTTAATGACTGTCATGTGACTTCTAGGTTTTAAATGAGAGCGACACTTTTTACTTTCATGGTAAAAAGTTGTTAAAACTGATTTTAAATTAATTTTTATTTGGATAAAGTTGGTTTATTAGAGGGGTGCAGTAAGTGTTTAAAGTATTTTTACTGTGTTGGTTGAGGGGAAAACCTACTCTCTTACAATATGCCTGTTTTATTAACTATTGCTGCTAGGCTTCCCCAGGAATCAGGCACCTTTTTCAGCTTACCCATGGAACAAGCTGCTGCTTCCTTGGTTCTTCCTTCTTCCAGCCAGAAAATTAAGTAAGTTGATTTTCAGCTTTTGCCAACACAGCACGATAATAAATTGCATCTGCTGCAGGTGGGTGACTCTGCTGTGACCAAATCTGGTTCCACATACCACTCATTTTTTTCTTGTATTCAGTTGAGGCACTCCCTACAGCCATCATGGACCAGCTGTTAGTCCTATCCTCTACAGCTGATGGATTGCCCTTGGTGAGCAAGGGAGAACTGTTCTTTTTGGTCCTGGTAGAAAGGGCAGAGAAGTTTATTCTGTCTAACCAGAAAGTTGTGTCCGTCCCTAGGGAAGTTATTGCTGGGAATACTGGTTCGGTTTCTTCAGAAAATCCTTGTCAGAAAGAAAAACTAAAACTTGTTTTCTCATGCTTCATTTACCCTGGACAGGAGTAATTAACTGGGTTTAGTGCTGTCTTTTCACCTTTCCTGAATGGATATTTCTGCTAAAACAAAAATGAATTCTTCATTTTCTGAAGAGATTCAAGAAATTCCCTTTGAAAGATCCTGTTTTTCTACAACTGTTTCGAGAATGAAACAGATGTTTCAGCAGTAAAACAATATTTCTCAGTCCCACAAGAAGTATCATGTTTTGTTACAGTTAAAATTTCACAGAATCATAGGAGGTTGCTAGACTAATGGCCCTGAGGCCTTTACAAGCCTAGCCAAGAGTTTATCCCCAAAAAAGAAATCTCAATCATCAGTCACCACTGTCAATGAGGGACACAGGTAGAACCCCTGGGCCAAATTTGTGGTTTCCCATCTACTCGTTAAGGTTGCGTTTGAAGAGCATCATGGATGTACTTTGTTTGACGTGTATGGGAAGTGTATTCAAGAGATGGGGCAGCCTCTGGGAGACAAACCTGTCCCTCCAGCAGGTTTTGTTAATGTATATTAGATTTAGGCCTTTAGATCAGGTAATGCCTGAGCAGTTAGACTTAAGGATGTGGAGCATCTCTAGTAGTGCAGTGTCTGAGCTTGCCCTGTAGGCAAGACACAGATCACCTGTGAGTAATCTGTACGATACCAGAACTACCTTCTATTCCTCTTGTTCATTCGGCACTCGAGGATGTTTTTGTCACTGCCTGTATCTTGCTTGACAGACAGCCTCCTGCTCCCTAAGAAGCAGATAGATTATATAAAGTTCCTCACACTTTTAAGTTTTTACATACTCTTCCCAGATCAGACCCAACAACTACTGTGTATCTGAATGCAGCTGCTGTTAAATATTTGGTTAATATTTTTCCCTGTCCTTCTGTTTAGGATGGGAATGCTTTTGATAGTTTTGAGGAAAAAGTGTATTCTTATGCAACATTTTTTTTTAGAATTCTTAGGTTAAGCTCAAATGTCTATGCTTGTCTCTTCAGAGAACATGAGGACTGATTTTAACATTTGCATCCTCTTCTGTAGAGTAATCTGCTATTTGTAATGCGAAATGTATGGTTTTGCTGAAACTGTTTTGAAGAAGTTTGCTAGGTTGCATTTTCAAAATCTTCCAGAAGAAGTTCGGAATAAAGTTTTGATTTTTCCCTTGGGTAGAAGTTAGTTTTGGACCATCTGCTTCAGAGACCTGTATGAAGTGTGATGAATGAGACATTCTGATTAATGAATTCTCTCAGTTTTTCAGTCTTCTCATTCATCTTGGCCAAGGGATTTAATGCTTCCCATACTAACTTCTACTAAGGCACAATAAACAGTCCTAGCAAGCTGTTGGTAAGCAAATTTAAAAGCTGTATTAGATAGTTTCCAAAAACTGTAACCTTTCAGAATTAAAGACACACAGATTAGTCTGTATGACTATTTACATGACTTCCACGCTCCCATCCTGGCAAACCCTGAATCATCAATGTTACCTTTGCTAGAGGAAGTCTGTCTCTCCTCAAATAAGGTTCATCTATTCTTACAGATATTTGTATCATATTGTTTTGAATTGATATTCCAGTAATGGGTGTTCTCTATTATCTATTAGCTGTGTTGTTTGATTTACATCTTATGCATCTGCATTTCTGAATGTATGAATTCTATTCTTGTATTTTACTTTAACATAATGTAACCTTCATTGTATTTGTATTGCTTACAGAGCTTTTCTCCCCGGGCCTCCACTGAAAACGGGCACTTTTAGGCCCAGTGGACTTCCCTGGTAATCAAACTGAAAATAAATAAATAAATAAAAATCTGTTAGCCATTTCAGCACATATGCCCAAGGATCCCCCTCTTTCAGTGCAGTCTCATGTGAAAATGTTTTTGAAAATGGTGCTACATATGAAGCCTCCTAGCTTTCAGGTGGCTCCTCCTTAGGATCTTAATTTGATGTTATAACTAAATCTTACGCTGTCTGAACCAGATCATCAGTCTGTCTTGAGTTTCTTGACATGGAATACAGTGTTCCTAATTGCTCTGACCTTCTGCAAGAGGTGTATCTGAGTTGGAAGCTTTTATAGTGAGTCAGCCTTCTCTCATTTTCCACAAAAATAAGGTATCCTTAATCAGTTATTTATGCATGTAGTTGTATCCAGGTTTTCCTTTACCCAAGCTATCCATCATCCTCTGTTCCTTCAGAACCTAATATGGGGGAGATAGCATATTTCTTATTTTGGATGTCAACAACTTGGGTACTGTCTTTACAGAACAATATCTTGCAAGATCTCTGATCTCTTGAAAAGGTGTGGGATCAGTCTCTACCAGTTCAGACTGTTTCGTAATGGTTGTTTTTTGCTAATATGTTTTGTCATACCCATTGCAACAAAACTATTGCAGACAGGTTGAAGGTTTTGTTCAACCAGGGCCTTGACTTCATCTAAGTGTTTTGGAAAAGGTTGAATTTTAGAAGTTTCCTAGAAGTAGCAACTTTGTTCTTTTTGTACACCTTTACAAAGCACTATGACATAGATTCATTCTTAGGTCTAGGACAAGTTTTGCTAGGATTTTTCTCCAGGGACTTCTGAAACCTCTTCCTCTTGGCTGTATATAAACTGTGATAATCTACCCATATAATTAAGCAACAAATGAGGTATGCCACTGTAAATTAATGTCCTTGAACACAAACGGATATCCGAATAAACAAAGTACATAAAGTGGGCATTCAAACACCTACTGTTATGGCAAGTTTACTAATACAGCTATACATTCCTTCATATCCTGATGTATCCACTGGTAGTTAAAGATGCAGTTAAATGAATGGAGTGGGCACTAAATTTTGTGGAAAACTATTTGCTACAGTAGATTTTTTGAATACTTTTTGCTGTGATATTTTTGCCTTCTTCACTTTTAAATGTAATATAATTTTATAGATATTATGCACTAAATAAAAAAAATTGTGTGTGTAATGGATATACAAAATTACTTGATTAGACATAAATTCTGCATTATGCATAAAAGTGCTTCCAAGTAAAGCCATAACAATATTGGCATATGTTGATGCACAGATAATCCCATAGCTGTTTCTTTCTTTTGCAAAAAAAAAAATTACTTTTATTATTTATTTACATTTTTAACTGTGGTAAACACCAACCACAAATGATCAATTTCATGAAATAGTTTCTGTAGGGTTTCTGACAGGGTCTTGTTTCAGGCTGGCCAGTAAGCAGCTCAGCATGTTATCTGGCCACATAGTAACAGTGTTCTTGGTTTTAGATCAAGCCTTGAGGGTTTGTTCATGGGAGATTTGTGGAAGGTATATTGATGTGGGCATGAAATCAGGGAATGTAGGTGGGGAAAAGGGGGTGAAGTTATATATACAGCAAACTCTCAGTTAACCAGAACTCAAGCAACCAGCAAAAATATTTCGAAGAAATACAGTACAATTTTCATGTGTTGCACTTTCTGCCCCCCTCCCCCCAGAGAAACATACCATAGATTTTTAGAGTTATAAAAAGGAAGATAGAAATAAATTCCCCTCTCACCCCAACCTGAGAAGAAGTCAAACCAAACAAATAGTATAGGCTACAGTATTAGTCAGGCCTATTTTTAATAGTAACTCTCAAGCAATCAGAAATTACAGCTTTATCTGGCATCTACCAATCCCCATGAGTGCCGGTTAACTGAGAATTTACTATAAATTTATTCACTAGTAAGATTGACTATCTCCTGTTTGTCTCAGTATGTGATATTCTTTACTGTTAGCGCTGCACAAATCTGGGCATTGTTTCTAATGTTTCTGACATAATTAAAGAAGACTTTGTGGTTGTTCTTTGCCTGTGTGTCAGTTTTTACCTCAAATCTAGCTTTGGTTTATTTGATCAGAATCTGGGGTTACCTGATAAGTTTAGGAAGATCTTTTTTTCTTTTAGAATAGAGCCTATTTATATCTGGTTTCCATCACGTGTTTTTTTTTAATTCTTATGTTGACCAAAGTTCATTAAACTGGCACCTTTGTTTTAACGTTTTACAGAATGCAAGCAGGTCTATTTGTATAGCCTTTACAGCTGTATGCATGGTCAGAACAAAGTTAAGCCCCTTCAACAACAAACTAAGAATGGAAACATCTCCTTGCAAGTCAGAAAGTTTGTCCATTCGCCATTTTCTTCTTCTCCTCAGTTGCCTCCCTCAAGCCAAGGTGAGGTGTTTACCAGAGTCTGTCTTACAATATTCTCTCAAGGGGGTTCCATTTTTCTTTTGAGGCTGGCCTTCAGGAAGTATTTAGTGTGTGTCTTACTCCCATAACCAGAAGACACAGTAGAGCTGCATTCATATGGTGAACATGCTTTACTTGCTCGTCTACTGAGCATCACAAAACCACTGCATCTGTATAGATAGTTGTCATCATGGTCTCTCTGGTCTCTATTGAATTTTTTTTTTTAAGATTAATAATTCATTTTCAGACTTGATGCAATCTTCTTTAATTGATGTGCAGCTTTTGGTTCAGCCTCCAATGCATGAATTTCATCAACCAATCTCGTGCTTGTAAGCATGATATTCCAACTGTATTTTAGTACATTCCTTGGTGCATTGTAAAATACATTTCACACAGTAGTCCCAAACATCAGCATTTTCGGTTGGAAATGGATGTTAGCCATTTATTACTTGGACAAACCTCTAAATGTCAGCCCCATTTCTAAACAATGTTCCAATGTGATTTTGTCATCAAAACATTTTTACACATGTTGCAGTTTTGTTATTTTGGATTGAATATTTATACCATATGTCCTAGCTTCCTCCTCTAATAGCGAGTTATACAGAATTAAATGCAACTGTTTTCAGACAATGAAACAAATTTAAATATTTTACCACAATTAGTTCCATGTAACAACATTTTCTTTGTACCTTCCCTACTTCAAGCTGCCACACACAAATACACACACACAATGTGTGTGTGTGTGTGTGTGTGTACATATATATATATATATATATATATATATATATATATACATACACACACATTAAAAATTATGAAATGTAATACACTTAGTCTGATGGCTTTAAATACAGAATGCAGATGGCAAAGTTTGCTGTGATTTATGTAGAGTTATATATGGCTAGTTGATTTCTAGTGTGAAAGTGCACTTGCTGTCCTAAATTATGATGTAGACTTAATCTTTAATTATTTAGTGATAACTAAACATGTTAAGTAATTAATTTGAGTGTTTAAAAAGTGTATTGTGTGTGTAAGGAAAATTCTTTTTTCTGCATGAAAGTCAATTGCCAAAGCACACAGGAGAACAAATTTTATCTTCTAGATTCTGGTGTTTTTCTTAAATGTACATATTCACAATGTGAGCAGCAGTTAGTATTCTATAGTGTGTTGCAGAATGTGCATTTGTATACATTATGACAGTTAGATTTTAACATGCAGTACTTTCTGCTGTTTTTAATTCAGCTTCTTCGTCCAGAGGAGGTTGAAATCTTAGTTTGCGGAAGCCATGACCTGGATATGCATGCCTTACAAAAGGCCACTCAATACGAAGGATTTACAAAAAATGACCCAACAATAAGGTATGCATCTGCTACTAAAATGCTTGTTATAAATATTGCTATTGGTGTATGCATTTTGTCTCAAAGGTCCACAGACTGTATATTTTTTTAATGTTTAAAGTGCATGCCGCATTTACAATAGATGCAAAGTTTTATGCCTCAGGCTAGCGTATTTTCTAACAACAATAATCTGCAGAGTATTCATTATCCACATAATTATTTCTGACTAATGCTTTTTAGAGCTACACAGGCTCAAGATGTCTGTGGAGCAGCCAACAGAATGGATATGTAAATCAAGTGCAGTTCTTATGTAGTTAAGTGACAGATGTATTAGCTGTCCGAAGAACTTTTGTCTATATTTTATGAACACACACATATATCTATATATGTGTGTGTATAAATATATATATATATATATATATATATATATATATATATATGTGTGTGTGTGTGTGTATATATATATGTGTGTGTGTGTGTGTATATATGTTTATATATATATATATATATATATATATATATATATATATATATATAGACTCCACCTAAACAGGGTATTTAATAAAAGAAGAAAACTTATAGCCAAAATCAGGAACAGCAATTACTTTAAAGACGAGTATTTTCTTATAAAACTAAACAAGAAACTAAGAGGCCTAATTAAGTCCAACAAGGCCAGGATAGACTTGCATGTTATGGATCGTCATAACGCGTTCTTCGTTATGTCTGGAACCTTAGTAGTGTGTTGAACTGGTAGTGAAAGGTAACACCTTCACTGATCAGGGTGACATAGCAAATCTACTGGCTGATAAATTTAGCTCAAACTGCATCACCCACAAGCTCTACCATGTGAAATCTGCTTCAACATACTTCCCCCCAGCTATCAGAAGGGATAAGCTGCTGGCAGCATTTGCTAAAGCCAAGAACACTGCCTCTATGGGTCCTGACAACATCTCCAGTTGCCTCCTGAACAGTCTAAAACATGATCCATCAGGACCACTTGAGGCACTCTTCATCTGCAGGTTTGAAACATGCTACAGTCCAAGTGACTGGAGGACTGCAACAATCATTCCCCTCTGAGTGCAGACCATCAACTGACCCCAGGGAATTACAGACCCATCAGTGTAACAATCCTAATATGCAAAGCCATAGAATGAATTATGGAAATGATAAACAAGGACATTAGCAACATACAGACATTGGAACCATTTCAATCTGGCTTTGTTAAGGGGAAAGTCATGCTTATTTAACCTAGTAGACTTCTTTGAGAGGTTCATCAAGGCAATGGATGAAGGTAAAACAGTGCATACTATAGGTTTATAGGTTTATAGGTTTATAGATTAGTACTAAGCTAACTGCCTTTGCAAGCTATTTTAAGCCTAGCCAATTATCCCTTGTGAGATTCAAACCCTGCATCTTGTGTTTGTAAGGCAAACACCTTAACCATTAGGCCACCCTCCCAACCCTATGTATCTTCACGTGACTAAGACATTCGATGCAATACCCCACTCAGGCATTGTTGAGAAACTCTCTGAGCTAGGAACAAATCCTTACACAACTCACTGGATTGCCAGCTGGTATACATGACCCAAGACGTCAGAATCAATGAGACCACCTCCACCAAGAGACTGGTCAGCAAGCAGT
This sequence comes from Protopterus annectens, assembly GCF_019279795.1. NCBI lineage: Eukaryota > Metazoa > Chordata > Ceratodontiformes > Protopteridae > Protopterus > Protopterus annectens. The sequence continues at coordinate 868,324,255 of NC_056748.1, forward strand.
GGTGTACCCCATGGCTCTGCTCTGAGCCCCGTCCTGTTTGGCATCTATGTCTGTAAATTCAGGGCTAATATTGAAGGCCACTGGCTCACCAAGTTACCAGATGCCTGTAAATTGGGAGCTATTATAGATTCTCCCCAAGACTGCAACATCTTGTTAGTGGGTTTGATACAGAAAAATGACTGATGCCAAAGCAGTGACCTAAAACCCAATGCCAAAAAATGTATTCTAATGCCCTTTGGGAAACTGTAAACTGAAGCTAATTACTCCATCAGTAAAATGCCTTTAAAAGTTGACCCAATTGTAAGGGATTTGGAACATATGTAGACAGACAGCAATCTGGCCTTTGACCAACACATAGCTAAGATAATAAGAAAATCATACTTTGTCACCTAGCTTATAGGTAAGGTTATGGCACTCGGGTCTAAGGAAGTAATCTCTCCTCAGCCCTTATCAGCCCTATCATTGAATACAATGCCCCCTTTAGTACATATCTAAACAAGCTCTTGCAAAAGTTGGTATGCCTACAAAGGTTTCTAACCAGGAGAATTCAGGGCATGAGTACCCTGTCCTATAGTGATCACTTAAAGGGTCTGTCTCAGTATTCAGTTTTCCTACAGGTGACTGAGAGGGAATGTTTCCCTGGCTTACAGGGCTCTCTCAGACCCCGCCCTGATGGCTCTCTTGCACATGTGCAAAACAACAGCATCAGAAAAAATAGATCCAAGGATCTGACGTTTCTTTGCAACATAAATAGAAAGTGTCTGAGAGACAGATATGTGAATCATGAGATATCCTTCTATTCCTATGTTGCAGTATTCTGCATATGGGTTTACCCTTCTAGTCTCATGTACGTACGGCCAGTATCCAAAAGCTTTCAGTCCCTTCTAGGTGCGTGAGACATCAGCTCTAGGTGAGAGTATGTGGTCCATAAAAGTGATGCTGGCACACACCAGCCCTCACAACTTTCCAGCTGCCAGTCATATGCCAGATGTTCCTGCTTCGCTGATGACCAGTTCAAGTTTCAATTTAAGTACCCCGTTGGAGACCTTTTCAGTTCTTCCTTTTATATTACTGCATTTTCATGTTATCCAGAAAGGGGAAATGTCACTGCGGCCATCAAATCCCCTCATAAAGACACCCATGATAACTGTTTGTTCTGTCTCGGACAGTCGCACGATTATAAGGCCTGCCCTATTTGCCAGGTGTTCGTTCCAAAAATGTTGCACAGTCATCTGCATACACTAAATTTGTACATAGAGAACCAACATCTGAAACAACATGCTTTATGTAAGGAGAGCTCATTGGATGTCGCCTCTGAACCGCCAAAAAAGAAGGCCAGATCTTTACAGCATGTAATGCTTGCTGAGCCTCTTCCAGCTGATCCACAGCCTGTGGCTGACATCTGCCTGGCCTTAGGATCTGGACCAGGATCTGCCACACCGGATGCCATGGGTCCCTCTGAGAAAGCCATTCTACCAGTGAGTGATAGCACGTCCACAGATGCTAATCCGGTGACTGTTTCAGATGCCAGGGGGAGCCAGCATGTTCAGGGGAACCTTCCGATTCCTTGCCTCAGACTTTGACACCTGCTCCTAAACAGACACCTGTTGGGACTATCAAGAGGAGAGAAAAAAGAAAGCATTTTTCCCACCCAGCAGAAAGTATTCCAGACTGGCAGGCTTTTAGGCAACACCTTTTCTCAGCTTTCATGTCCCTGAGGCATACATTAGCTACTTCTGCACCTTCTCCTCCTCTCTTTAGTCCTAGGGCTTAACTTGCAGAGACAGTTAACAGGGAAGTGGATATCTCTTCAGATTCCTTAGATGATTCCCTCTTGTATAATTCACAACTCTCTTCTCCTTTGGGTTATGGATCCCCAGAGGAAGAATCTATAGACCCAGATTCCCCTGTTGAAGACGTGACCTTCTCTGAAACTATTTTTAAGATGAAGGAACACTTCAAATGGGAATCCACAGACATGTCTGAAATACAAAAGAGGTTCTATGACCTCATTCAAATGGAAACACCAAGCCCTTTGGCTATTCCTCCTATGCTTCCCACCTCCGTAGATGCTTTTTCCACTGCATCTCTCAATCTGGACTCACAACCTCCTGCTCCTCATAGAGCAGATAGATTGTACAAAGTCCCAGACTCAGCTAAGCACTTAATTAAGTGCCCTCCAGCAGTTCCAGCTACCATTTCTGTCTCCACAGACAAAGCTTCCAAACTCTTGCCTACCACCACCATCCTTCATGCTGACAGCAAAACTAATGACAGGATTAGGCAAATAGATTTATACCTCTTCCACTTTAGAGCTACTAATTACCAGACTCTTATGGCAAAGTACGCCCTGTCTCTTCTAGACTCTGCTGCCAAACTGTTGGCAGACATTCCAGACTTCTCAGCCAAATCAGCTATGTCTTCTCTACTGACGCTTACATCCCAAGTCATCAGGCATTCTATTAAATTTAGCTAAGATGCTGCAGAATCCTCAGCAAGGTCAGCAATTTCATCTTCTGCACTTCGCAGATACTCCTGGCTGCACTTGCAACCTCTGCCAGATGACTTTAGGGCTAAGTTCAGTGATGCACCACTTGACAATGCTGCCTTATTTGGCTCAAAAGTAGCAGACCTTTTCAAATCCCTGCAACAAAAAGGAAGAGATGCAGAATCTTAAACATATGCTAGTTTTTTCTGTACCTAAATTCTGCAGGAGCTATCCTGCGAAAAAACAGTTCATCAGGAAACACTCCAGTCTTGCTCCTCAATCTAGACACAGGCAAGAAAGAAAGAAAAATCCTTCAGCTAGAGCACCTTCCTCCTCTAGTCAAAGGATGCCTTTTCAGGACAGGGCAGGTAGCGTCTGACTACCTGCCACTCCTGCCTCCCCCATCAGCTATCTCCATCTGCTCGCCTTTCCCACTGCCTTCCTCTGTGGAATCGGATCACTTCAGACAAGTGGGTCCTCTCCATCCTCCAAGAAGGTTACTTCCTGTCTTGGATAACCACCCCAGTAAGTCTTGGCAAGCCACAACCTCCTGCTCACCAACTGCCCCTCCTGACACCTGTACTGCAGTCTCTTTTTAAACCGGGGCAGTATAGAAAGAATCCCTCCCTCCCAATTTGGAAAAGGGTTCTACTCAAGGATCTTCCTAGTTCCCAGAAAAGAAAGGCCATGGAGACCCATCTTAGGCATTTCAAGGCTCAATCCTTTCTTAAAGGTGCCAATTTTCAAAGTGCTGACCCAGCCAACTCTATTTCCTCTTATGATGGGCAAAGGCTTCCTAGCTACACTAGACATCAAGTATGCCTAATTACACATTCCCATAAGACCCACACACAGGAAGTACTTAAGATTCTCAGTGGGCTCCTCACATTTGCAGTTATCTACCTTTCCTTTTGGACTCTCAACCACACCCAGAGTCTTCACCAAATGTCTGGCTCCAGTAATAGCCTTTTGCAGGTCAAAAAGGATACAAATATTCCCATACCTGGACAACATCCTTTTACAGGCTGCCAGCCAAAAAGCACTCCTAACCCATATCCAGTTCATGGTGTCTCTCCTACAGGCTCTTGGGTTCCAGATAAACTTCCCAAGGTCCAACCTCACACTGACCCAATTGTGCATTGTGTTCTTAGGGTGCAGAATCCACACAGACTTGATGGAGGCATACCAGTCCCCAGCAAAGGTGAGTTCTCTTACAGAGCATCTGCAAGGGATTCTACTCTCCCCTCATCTGACTGCAAGGCATTACCTCAGGCTATTCCCATGCTACCCCTACCTTGATTACACATGAGGAAACAACAGTGGTACCTACGCTCTGTCTTGAAACAGCAGAATCACCCAATGGAACACATTGTGCCTTTGCTTCCATGCTTAAAACAGGAGATCTTATGGTGGCTCGTCCAGGTGACACTCATCCCAGGACTTCCTCTCCAATCGCGTCAACCTTCTCATGTCATGCATACAGAAACCTCAGACCTGGGGTGGGGGGCCACTCTCAGCCATCGAAAGTTCAAGGCCTGTGGACATACAGGCAGAAAACAGAACACATCAATGCCAGGGAAATGAGGGGTGATCCTCCTAGCTCTTCAGGAATTTGCTCCGTTGCTCCAGAAGGGATCCCTCCTTATATACACAGAGAACACCACAGTCCTGCGGTATATCAACAAATGGGGGTAGGGGGACCAAGTCCTACCTACTCTGCAGACTGGCTACACTAGTGTGGGAAGTAGCCACTTTCCATGGAATTACCCTGAAAGCAGCATGTATTCCCTCTCTCCACAACTCCCAAGCTGATTTTTTGAGCAGAACCAGCACAAACAATCATGAATGAATGCTCCACAGGGACATCTTCCTGGACATGGTCCACAGATGGGGTACACCACAAATAGACCAGTTTGCTTCCGCCAACAAAAGGAAACTTCCTGAATACTATACCAGGCCACCAGACCCACAGGCACTGGCAACAGATAGCTTCACTATTTCATGGAAGGGGAAATACCTTTATGCATTCCCCCATTCCCCCTTATTCAGTGGGTCCTGCTACGGATTCAGCAGGATAATCCAAAAATCTTGCTGATGACTCCCTACTAGCCCCGACAGCATTGGTTCCCCTTACTCCTCCAGTTGTCCAAGGGCAGTCACCACAAGTTACCCCACAGAGTGGACCTTCTCACACAACACAAAGGATCTTTAATCCACCCACAGTGGCAGCTACTACACCTGACCCTGTGGCGGATAGGCTTCTGATCCCATACAGACACCTTTACAATGAGGACGTACTCAGTGTCCTGCAGGAGGCCAGGAGACCTAACACACAAAGAAATTACCTGTCTAAATGGAAAAGGTTCATTTCTTGGTGTCAAAATAAGCAGCTCAATCCACTTACCAGCGACATTCCCCTAGTGCTGTCTTATTTGTGCGAGTTACTTCAGACTGGCCTGGCCTACTCATCTATTAAAGCACACCAGTCTGCTATTTCTGCATGCCTACCCATGGATCCCCCCTTGGCATCCAGGCTGCCTTCAAAGCTCTTCCTCAAAGGGGTCCTACACTTCTGCCAGAAGGGTATCAGAGCTCCAGGCACTAATGGCTACCCCTCCTTTTCTTGTCTTTCGTAAAGACAGGTTTACCCTCAGGACAAATCTATCCTTCATGCCCAAGGTAGTCAATGACCTGTCTCTCAAGCAGGCCATCTACTTACCTGTTCTTTATCCAAACACACAAGGAAGAAGTGAAAGAATACTTCATTCCTTGGATGTTCACAGACAGATTATATTCTACCTTGACAACACTAAGTCTGTCAGAAAGACTGAGCAGCTTTTCATATCCTTCCACCCTAGAGCACTAGGGAAGGCTGTGTAGAAACAGACTCTTTCTACCTGGATCTCCAAGGTCATTACCTTTGTTACCAGCACCATGGTAAATCACTTCAGGAGAGTAAAAGCCCACTCCACTAGAGCCATGGCATACTCAGGGCCTTTCTGCAAGGGCCTGGACACCTCATCTATCCTGGAGGCAGCCACCTGGTCTTCACTTCATACTTTCACCAAACACTACAAACTAGACCACATCTCTAGGTCGAGGGCAGGGTTTGCTAGGGCTATCCTGCATGGGTTCCTGGAATCTACTTCCATACCAACCACCCCTTCTCAGTGAGCTTTGGCACTCACCCATATGCAGAATACTGCAACATAGGAATAGAAGGACATAGAAAAGTTGTGTATAAACTTACCATAGCCATAGATATTCTTCTCTTCCATGTGTCAGTATTCCTACCCTCCCTCCTTCCCTGCTTATCAGTTATGTTTCCCTCTCTAGATGCCAGTGACTTGGCATTGCCCTATTAGAACTGGCTCTGACTGGGGCCTTCAGTTCTGAGGGCTGGTGCACGCCAACGTCACTTTTATGGCCCACGTACTCTCGGCTAGAGCTGACATCTCACGCACCTGGAAGGGACTGAAAGCTTTTGGACACTGGCCGTACGTACATGAGACTAGAAGGGTAAACCCATATGCAGAATACTCCAACATGGAAGAGAAGGACATCTGTGGTTATGGTACATTTTTACACAACTTTTCTATTCTTGCACTAAGGAATAGGCTCTCCATCCATGTTAAAAAAGAGTTGTTCCCTTAACAATTGGATAGGAAATTGTAAATTTAGCCCACCTTATGTCCCTTATGGACAGAGGCCATAAATAAGAAAAATATTATCATAACTAACAACCCCCCCAACAAATCCTTAGGTACATCCCTACTAACATGCCCCTTGAATAAATACCCATGATACTCAGGACCCAAATGATTTGGGGTACGTGGCTAGACTTGTAAGGCCCTAGTGTTTGTTAGCCTAGTAACCACCCACAAACCTATGAAACAAATTGTTCAATGCATATAAGAAAGAGTATATCAAAATAGGATAAAACAGAAAATTAAAGAGGAGTACAACTTAGCAGTAATTTAATTTCATCATAATTTTTTTTGGGAATAAATAGCAAATTCAATTAATCATGTGTTTTATACAGACTGCAGCAAATGGTGGGCTCTTATCAATTATCTATGCAGTGGATGCAATTGGATTCTTCTTGGAAATGTTCCTTGAGGGTATTTTTAAATTACCTAAACCTTTCCTGATTTTTTATGTCACTTGGTAAGTGTTTCTAGATAGCAGATCCTTCTCTAATAGCAGTTTTGAAAGGAGGCTATGCTAGAGAAAGTAGTTGTTTTGAGAGATCCTAATTTCATATATATTTTTTTAACCAAGTGTAGTTTAAACTTTAGAAATAGGCAGCATATTTGATTTAGTACCTTCTATGTTAGTGAACTAAGTAGAAGTTTTGCCTTGTTAGTCTCTGATAGCCAATTGGTTTTTCAAGTAGTTTACAATGATTAACCCGAAGGTATAATAAAGGATAAATCTACAGATTTTATTCTTAGTCACATATATTGTAGGTGTACTGTGTGAAAAATTAAGCACTAAAAATGGGGAACCATTTTCAAGTTTTGGTAATAAGTTTTTAGAAATGGGTAAATGTGCATTTTGTGAGAGACAATGGCTGAACCTGTAACAAAGTTTTAATTATGCCATGACTTTATTAGTGACCTTGTCTGTGTGGGAAGTAAACGAGACTGTGGGGTCCTAGGTATCTTTGCTCAGTGACATCTGCAACAGTTCTCATTGCAATCCTTTGGTAGATTGGTGGGTTTATTAGGCAATTTCTTAGCAGTGAAGAAAACCATAAAGCTGGTCTTCTTGGAGTTAATTATGAGCTTATTAGAAGCCTTGTATATTTACTCAGGACAGATAAATTCACTTGAGACCGGCAAACAGAAGATTACTATAGTAAATGTGTGATAATTGTGTGATTTTTATCATGAGTAGGGCACTTAGTAATAGGTTTGCTACAATACCAGAAATTTTTATTTTTTATGTATTAGGAATAGGACTATAAATTGCATATGAGCTAGCATTTAGCATACAAAAAGGTCATAGTAATAGGGTTGTTAAAAGTACGTGACCATCATGCTCTCAACTGTCCAGATTTTTGCTTCATATTTTTGGTCTGTTCCTCAAAAAATCTGTGGTTTTCTGGAAAATTGTTGAGGACTAAAGTCACTAAATAATGATAAACATTTTAGATTCAGACTTCATATCCTTCAGAAATTGCATACAAATGCAAAACCTGTTATTCTAGAAACTTCTTTAAAATTATAAGAGCAATAAAATCTGTTCCTATTTTTGGGCCTTTATCCCAGCATTAGATGTTGATAGGTATGATTACCATTTTTGAAAGGTATGTCTTCAAGGAGATCATAGACTTGTACATAAAATCTATTTATTTTTTATATCTGCTGGGATTGAATTCCACAGGCTACTAATTTATAAAGAATATAGGTGGTCACCATTATAACTTTTGGATTTTTGAGCAAGTACTTGGTGTTGGCATAGTGAACATAGTTTTATGAAGTGTGTGTACCACCTGGCTGGTAATAAGTCATTTGTGTGGAGAGTTGGGGATGATGTGGGCAGTTTTAGTATGAGAATAGACTGGTAGATTAGGTAGCTCCAGCCAGTTAAGTGAGTGAAGTGCTGCACAATGATATGTTTGCTTAATATGGTTTTAATGTAAGATTTCTGCAGTTTAACTAACTGAGGGAACTGTAAGTTAATGAAAATCGATGAGGCATGTAGGAGACTAGGGAGTAGAAAGGTCTTAGCTGTAACCTTGTGGACATATTCTGTTAGGAAAGGTTTCACTTCATAAAGAACCCCTAGTTTGCTGTTAGCTTTATGAACTGAATTGCATGTTGAATGTGCTGAATGAATCTTTATCTAGTTGGCTTGCATTTTGCATTGGCTCAATTCTAAAATTATTGGCTAGTTTTAAGTCACAAGAATCTGGTTATGAGGTGAGAGGTAAAAAAATACTTGAATTTGGATTTGAGAGTAATTTATATTGTTATAGAATGTTTTAATTTTTGTAATGCAGTGGAGCTGTTTGAACAAAGAATTGTGCACATACTGGTGCTGAGTGCTGCATATTATGTTTCATTTACTGGGTGAGAGACTGTATGCATCTTATTTGTAAAGGTCCTTATATTGAACCTGATGACGATGCACACAGTATAATTTGTTGATGAGTCGACAGCTTATTAACCCAGCATACACACTGTGTTCAGTGACTGAGGTAACTTTTAAACCTTTTGATTATATTGCTTATAAGATCTAGTTCCCCGACTCATAGTAATACTGTGGGATGTGAGACTGTATCAAATGCTTTGTAAAGGTCTGAAAATAGGGATGCAAAATGTCACCTTCATTTTGCTCTCATGAATATTGCTTATGAAGGTTAGTAATGCTGTTTCCTTGCTATGGCCTAGCCTAAATCCATGCTGTGTTTTGCAGTACAGCATTCTCGAATAGGTCATTGATCAGCTGTATTTTAGATAGGGGGGCAAGGTGTTCTATATAGATCTGTAGTTTGCTAGTCCAACCAATTTATCATCTTTAAGTAAAGGAATAAAAGGACTGCTTCCAGAGTGTGGGGACTATTTCTTCTTGGAGAGAATGATTTATAAGTGTAGATACTAGGTATACAATTTCTTGTGCAGCTGTTTTGAGATACTGTACTTGTAGATTATCAGCTACAAGAGAGGTGGTTTTAATTTTTTTTAATTTTTTTTTTATTTTTTATTATGGTGATAAGTCAGACGGTAGCAGTGACAGTGTCCACAGTATTTTATGATATGCTGCATGCAATGTATATATTAAGGGAGTTAGCAGTATTTATGTAGTTTGAATTAAATCTACAAGACATATTCTAGTTTGTTTCACCTCTATAAGGGCAGGATTATGATCCATGAAGGGGTTGTATAAGTTTAATGACTGTGGCCCATAATGGTTTTGGAGATTTACTGTGGTTTTCTTGTCTATTTTAGTACATTTGTTTAGTATTTATGATACATACATACATTTCAAGCACGGCTTTAATGCCCTTCTAGCCTGCCAATGTACCAAAACAGTTGTTCCCATAATAAATGTCCAGGCTGTTCTTACAAATATCTAAACTAGTGCTTGATTTAATGTAATTTGATAGTCTATTCCATGCATCAGCTGCTCTCTCAGAGAACCAATTAGTACACTTCTCATTCCTATAGAATCTTCTATGTAGGTTGTTTGATGATTCTCTACTACTTTTTGATAACCCCAAACATTCCCAGAGATAGTTGTCTAAATGCCGTATTATATACCTGAATAATGTCTCCTCTTAAATATCTGTATTAGACACTGTACAAGTTTGGATATTTTAGTTTTTCATAATACCTTAAATTTTCACATCCATGGATGCCCTTGGTATATTTCTACTGTACTCTTTCCAGTTTATTCATGCTTGTTTTTCTTATAAAGTTTCCGTACTGTTATTCCATACTCAAGTTTGGATCTAATATAATTAACAAACAATTACTTCCTCATTTCTGATTTCCCAGATTTTAAAAATATTTTCATACAACCTATAATTTTATAACTATCATTAACCAATTATTTGATGTGATTAGAAAAACTCAAAACTGAATCAACTCCTATACTCAGGTCCTTAAATGAGTTTACAGTTTCAATCACCGTGTGCTGTATTAAACATTTACACTTCAGTTATTGTCTTCCAAATATTATATACTTAGTTTTTGATGTGTTTATCAGCATATTATTTGCCTGTGCTAAAATGGTCAATTTAGTCAAGTTCTTTTGATGATATGCCCTATTTGAAAAACCTGTAATCAATTTAACCAATTTCAAGTCATCTGCATACAGACTGTAGAACAGTTCAGGTGAAAAAGATAAGTCTGAAAGATGCATTCTAAACAAGTATGGACCTTGGACAGAGTCCTGTGGAACACCTTGACTATAACCAAGAATTTCACCTATCCAATTGTTGTATGATACTTACCATGTCCTATTTGTAAGAAATGCAGCTATCCATCTTCTCGAGTATATAAATACCTAGTTACTCTAATTTATTGATTAATGTTTTCTGTATGACCCTGTTAAATGCTGAAGTTAAATCTATATAAATTACATCACAGCACAATGTTCATTCATAGCTGTTATTATATTGTTATAGAACATCATGTTACAGTTGATAAAAGCTCTATTTTCAACATATGCTATGGTTTCAAGTTCTAACCTTTCATATTCTGACAGTAACTTATCCGATATTACCTTTCCATTCTTTTCCACAACATGAATGTAGACTTAGAGGTTTATATGACTCTGGTTTGTCCTACTCCCCTTTCCTTAAAAATACAGGTTTAATGAGCGCATATCTCTAATCTTAAGGAATCTCCCCATATGTATACGACCTAGTAAAAAATAAATATAATGGTACTGTAAGTTCTTGATAAAGTTTTCTCAGGCCATTATTACTAATTCTGTCTCCTTCCTATGCTTTGTTTGGATCCAGTTGGCATAGTTCTTTTTCAATATAGTATAATTTGATTTTAGTATGTGAGGTTACCTGAATGTCACTAGGACAACTTATCACCCCCTTTGTGGAGACAAACTGTTTTGAATAAGATGTTGTAAACACATCTGACATCTGTTGTGTGAGAAAAAGTTTTAGAATATACACACAGTTTTTCAGGTTGTATGTCTTTACTCCTACCATATCTTATGTATCTATAAGTTGGTTTCCTAATATGCTCAATATCATTATACAACTTTTCTTCAGATTTTTCTTGATCTTGTCTCAAAGTAGACTTAATTTGTTTGTCCAGCTTGTTTGTTTCAGTTTTCAAAGTTGTATTTCAACCTCTTTTCCATTTCTAATATGTTTTGTCTCTCTCCTTAATCAGGTATGTTGTTCCTATGGAAGTATATCCCACTGACATTGTATGCCTAGATCCCAATAAGCTTTTTATTTCATTTTTTTTGTACTCAAAAAATTTCTTTTCAAAACTTTCCACATTTCCGTTTGCAGTTTTTCCACTGAACATATCACTGCAGTTAGTTTTACGGGTCTATATTAGGAGCACGAAAATGCTTCTGAGCGAATATGGAAACAGCGAAACACAGTCATCAAATCACATTTAAGCGATTCAATGAACATGTCATAGGGCAAGGAGATAGTTGGCCAACTCCACAGGGTTGCTCTTTCCTTCCCTATAGTGTGATCTCGGAGTTGATATATTTAGTTAGGGGGGGGTGTGGGGGGCAGAGCCCCCCACCTGTTTATGGTGTTAAATTATTTTTTTTAGCGAATGGCCACGTAAGTTTTTTTCCCTAGGGAAAAATTTGCTTACGTGGCCGTTCGCTATTTTTAGGTTTCATGCATTATGTGTCGACTTTTATGTAGTCGCACATATGCATGTTCAGTCTTATGATATAGACCCAGTTTTACATAGTGATTGTTTTGCTTCTTTATAATCTGTTACTTTCTCTGCATTGGTTTATATTTCAGCTTTGCAGAATTATCTAGCAACAAGTTAACCTTTATAATCCCATGATCACTGCACATCACTGGTGGTAAAACTTGACATGAAGTAACAGTATTTATTTAGGATCACAAACAATGTCTATTATGTTCGTTTCCCTGGTAGTTTTTTAAAAATCTGAAGCAATTGTTGTTCCTGAACATAATTTCTGAATAATTTCCTTGCTAATGTTGTTGAATCAATATTACTTCAGTCTGTTTCTGGTAAAGTTAAGTCTCTGCTCGCTATTATTCTTCCCTCCTGTGTTTTATGCAACAAATGTATGAATTCCTCTGGGTCATCACCACTTGACTTTGATGGTGGTCTGTATACTTCAGCAATATATGTTCCAGGGTTGTTTTTAATGACACAGTTACACAATCTGTAGTATTGGTGTTATCACTGAACATGTAGTAATTACAGGTTTCATAACAGTCTTTAATCCCTATCATAATAACTCCAACTGATTTTCGTTAGAATGTGTGTTACAGTAAAAAAATGTATCCAAATAAAAAATGAAAAACACCATGCCACAGCTGAAGAGTACTAAATAAAATCCACTTTAATAAACAGTAAGCGCTTTCACACTAATTCGTGCTTTATCAGACCACACATATACTTAAAAAAACATTGCACTTAAATATCAGACATATTTAAAAAATAGCCAATAAAAAACAGCAAACAATTAATGATAAATCAGATCCTTTTCATTTAAAGAGCTTTTGCTCTTTTAACACTGGTTTAATGGAAGTCCTACCATTAATACCGTGTAATCTCTCAGCTTGTAGACGGATAATCCAATCAAGTTCACGTCCCTCGGTATAATTTCTTAGATCACCACCACATACACTAGCTCTAACCATTTCCACAACTCTAAACCCAAATGAATGACCAGCACCATATTCAATACAATGCTCAGCCAAAGCATTATGTATATCCTGTCTATTAATACTGTACTGGTGTTTCCTTATCCACTCCATAAGGGAACGATTGGTCTTCCCTATGTAGAAGCAGCTGCAAAGTCTGCAGTTTGCTAAATAAATAAGGTCGGTCCCTACTCCTGCAATTCGCCTGCACCTTAAATACAAACTCTTTGCCAGTTACGGGATGGGTAAAACTATCACTCATATCTATAAAATCGCAGTAACGACAACTCATACATCTCGTAGTTCCAGTTTGTTGAGTATTATTAAGACCTGAGACTTCCTGACATCTATATTTATAACATAGCTGTCACTTAAGGCTTTTCTTATTTTTAAAAATAAAACTAGGTTTAGCCCCTACCACATTCTTTAAAGCTGCATCCAAGTGCAGGATAGACCAATTGTCTCTAATGATATTTAAAATAGTACTCACATCATTTGTGTAGCACAAAGAAACAAAAACATCATTGTGAATACGCAAATTATTAACTCCACCACAGTCAGTATTGACAGGGTTAGGTTCATCAGAGTATAAAGGTCGAGAACCCAGCCACAGGGGATGCACAAGCCAGTGCATTTCTTTGTGCTCGTCCCAAGCCCAGATAAATGGGTAGGGTTGCGTCAGGAAGGGCATCCGGCATAAAACCTCTGCCAAATGACTTTTGCGAACAACATTTCATATTTCCATACCGGATTGGTCGAGGCCCGGGTTAACAATGACCACCACCAGTACTGTTAGCCAACAGGGTGCTGGCAGAAATTGGGCTACTGTTGGCCGAAGGAGAAGAGGAGGGGGAAGGCATGCCCGAAGGCAGGAAGAGAGGAGGAAGGTTAGGAGTGTAGTAGTGAGGGTAGGAACTTTGAATGTTGGCAGTATGACTGGTATAGGGAGAGAGCTAGCTGATATGATGAAGAGAAGGAAGGTTGATATATTGTGCGTGCAAGAGACCAGATGGAAGGGAAGTAAGGCCAGATGTATAGGAGGCGGGTTCAAATTGTTCTATTATGGTGTGGATGGCAGGAGAAATGGGGTAGGGGTTATCCTAAAGGAACAGTATGCCAAGAGTGTTTTGGTGGTGAAGAGAGTGTCTGATAGAGTGATGTTTATGAAGCTTGAAATTGATGGTGTACTGATAAATGTTGTTAGTGCACATGCTCCACAAGTTGGGTGTGCGATGGATGAGAAAGAAAAATTTTTGGAGTGAGTTGAATGAAGTGGTGGTGAGTGTACCCAAGGGTAAGAGACAAGTGATTGGAGCAGACTGCAATGGGCATGTTGGTGAAGTGAACAGATGGGATGAGGGGGATGAGGAAGTGATGGGTAGGTATGTTGTTAAGGAGAGGAATGCAGAAGGTCAGATGATTGTGGATTTTGTGACAAGGATAGACATGGCTGTGGTGAATACGTATTTTAAGAAGAGGGAGGAGCATAGGGTGACGTACAAGAGTGGAGGAAGATGCACACAGGTGGATTATATCCTATGTAGGACAGCCAGTCTGAAGGAGATTGGAGACTGTAAAGTGGAGACAGGAGAAATTGTAGTTAAGCAGCATAGAATGGTGGTCTGTAGGATGACGTTGGTGATCAAGAAGAGGAGGAGGAGTGTGAAAGCAGTGCCAAGGATTAAATGGTGGAAGTTAAAAAAGGGTGATTGTGAGGTGAAGTTCAGGGAAGAGTTAAGACAGGCACTGGGAGGCAGTGAAGAGTTACCAAATAGCTGGGTAACTACAGCAGAGCTAGTAAGGGAGACTGCTAGAAAGGTGCTTGGTGTGACATCTGGAGAGAGGAAGGAGGACAAGGAGACCTGGTGGTGGAATGAGGAAGTACAGGAGAGTATACAGATGAAGAGGCTGGCGAAGAAGAAGTGGGATTGTCAAAGAGATGAAGAAAGTAGACATGAGTATAAGGAGATGAGGCACATTGCAAAGAGAGAGGTGGCGAAGGCTAAGGATAAGGCATATGGAGAGTTGTATGAGAGATTGGACACTAAAGAGGGAGAAAAGGACCTTTACCGATTGGCTAGACAGAAGGACAGAGCTGGGAAAGATGTGCAGCAGGTAAGGGTGACAAAGGATAGTGAGGGAAACTTACTCACAAGCGAGGAGAGTGTGTTGAGTAGATGGAAAGAGTACTTTGAGGGGCTGATGAATGAAGAGAAGGAGAGAGCGAGAAGGTTGGATGATGTGGGGATAGTGAATCAGGAAGTGAAACAGATTAGCAAGGAGGAAGTAACAACAGCTATGAAGAGGATGAAGAATGGAAAGGCTGTTGGTCCAGATGACATACCAGTGGAAGCATGGAGGTGCTTAGGAGAAATGGCAGTGGAATTTTTAACCAGATTGTTTAATGAAATTTTAGAAAGTCAGAGGATGCCTGAGGAGTGGAGAAAAAGTTTTTTGGTACCTATCTTTAAGAATAAGGGTGATGTGCAGAGCTACAGTAACTACAGAGGGATAAAATTGATCAGTCACAACTTGAAGTTATGGGAAAGAGTAGTAAACACTAGCTTAAGAAGGGGGGGGGGTGATGATTAGTGATCAGCAGTATTGTTTCATGCCAGGAAAGAGCACTACAGATGCAATGTTTGCTCTGAGAGTGTTAGAGAAATACAGAGAAGGTCAGAAGGAGTTGCATTGTGTCTTTGTGGACTTAGAGAAAGCATATGACAGGGTGCCTAGAGAGGAGTTTTGGTATTGTATGAGGAAGTTGGGAGTGGCAGAGAAGTATGTAAGAGTGGTACAGGATATGTACGAGGGTAGTGTGACATTGGTGAGGACTGCAGTGGGAGTGACAGATAAGTTTAAGGTGGAGGTGGGATTACATCAAGGATCAGCTCTGAGCCCTTTCTTATTTGCAATGGTGATGGACAGGTTGACAGATGAGCTCAGACAGGAAGCCCCGTGGACTATGATGTTTTCAGATGACATTGTGATCTGCAGTGAGAGTAGAGACCAGGTTGAGGAGACCCTGGAGAGGTGGAGATATGCTGTAGAGAGGAGAGGAGAGGAATGAAGGTCAGCAGGGCTAAAACAGAATATATTTTTGTAAATGAGAGGGAGGGTAGCGGAATGGTGAGGATGCAGGGAGTAGAGTTGGTAAAGGTGGATGAGTTTAAGTACTTGCGATCAACATTTCAGAGTAATGGTGAGTTTGGAAGAGAGGTGAAGAAGAGAGTACAGGCAGGGTGGAATGGGTGGAGAAGAGTGTCAGGAGTAATTTGTGACAGACGGGTACCAGTAAGAGTGAAAGGGAAGGACTACAAGAGGGTAGTGAGACCAGCTATGTTAAATGGGTTGGAGACGGTGGCATTGACAAAAAGGCAGGAGTCAGAGCTCGATGTGGCAGAGTTAAAGATGTTAAGATTTGCACTGGGTGTGACTAGGATGGACAGGATTAAGAATCAGTATATTAGAGGGTCAGCTCAGATTGGACAGTTTGGAGACAAAGCAAGAGAGGTGAGATTGCGTTGGTTTGGACATGTGCTGAGGAGGGATGCTGGGTATATTGGGAAAAGGATGGAGCTGCCAGGTAAGAGGAAAAGAGGAAGGCCTAAGATAAGGTTTATGGATGTGGTGAGAGAGGACATGCAGGTGGTTGGTGTGAAAGAGCAAGATGCAGAGGACAGGAGGAAATGGAAACAGATGATCCGCTTGCACGACCCCTAATGGGAACAGCTGAAAGAAGATGATGATGAGAGTATAAAGGTCGAGCCCTACCATTCCTATGGCCAATGCTCTCATTAAATGCTGTATTAATTCTAGATCTCTTATACCCTCTATGTAGAAACTCATCACTCAACCTAGCTGTATCACTAAAAAACAACTCCTCTCTATTATTCATGCAGGAAACACGCATACCTTAACAACATTTCTGAAGACATGGCCAGGGTGCATGGTACTATGATGTAACATCGTATTCTTTCTACATTCTTTCCTAAATAGAGTAGTAATAAGTTTACTCTTGTCAACTATGAGCTTGACATCTAGGTAATCAATCTCTTTAGATGAATATCTATGGGTAAATTTCAAAAAAGGAACAGTGCTATTGAGATATCCCGTAAATTCTAGTAGACTAGTCTCAGCACCATGCCAAACAAAAACAAATTGTCTACAAACCTTTTGTAAATTCTAATATGATTCATATAAGTAGAGAGCAGTACAAACTCAGTCTCCCATTGGGCCATAACAATGTTGGCATAGCTATTGGCACAACTAGTGCCCATACCCATGCCAACCTTCTGTTAAAAACTTGATCTTCATACAAAAAGAGGTTGTATTCAAGAACAACCTCTAAAAACAAACAAATCAAATCAGCCTGGTCAGCAGTCATGTTTTTACCTAGCATAAATTCCTTGATCATATCAATACCCAAATCATGGGGTATGCTGGTAAATAACGATACAACAAGCTGCAGAAAACTAAAAAGCTGTCTAGGGATATGACTGATTACTCTAAAGACCAAGTGTTTGCTTGGCGTAGAGATGAATCTGTGAGTAATCAGGCAACTTCTGCTTTCCCTAATAATGATAGATCAGCAATAAATCCTGCAGTGATTCCTGCTACTGACCCTGAGACAATTTTGACTGATTCTTCTATAACCGTCGATATAGAGCCGCAAGGGCTTGTTACTTCCATTTCTTCAGTTGCTAACCACAATAGGACTGTGGCTCCTTTAAATTCTGTGCCTACTTTAACAATGAGTGATGTACGACCTAATACTAGCCATAATCATGGCATAATGGGTGTTTCTCTTTAGAGCAGCCTCTGCCTGTTCGGCAGAAGGGAATACGATATTCCCGGCGTTCACAGAGCCAGGGCAGGAAACGCCAGTGGCAGAATGAAGACTCTCGTACACTAACTTTGAAGAGGATGTAGAAAGAAACCAGAATTGGTTAGTTTTTAACTTGTCTAGTAAGACATTGACTGCTGCACAGAATGCCCTATTACAATGAAACCTGAGTTTTATTCCAGCCCAATCTTCCGATTTTAGTCAGACTATTATTGATATTAGGCTGTTTGCACGTAAATCCATGCTCAAGACAATGTTACCAAGCACTGATATATCTGTACGTACCGATTGCGATGGGTTGAGGAAACCTAGTACATTTCAGCCCGTACTCAGTCCTGTTCTTGAAACATTTGTGAAAAAATGTGAACATGATTTGTATAATGCTTATTATAATGGACAGGTTAAAAGTGAGTTTTTTAATATTAATGCTAACGAGAGACGTGCCCTTTCAGAATTATGGAATGATGCTTCATTAATCATTAAGCCCGCCGATAAGGGTGGTGCAATAGTTTTGATGGATTATGATTTTACAATTCTAGGATTTTGCAAATGTTGGATGATTCTGATGTATATATTAAAGTTGATAGAGATTTTGTTAGTAATGTTCAAGATAAGATCATGTCTGTCATCTATGATTGTTTTAGCATCAATATTGTTACGAAGGAGATAAATGATTTTTTGATAGTGGAATTTCCTACAATACTTTATGCTTTGCCTAAGATACACAAAAATTCCATTAGCCCACCCTTTCGACCAATAGTTTCTGGTAGGGGTTGGTTGATGGAACCCTTCTCCCTTTATGTGGAGAAGAGGCTGAGGCCTTTATTGAATGGTGAAACCCAAGTACTTAGTGATAGTAAACAGTTTTTGACACAGCTTTATGCTGCTACTAAGGATATGGTTCTTGATAATACATGTTTTTTGGTATGTTTGGATGTTGTATCGTTATTTACCAGCATACCCCATGATTTGGGTATTGATATGGTCAATGAAAAGGAATTTTTGCTAGGTAAAAACATGATTGTTGAACAGGCTGATTTGATTTGTTTGTTTTTAGAGGTTGTTCTTGAATACAACCTCTTTTTGTATGAAGATCAAGTTTTTCAAGAAAAGGTTGGCATAGCTATGGGCACTAGTTGTGCCAATAGCTACGCCAACATAGTTATGGCCCAATGGGAGACAGAGTTTGTACTGCGCTCTACTTATATGAATCATATTAGAATTTATAAAAGGTTTGTAGACTGTTTGTTTTGTGTTTGGCATGGTACTGAGACTAGTCTACTAGAATTTATTGGATATCTCAATAGCACTGTTCCTTTTTTGAAATTTACCCATAGATATTCATCTAAAGAGATTGATTACCTAGATGTCAAGCTCATTGTTGACAACCAGGGTAAACATATTACTACTCTATTTAGGAAAGAATGTAGAAAGAATACAATGTTACATCATAGTACCATGCACCCTGGCCATGTCTTCAGAAATGTTGTTAACGGCCAGGGTATGTGTGTTTCCCACCTGAATAATAGAGATGAGTTGTTTTTTAGTGA
Source organism: Protopterus annectens (assembly GCF_019279795.1). Classification (NCBI taxonomy): domain Eukaryota; kingdom Metazoa; phylum Chordata; order Ceratodontiformes; family Protopteridae; genus Protopterus; species Protopterus annectens. The sequence goes on from NC_056748.1 coordinate 868,343,490, forward strand.
TACAGCTAGGTTGAGTGATGAGTTTCTACATAGAGGGTATAAGAGATCTGAAATTAATACAGCATTTAATGAGAGCATTGGCCATAGGAATGGTAGGGCTCGACCTTTATACTCTGATGAACCTAATCCTGTCAGTACTGACTGTGATGGAGTTAGTAATTTGCGTATTCACAATGATGTTTTTGTTTCTTTGTACTACACAAATGATGTGAGTACTATTTTAAATGTCATTAGAGACAACTGGTCTATCCTGCACTTGGACCCAGCTTTAAAGAATGTGGTAGGGCTAAACCTAGTTTTATTTTTAAAAATAAGAAAAGCCTTAAGCAATAGCTGTGTTATAAAAATAGATGTCAGGAAGTCTCAGGTCTTAATAATACTCAACAAACTGGAACTACGAGATGTATGAGTTGTCGCTACTGCGATTTTATAGATATGAGTGATAGTTTTACCCATCCCGTAACTGGCAAAGAGTTTGTATTTAAGGTGCAGGCGAATTGCAGGAGTAGGGACCTTATTTATTTAGCAAACTGCCGACTTTGCGGTTGCTTCTACATAGGAAAGACCAATCGGTCCCTTATGGAGCGGATAAGGGAACACCAGTACAGTATTAGTAGACAGGATATACATAATGCTTTGGCTGAGCATTGCATTGAATATGGTGCTGGTCATTCATTTGGGTTTAGAGTTGTGGAAATGGTTAGGGCTAGTGTATGTGGTGGTGATCTAAGAAATTATACCGCGGGATGTGAACTTGATTAGATTATCCATCTACAAGCTGAGAGATTACCCGAATGGTAGGACTTCCATTAAACCAGTGTTAAAAGAGCGAAAGCTCTTTAAGGAAAAGTATCTGATTTATCATTAATTGTTTGCTGTTTTTTATTGGCTATTTTTTAAATACGTCTGATATTTAAGTGCAATTTTTTTTAGTATATGTATGGTCTGATGAAGCACGAGTTAGTGTGAAAGCACTTAACTTTTATTAAAGTGGATTTTATTTAGTAGTCTTCAGCTGTGGCGTGGTGTTTTTTTGTTTTTTATCTGGATTTGTGTTTGCTGGTTAACACCACTTGTTTTTGGGAGTGTTTTTTTTTGGTTTAAAAAAATGTATACCCTGACAGAACTGTTTTCCAGTCAATGTTGTTTAACCTTGTTTCACAAATAGTAACAACATGCATTTTGTGGTAACATAGCAAATTCTCCATTTAAAAAAAACTTTATTATAAATCCTCCTAGCATTAACATCCATCAGAGATGCATCAAATGGTGCTATCTGTGAACTGTTAAGTTTTCAACTTGGCTAAAATTCTGCCTTGTGTTTGTCAAATATTGCAATTTATCTGCTGAAAAACTTTATTCCCTGCTCTTGACAAATGCTCACCATCCTATCTGAACATGCATGCCCAACAGTAGGCTCTAATCCTCTACATATTTATGTTTTTTTAAAACGGGACATTTTTTTTCATGTAGGTTTTTACCCCAAAAATCTTTTCATTCACAGTGACCTGACTCTCCTTTCTATATATGATTTGTGTGAAATAGGTCCTGACACCTGTACAAGCTATGCTATCTAAGAGGGCTGTAAGTTGCCTACTAACATTCAAAGGTCTTGCAAATGAGATCATTTGTATGGCACAAATTAAAACAGATCCGTACTGTCTTATATTAAGGAGTTCTAAGGCTTGTCTCACATCCTCTGTTTTTCCCCTGGCAGCATACCACTGTTTGATGTTCATTATCTTCTCTGCAAATGTATCGGTTCCTCTAATAATTCAGTCTCCATTTGCAAGAATATCTTTTTTGACCAGATCAGAAGAATCTTCAGCTTCTAATTCAGTAATATCTGCAATGTTACTTTTTTCATAGGAATGATCTCCATCACCACTAGTCTTATTAATCCCACTGTTTTCACTGATATTAAATTTGCAAGCATACAATTTTCATGCAGCTGACTTTGTCTATCACCAGCTTCAGCCATGTTGTCAGCATCTGTTTTGTCTTTTTTTTCCTTACAGTAATGTTCATCAATCCTTCCATGTTCAATTTTGATTTTTCCTTTTCAGCTGTCACGTGCCTCTTTTCTACCTTCTCTTTTGAAAAAAATGCTGCCCTTTTCTGTAGACTGAATGTTTTCTGATAGAAAAATGTCATCATTCCCTGTAATCTGTTTGCTACATGACAAAGCACTGTCCATTCTAGTAGGTATTCCTTTTACTTTATAGACATTTATCCATTTCTTTTTCTTCCTTTCTTTCTTTTCTTATTTCATTCTAAATGCTCTAAATCCTCAGATTGCTGAATACTTGTATCCAGAATTCCAAAGTTGTTGGGAGCATTGTCTTGTTTCATAGAGGTTGACTGATCTTTACAGATAATAAACACCTTGGATCCTGGGAACTACCATCCCATCAGTCTGACGAGCCTGATCTGCAAGGCTATGGAACGTATTATCATGGAACTTATAAACAAAGATATTGGCAACCTTCAAACATTGGACCCCACCCAGTTTGAGTTTGTGAAGGGCCGATCATGTCTCCTGAACCTGATTGACTTCTTCGAATCAGTCTCCAGAGATGTGGATGATGGTAAGGCAGGCCACACAGCCTATCTGGACCTCGCCAAGGCCTTCGACACCATCACCCCACTCTGGAATCATAGATAAACTTACTAAGCTGGGCATTAATCCTACATCAATCGATGGGTTGCCAACAGGATTACTGACAGAACCCAGACTGTAAAAGTAGCTGACTCCAAATCCAGCTCCAGGCAAGTGACAAGTGGAGTACCTCAGGGTTCAGTCCTGGGACCACTCTTGTTTGGCATCTACTTCTCTGAAGTACAGGCCAACACTAAAGGACTCTGGCTAACAAAGTTCACAGATGACTGCAAACTGGGAGCCATTATTGAATCCCCAAATGATGTGGATATTCTACAAAAGAGCCTTACAGAAACAGATGCTTGGTGCCAGAGCCATGGGCTCAAGCTCAATGCCAAGAAGTGTATAGTTATCCCCTTTTGGAAAAAAACATGTACCCATGAATTACCACATAGGTGGCAGTACATTAAACACCAAAAGTGTGATAAGAGACTTAGGAACACAGGTGAACAGTGGTCTCACCTTCGATAACCACATCGCCACAACAGTCAGGAAATCCTTTTATGTGGCACACCTCATCACTAAGGGCTTTTCATCCTGAAAAAAGGAGGTCATTGTCCTACTGCACTCATCCCTCATTAGACCCATCATAGAATACAACACCCCATTTGGTATGTACCTCTCAAGACATCTGCAACAACTGGAAAGGCCGCAGAAATACCTCAATAAAAGAATCACAGGCCTAAAGCAGATGTCCTATGTTGACCGACTAAAAAAACTCCACCTATACTCTGTCGCATATCGTCTACTCAGAGGCGATATCTGCTTAATATACAAGACCATGTCAAATCCAAAGCTGTTGGACATGCTACACTTGAAATCCCAGTCCATCAGAGCCACATGCTCCAGGGACCTAAACCTTGTCATCCCAATGAACAAAACATGCTGGGGGAATAGGTTCCTGACCCAGAGACTCCCAATACTCTGGAATAGACAGCCCATATATGTCAAGCAGAGCACCTCCTTGGCCCTCTTAAAAAGGAACCTTGACGACTGGATGTGGGGTCCAGGGAAATAAATATTGTGGGAAGAAATAGCCAGGGAATTGTTATGGCTAGGCTTGTACAGGCCTTAGGGCCGATAACCTAGTACCAACCTATGAACTACGTACTTGTGTTTGTTTTACATGATAGTAAATTGACTGGAGCTTTTCTCTTTGGGTCTCCACTGAAAATGGGCCCTTGGCTTATTTGGACTTACCCAGTTAACAAATGTCATATAAATAAAATAAAATAAACAATAGACACATCCTTTCCCAAATGTGTTCTGTTTGCTCTTTGCCTAACATTATTTATCTCACCAGTCCAATCAATATATGTAACAACAGTTCTCCAATCCATGCCAACTGCACAACTGCAATCATCATCAGTAAGTCTAGATTTAATACTAGTAATGGTAAGCAAATCATCCAACTTTTGACATGAGGAACACAGATCAGTTTTGCCAGGTGTTACATACATAGTTTTATGACACTGTACAAGAAATTTCTCCTTTAACAAATCTTTAATGGCATACTCCTTTAAGGAATCCTTATTCAGCTGCAAATTAATAAAATATTCTAAAAGAAGAGAATAATCAGCATTAATTACCACAGGATTCAAAGAGAAATTACATCAACTTCTGTGAGAAAAATCACACAAACCGTATACAACTAAATGGTAAATTAAGGTGCTGCTCTGACAGAACAAGTTCTGAAAGTCAGACAAAAGTTGGAATTCCTTTACATCACACACAGTAGCTTATGCTCACTGTAGTTCGCAGTAACACCTCTTTTTAACAGCAGGGGTGGCCCGTGCTATTGGACTGCCGGACTGCAGCCCCCTCAGCTGTAAAATAAAAGAAAAAGAAGAAAATAAAAGAAAAGATAAAAAAAATTAAAAAAATCGCTGACTTTCGTGCATGCGCACTAGTCCGGACTGCTGCTGAGACAGTCTGGAGCATGGAGCATGTGCAGACTGTCTCAGCAGCAGTCCGGACTGGCAAACATGTAAGAACAGAGCTCCCAGAAGTCTATGCAGTTTTAACTGCATAGACTGTTGCTGGGAACAGGTCGGACCCTGACTGCAACATCAGCAGGCAGGCTGGAGATCTCGCAGGGATGTAATGGTAAGGAGTCTCGTCGGGGATCTCAAGGGGATGTGCGTGAATGTGCCAGCTATGGGATGTATGTAATGGCCCCAGCTATATGGATCGCGGACAGGGGAAGGTATCTACATCGCCATTGCCCTATGGGTGTGTGGAAGGGACAGGGGAAGGGATCTACATTGCCATCACACTATGGGTGTGTGGAAGGGATCTACATCGCACTATGGAAGGTAAGAGGAACAAAGGGTGTGTGTGTGTGTGTGTGTGTGTGTGTGTGTGTGTGTGTGTGTGTGTGTGTGTGTGTGTGTGTGTGTGTGTGTGTGGATATAGGTGTATATATGTATGTGTCTTTATATGTATTTTTTGTTTATATTTTACTAACTAGTATAGCCTCACTATATTCACCAGCTTTCATGGGAGATCCAAGATGAAATTTAAACTGACCAGTGGTGATTCGATTAGGACAGTAGGGAAATTCATCAACTGTTTGGCAAGGGGCACTGGTGTCAATCCTATGTGAATGAAGCAGTGTCAGTCATTATGCCAGATTGTGTGAAAGAGAAAGTAAATTCAGATGGAGCAGTTGCAGTATTTCTTCAGACTGAGTAAAGCAATTATTTTTATTAGACAAAAATCTAGACTCTGGACAACTGGCAGACATTTCGCTTTAAAAGCACAATAGAGGTTATATATATGAGGGAGATTCCAAGTATATGAAGTTAGAATTGATGGAATACATGGTCCAAAAAGGATTGCCATCTGAGAACATTATGTATCTCCTCCCCCAGGTGGCATGGCAGAAAGAAGAAGAAGACAACGAGATGAGTTGGGCACTCACAGGACAGGGGCAGTTGAGGCTTTGACTCTCACTGTGACTTGATGAGTACAAGGGACTGACAGTTTTTTGTACTGCCATAGTAAAAGGAATAGTTCCCAGGACAATATTGGTTATATACATTTTCTGGGAGCCCATACACTTCCCCTGATGGGTAGTTTATTTGGTCTATTTTTGGGGGGTTTAAAGTTAAAGATTTTAATGGTATTTATTATCCTTTACCTATATGGACACCCGTCACTGGTGTTAGTGGTGAGGATTGAGGCTCCTTGATTGCTGGGCCACTGCACAGGTGTCACACCCTTTAAGGGTCTTAAAGTAGCTGATAAGAGGTGGTTGATGGCAGTAATAAATACCTTATAGTCTGGGCAGAAGGGGGCATAGCCCCAGTTGCTATATACTGGTGGCTAGAACAAACTCATGGTGGTGTGGTAGGGAATACCTCAGGCTTAAATCCTGTACCTTGTATGCAGGTGTTAAGGACCTGAATTCCCTACCCACCACCATTTGTAAAGAAATTGCAGATGTTTGCCTCATATTTGATTTGATCTGTTCCTCATATCTGTGGTTTTTAAATGTTGCAATGCTTGATATTTGATGGTGCAGTGGTGTCATTGTTGCCTTACAGTTATAGGTTCTCAGGTTTGATTCTTGGCTGGGGTGCCTTCTGTGTGGGATCTGCATCTTCTGTTTGTGTGGGTTTGCATTTGTGTCCTCCCATGTTACAAAGACATGTCTGCATTATTTCTTCCTGGGCCTCTGCTGAAAATTGTTTTTTTTGTTCCAAGTCAGACTGTCCTGATTAACAAATGTTAAATAAAATTGACAGGCATTTGAATTTCAGACTTCAGGTTTCTCAATGTTTAATTCCTTATATATTTGATGGTGCAGTGGTAACATTGTTGCCACCCAGCTATAGGTTTTCTGGTTTGATTCTTGGTTGGGGTGCCTTCTGTGTGGAGTCTGCATCTCATCCCTGTGTTTGTGTGGATTTGCACTGGTGTCCTGCCATTTTACAAAGACATGTGTCTGCAGTATTTCTACCTGGGCCTCTGCTGAAAATAGTTTTTGTTCCGTCAGAAGTAAAATTGACAGGCATTTGAATTTCAGACTTCATATTCTTTAGAAAATACATAGTAACACAACCTTTTATTCTAGCAATTTTCTAAGTTTATAAGATGAATATTTGACATTTGTCCTTATTTTTGGGACTGTATTACCCCATTATTGGCTTTGTCCAGGTATCCTGTGCTAAGGTTGACAGCTATGGCAAGAACTGAATTCACTGAATATGTTTGAGGGCTGTATTCCCTCATTACTGGGTTTGTCCAGGTGTTTTGTGCTAAGAGGTTGATGACAGCTATGGTGAGAACTGAATTCATTAAATGATAGCCATTTAAGTTTCAGTCTTACGCTCTTTCACAAAGCAGCTGATTTGGCATAGTGGTATGTTGCTCTGACTGTTTTGCACAGCGACCTTGGCAGTAAAATGTATGGTGGTAACACAGAATTTTTCTTTCACAAAGCAGGTGATTTGGCATAGTGGTATGTTGCTCTGACTGTTTTGCACAGGGACATTGGCAGTAAAATGTATGGTGGTAACACAGCATTTTATTCCAGCAACTTTCCAAGATTATACAAGCAATGTTTAAAGTGTCCCTGGTTTTTGGGATTTTGACCCCCCAATAAATTTGGCTTTTTCAAGATTTATTGTGTTGCGAAGTTGAGATGCAGTTGAGTATTGAGTAGATTTTACAAGGAGCTGAGAGCTGCAGGGGAAGAGAAGTTTAGTGCTGCTTATGCTAAGTCAGCTTGCATTGTTAATAGCACAACAGGTTGTGTACTTGCTTTTGATGCAGAAGGTTGTTGGTTCTACTCCCACAAGGGGTGAATGCTGCCGTACTGAAAAATTTAAGATACTAACTATGAGCCTGTTATCGGTTTGCTATCCATTTCCTGTTGCAATATTACTAGCTTATCATTTTTAATGTAATATAGGCAATTTATTCTTCAGGGGCATCAGACACTTTATTTTTCGATGAAACCATGAAATATAAAGGTGTTTACTAGCAGCAACCTCTTCATTAGTTACAGATTTATTTAATGTGGAATTATTTAGATGACTTTTTTACTTCTTCAGAGATTGTGCATATTTACTAATAATGGTGGACTGTAGAATTGTGCATATTTACTGATAATGGTGGACTGTAAACATTTGAGTAGACATTTATGATGGAAATGTTCTGAACTGGGCAGTTTTGTCATTATGGGTGCATGCATTTTGTTTCATTGTTTACTGGAAAGATGTTCTGAATTGGGCAGTTCTGCCACTGGTAAAATGTATTTCTTTGAATGTGGGTTTCAATGTTGTTTCAATGAATGTGAGTTTCAAGGGCAGAGAAGTTTTAATGCTAAGTTTGTTTAGCTGATGTCTTAGTGTTTGTGCTGTAAAATGCAAAATAAAACTTTCAAATGAAGTCCAAACCATCATAGAAGTAAATCAGTATGCACATTAGTGTTTATGGTAAATGGAGTGAAATAACCAAGTAATGGATCATTGGAATGGCTGCAGGGGGAGGCTCCATTCGACCATGATTTTGTGAGGGGGAAGGGTGGCAAACGTAAAGACAGCCCCAGCTGAACTATACCTCCCAACTGTCCAGATTTTCAAAGAATGAATAGATTTTTGCCTCTTAATTTTGGTTTGTTCCTCATAAAATTTGTGGTTTTCTGGCAAATCATTTAGGAATTAAGTCACTAAATAATGACACACTGAGTTTCAGACTTCATAACCTTCAGAAAAAATGCATGCTAAAGTAAGAACTGTTCTATCAACTGTCTCAGTTTATACAAGAGCAATTTTTAGTACTGTTTATATGTTCTCCCAATATATTTGGCCTTGTCCAGATTTATTGCATTAACAGGTTGAGAGGTACATGCAAATAAATTGCTTTATAGAATTAGGCATAGCCATACCTCTCAACTGTCCCTGATTTTGGCTCAAAATGTTGCTCTTCCCCCTAATAATCCCTCTGCAAAATAGCAATTTTGGAAGAAAACATGGAGGGTTTATAATTAAGAAATAACTGTAATAATCAGAGTTATAGATTACTTTTATTTCAGAAATGCATGTAGATTCTTTTATTTTGTCAGCTGCTCAAGTTAGCAGTACTAATATTAAAGTGTCCCTTCTTTGACAGGTTCCCAGCTGTATTGTGTGGCTATTTTATATTTTTACATCACATTTTTGGCCCATTTTTCATAAAATTGTGTTTTTTGGGCAAAATTGTGTTTTTTGGGCAAATTAGTGACAAATCATTAAAGACTGAAGTTAGAAAATAATGACAGACATTTGAGTTTCAGACTTCATACCATTCAGAAAATTCATACTAATGCAAGAACTATTCTATTATCTTTCTAAGTTTATAAGAGCAATATTTAAAAATTGTCCTTATTTTTGGGCCTTTGTCCCACTTCTTTGTATGGCTTTGTCCAGATTTCTTGCTCTGAGGTTGAGAGGTATGACAAATGTGTCAGGGCCATCACAGTCAGCCAGAGACATTTCAAATTGTGACATACTTCTTGCACCCCACTCCCCCATGTAGTGACTCTGGATGTGTCGATGCAAGGCAAGGAGTAGTTATACAGTGTAAATGTGCAGAGTATCCCCCCCATCCAAGGTAGACACAAGTACTAGAGTAGCTTTTCATCTGTCCTTGATTTTTGCAGAATGGTCTGGTTTCTGTCATATTTTTTGTACTGTTGATTTATGCTTATTACTCAAAGTGCCTGTTGCTCTGTGTTTAAGTAGCAATACTTTAATGACCTTCAGGTAAGCTTGGCTGAGATCGTAAGATGCAAGTAAGCTCTAATAAGCATACTGTTAAAGAATTGCCAACTTGAAAGCCTTTCTGTTGTTGCCATGTAGAGAATACTTAACTAGATAATGTATAAGCCATGGGTATTGAAATGCATATGACAGTATTTGTAATAAAGGACAGATTACATTATTTTAAGAAGCTCATTACACTTGGAGACTTCCAGTCACCTCTGCAGGCTTTACCCATAAACTAAACAGAATGCCAGTCGTGAGGTCCATAACCTGTACAGTAATCCTTTTAAGCAATGTAGCTTGAGCTTATTTCTTGTTTGCTTTTCATTTTTTACTTTGATCATGTTTTCCCCATGAAACAAGTAGATAGTTGTCAGGCAGCAGGTCTTTTTTTGGATAAGAAACATTTTTACAAGTGGGGGCGTCAGACATTTCTACTTTCAGCATGTTACTTGGTACTTTAATAAAGCTGAATATAAATTATAATTAGAACTGCAGTGCAAGAAGTGGTTTGAGTTGAGTGCTACTTGATTTTGACTGGCATTCCATTAATGTATTTAAAAAGTAATTTATTTTTTCATGCCTCACAACCTTTTTGTTTCCAACTACATATTAAGTAAGCTGTCATGCAGCCAATGCATTGAAATATTTTTATTCTTCTACACTTCATTTTGTCTTGATTGGATTTTCATAATGACGGTTTGGCACCCAGGGCAGTGTATTTAGTTAGTTGTTGTGGTTTTGAGCATAGCTCCTCCCCTTCCCATTGACCCCACCCATTCAGCTGTCTCCTGTAGCCCCCCTTTGATTTGATGTCATCAGCCGCCACTGTTTAACAGTAAAGATCAATAAATCACAAACCAAGACAGGATTGTTTAGATAAGTTCTGGATTGTCCTGTCTGCAGTCTGTGTGATTTTATAGCTGATTAGGTCCCTGAGAAAGGCTAGAGTTTGCCTGTCTAAAGCCTATCCCTTTTGAACAACAGACAGTGAAAATTAAAGGTAAAACAACAAAAATATAAATCAGAATAAATGTTCTGATCAACAAGCTATCCCTTCCTGCCTACAGTGAAAAACAGTGGTATGAAAGAGCATATAAATTCAAATAAAACTTCTCTTGTTAGGCAAATCCACAGTCCATCACAAAACAAGACAGTATTGTTTAGATAAGCTCTGGATTGTCCTGTCTGCAGTCCGTGTGATTTTATAGCTGACTGGGTCTATGAGGAAGGCTAGAGTTTGCCTGTCTAAAACCTATCCCTTTCTAACAAATAAATAAAAATAAATTCAAATAAAAACTTTTCTTACAAAGCTGCTTCCACAGTCAGTCACAAACCAGTAGAGGATTATTTAGACAAGCTCTGTTCTGATGGTATTTTTAGTTAGGTTTTGTAAATGCCGACACTGTTGCAGATCTTTTATCGTTTTTTTCTAAATGCCAGTTTAGAATAATCACCTGTGAATTAACAAAGTGAGAATTTATGAAACTATCCATTTTACTGTAAAATTGTCCTTGTTTTTCATGTAAAATGTTCTTTATTACATGTTGCCAGTAATAGTACTTATAATGGATTGTATGGGAGGCTGTATAAAATAAGTTTTTCTAGATACTGAAGTGCCAAATGATGCTTTGAATAATGGTGGTGTCATTTTCTTGTCCTATGACATATTACTAAGTTCATTTTTACATATCTTTCAGATATTTCTGGGATGTTGTTTTAAACTTCCCAACTGAGCTTCAGAAGAAACTTTTACATTTTACGACAGGAAGTGACAGAGTCCCAGTTGGAGGCATGTCAGACCTGAATTTCAAGATTTCTAGGAATGACATTCACACAGATTGGTAAAATATTGCAAATAATATATATGCATGATTATCTGTACATGAGCATGTGTATGCACATGTTTATGTAGTATTTATACACTACTGTTGCTAATAATTAATATCCATTCTGTTGCTTACATGTTACTTTGCTCTATTATGTTTCTGTTGCTTTATGGGTTCCGTACTTTTTTTCAACTACCTGTTTCAATATCTAACATGTTGACAGAAAGCAGCAACACAGCAACTATTTAAGATACAAATTAACTTGCTAGAGATTCAGAAGACTTAACACGGAAGGTTTAAGCATCATGATAAACCTGTCTTATTCTGACACTGCTCTGTTGCTACAGTTAACAGTTAGCTTAGGCCATAGCATGGAGAGTGGTCTTCCTGGGGATGCCATGTCATGACTGGCAATATAGGAGAGAGCCCTTAGCCACTAGTCATGTGCTTACCTCCAGAAATGATGCTGGGTGAGCATTATCAAGTATCAGAATCATTGTGCTAAGTTAATCACTTTTCTAGGGAGCAAACGCAAACCATTTTTAATGGTATTCGTCCCAAGTACCCCAGTGGAACTGATTGTGGCTCATACAGCAAATGCATATAAGAATTGTTAAGCTGTGTGCGTGGATATTTGTGTACCTGTGTTTGTGGACATGTATGTACATGTCTGTAGGTTATAAATGTGGCTGCATGGATGAATATGTGTGCGCGTGTGTGTGTGTGTGTGTGTGTGTGTGTGTGTGTGTGTGTATTGTGATCACTCTATGGGAGTTAAGTATAGGGAGACCATCTTTGTATGTGTGTAAGTTTGAGTATGTAGGGGGGTTGCTTGTGGTTGCATAGATGTGTATGCATGTGTGGGAATAGATAGACATTTATATATATATATATATATATATATATATATATATATATATATATATATATATATATATATATATATATAAATTATTTATTAATTGATTGCTTTTTTGTTTACCAGGAAAGTCTGAATGGGTAGAAAATTATTTTTCAATGGGGGTCCAGGGAGAAAAGCTTCACAAAATACAGCAAGAACATAACATACATGGGTAATGAATCATTTGAGCTTACAATAATGAGAAAAAGTATTATTGTTTGAGTGTGCAGTACATATCTATATATCATATTTACGTATATATGTGTGCGTGTGTATATATATATATACACACACACATATATATTATATATATATGAATAATTGGCATACAAACATATTATAGTCATAAAGTAAGCAAAGCAATAATATGAAAAATCATTCAAAGACAGAGATGGTGTTTGTGTGCATGTGTGTTGGGGGGGCCTGTGCCACCATGATATGTAGATTGATAGGGATAATACTAGCACAGTCACATTTGGCTGTAAAGTATTCAATTTGGAGACATAGTAATGAACTGTTAATAAGGTGCTTCTCTGTATGACTTTACCATGTGTCTAAGTTTGTGATTCTCTCCATTGTACTTGTTGGCCCTCTTTGACCAATCAGCGTGGATGGAGAAAATCTTTATCAATCCATTCCTTTTCCTTCCACATTCAGCTGGTTTCTCAGCACCTCCAGTATACCTCTTCATTTTAAAGTTCTTAAGAAAATAAACAGTCTGATTAACTGAGCCGTACAATCCAGAAGACGTGGTCATTTAGTCATTAAATCTGGATGAGTACTCACTACATTATCATGTTTGCAAAAATCAGTAACTTAAGCAGGGAAGTTTGACATCCGGAAGAGGAAAATCAGTGGTTAATGGAAAAAGTTAGAAGTAATTACTATCATGGAAACGTCTCTATTTCTTCTACTTCTCTTTTAGCATTTCCTCATTTGCTTTATTATAGCGCTGTCTTCCTTTAAAAATATGTTGTTTTATGTATGACCGCTATTGGTCTTTAAACAGTTCCTGACATATTTGTGCCAATTACTACTCTGTTGTATACTTTAGTAATAGTATTTTGTGTTGAAATACTTTTTTAAGCATCTGTGGTCCAGTTTACTTATAGGTTCATAGGTGTATATTAGGGCCCTTATAAGCCTAGCCATGCAACCCAAATGTGATCCACAAATTTGATTTATATAAGTGATGATGTACTGACTGCCTCTGTCCATCAGAGACATAGGAGCCAGACTGGGGTGCATTTTTGATTACCCACCATTGGTCCAAGTTGCACTTTAAAAGGGATAAAGAACTCTGCTTCATATGGATGGGGTGCCTGTTCCAGAGAAGGGGAATTCTCAGAGAGACATACCTGTCTCTCCAGTGGGTCTGTCTCTAAATCCTGAAAGCTCATAATCTTGAAATTCAAAATACCGAAGTCAAAATTTTGAAAGTTCAAAATACTGAAAACTCAAAATGCTGAATTTCATAATATTGAAAAAAGCGAGTACACCAACACTTACAATATTCCAACACAATGACATAACAAAACATATTACTCTTCTTCAACTGTAAACTGAGGCAAGCCCCCTTACACCCCCCATGTGGGGGGTTGCATCCCCCACACCCCCTGCTACTTAAATATATCAACTCAGAGATCACACTCCAGAGAAGAAAATGGCAAACATCCCATTCAGTGCTTCATGCCTGTCTGTTGTAACCTTAGTCATGTTCCCTTTTAATTTCCAGTACAACAATATAACTCATCTTAGTGTAGTGAAGTGTGATCTTGGAGTCGATATATTTAAGTAGCAGGGGGTGTGGGGGGCACAGCCCCACCGCTAAAAGTTGGAGTACACTAATATGCTTTCTCTTTTATTTGTTTCCCTATATACTTCTGCTGGAGTATAGTAAGTGTTAGTATCCTGTAGTTTTTTTGCAATATTATGAAATTCAGTATTTTGAGTTTTCAGTATTTTGAACTTTCAAGATTTTGACTTCAGTATTTTGGATTTCAGGATTATGAGCTTTCAAGATTTAGAAGCGGACCCCTCTCCAACATGCCCTATTTATGTCATAAGCAAAATGTATGCCTTTTAATCTAATAGTTCTGATGCTGTTTGTTTTGCAGATGTGCAAAGGTTAATCAAAACAGGGTTCAGGAATGCCCTATATGCCAGGCAACGATCATCTCTCAGAAGTGTGTATGATAATGAGTAAAGAGACAGGGCTTTGAAGTGATCAGCATAGCACATTGTCTTTACTCCCTGTAATCTTTTTGTAAGGAACCTTTTGCGGATTTTCCAATTGCTGTATGTGTCTGGTCAGGTGCATTATACTCTATGATGGGTCTGTTGACGGCTGAGTAGAGTAATATGATGACCTCTCTGGACCCTAGATGCCATGCCTTTGCTTATAGGTTGAGCAACATATGAGGATTTTCTTGATACCTTGAACACATGCTGGTCTAAGGATAGGTTGTTGTCTACACGAGTTCCCAGGTCCCTGACTAGTGAATCAACTTTTAAGGGTGTTTTGCTGATGTAATTACCAGGGTGACACACTTCCCAAAAGGTACTATAATGCATTTCTTGGTGTTGAGTTTTAGCCATGGCTTTGGTATGAAGCATTTGTGTATAGCAGACCTTCCTGAAGGGTGTTCTAATCTTTGAAGATTCAGTGACTGCTCCCAGTTTGCAGTTTGAATTTAATGAACCAAAGGCCTTTGACATTAGCTTTGACATCCAAGAAGTACATGCCAAAGAGGAGTGGGCCTGGCACAGAGCCTTCTGGGAATCCACAGGTGACTGGCCTCTTTGTGGAGGTGGCCTCACAGATTCTAACCTCCTGGTTCCTATCAGTGTGCCAGCTAGCTCTCCAACATTATAAAGGGATCTGTACCTATTTACATAAGTTTGTTGACAATGCCCAAGTGGGGCATTGTATCAAATGCTTTAGCCAGATCTAGGTAGTTGTTGTATATCCTCTTTAATTTGGGATGCCATCACTGTAGTTTGTTTCTAGGGATAGTGTTGGATTTATTTCTGCTATGTACAGCAATTAACATGGTTGTACAGAGATTCTGAGAGCAATTCAACATAGGCTGTTATGTTCTCGGGTTTGGAGGGGCGTTGAATTTTGACAATCCACCTTTGAATAGTTCCCAACTCTTACTAGTTTTAATGGGATTAGGGAGTTGATTTGATTTCAAAGGAGACAGCTTTATGGTCAGACCTTACTAGGCAGGATGAGACATGGGGAAGCAGGTTCAGCATTCTCCCATATTTGTAAGAAGAAGGTCCATTTTTTTGGAGCCTCTAGTGGGTATATTCACTGTTTGGTCAATTGTGTTTATATTTACAACATCCAGGAATCTTTTTGCCTGTAGATTTGAGGCTGTGTAGCATTCTCAGTCTATAGAGGGGTAATTAGAGTTTGCAATGAGTAAGGTGTTAGGATGGATGGTAAGTGGCAAGTACCGCCAGTAGGTCTGGGTGTGCATTGTGAATTTCTTGGCACATGAAGGGTGATTTTTAGCTGGCTAGGATATTGTCCAGGATTTTGTCTATGGTGATCTGCATATGGAAGAACTGCAGCTCATCATCATGTTTGACCACCCTAGAGGTATGCTTGTTATTGATATATATTGACACCTACTCCTTTAGCCCTTTTCTATGCAGCTACCGGTCTAGAAGTGTGGAAGGCACTTGAAACCTTGCACTGTTAGGAAACTCTCTTCCACTTTAAACCAGGAGCTTGCACATCGAAGAGGGTCTGATCTTAATACTTAATCTTCACTAAGTATATGCAGATAGAATATAGAGTAAAATACTTTTTTTCTGTATATGTATGTATGTTTGTATATATATATATATATATATATATATGGGTCTACTTCTTTTGACCTAACTTTCATTTGCCTGACACTCATTTTCCTGACACCATTTGACTGAAATTTCATTTGCCTGACACTTCATTTGACTGACAAGTATTATTAGCAAGAAAATGGAATATACCCCCTTCCCCACTGCAGTGCGACCCTGGAGTTAGAATATATAGTTAGGGGTGTGTGGGGGGCACAGCCCCCCACAACGGGGGGGGGCAAAGTCCCCCACTTCATTTCATATGATATTGTTAACTTTTGATGTAATATTGCTTAGTACACCCCCCTAACTATATATTCTAACTCCAGGGTTGCACTGCAGTGGGTAAGGGGGCATATTCCATTTTCTTGCTAATAATACTTGTCAGGCAAATAAAGTGTCAGGCAAATGAAATTTCAGCCATTTGGTCTCAGGCAAATGAGTGTCAGGCAAATGAAAGTTAGGTCAAAAGAAGTAGACCCATATATATATATTATCTTGAAGTGAAGAATAAGAAAGTTTTTCACTATAATTTAAAATATTATCAAAGTAGCAATTAAAGCAAACCTGTCTTTATGAACGATGCTTCTAAATTGTACTGAAATTGCTAGACATTGCAATGGAAATGATTTTGAGGGAGATGCTCCAAGCTTCTGAACTTTTCTCCATATTAACCCATTCACTCCAGTGGAGCTCTTGAGGTATGTAGTCTAATTTCTAATGATTTTTATTTATTTTATATTTGTTGACCGGGTTTGTCCGACTGGGCTACAAATGCCCATTTTCAGCGGAGGTCCGAGGAGGAAAGCTCCAACACAAAATAGAAATTTTGCATATTAAATACATATAGAAATACATTCATCAGTACCACAGATTACTACATTACAGTGCCACACATTACATTCATCAGTACCACAGATTACTGCATTACAGTGCCATACATTAAACTGTGGCAAGTGAAATACATAGAAATACATTCATCAGAGGGATACATTCATAATTACATACTATATACATAATAGTGCAATAGTTATATAGCTGAAATATTTTACTAGTTATGTTTGTACAGTGCTGTACCAAGAGGAGAAGATAAAGTAGTAAGTTTGTTTATTGAAGGGAAGGAAGAGAGAAGAGAAGTAGAAGGTTACAGGGGGTGTTTACGGGGGATAATTACATTGGCAAGTCCATTTTTCATGAAGGTATTTTTTGTAGTGGTTTTGAATTGATTGGGATGTTCAAGGGATCTTATATCTAGTGGTAGGCTATTCCAGGCCTTGGAAGGGTTAAAGCTGTAGATTAGGTGACCCATTTTGGTCCTTGGTTTGTAGATTTTTAGTAGGCCTTGTTCAGAACTACAGAGTAATCTAGTGGATAGGTAATGACAGATTAGAGATGAGATAGTTGGACAGAAAGAGTGTTTGTAGCGAATGGAATGAATAATCAGAAACTGATTATACTGAAGCAGGTTAGGTAATTCTAGCCAATTTAGTTCTTTTAGTGAGAGACAGTGATGGGATTTGTAAGAGTTTTGGGCAGCAAATCTGGCAATCCTATTACAAGTTGTTTCTAACTTGTTTACTAGTCCAGTGTTGAGGCTGGTGAGAATTTGGGAGCTATAAAGTAAAGTGGGTAAGAGGTAGGCATTTGCAAGGGTTAGTTTTGCTGTTTTGGTAAGATATTTTTTGTTTCTATAGAGGAGACCTAGCTTGAGATGTGTTTTTCGGATACAATTATTGACGTGTAAATCAAAGGTTAGTCTATCATCAATAGTAACACCTAAGAGTTTTGTACTGGTGTCCACCTGTATTTGAGTATTATTTTGTGACAGTATGGAGAAGGAAGACTTTATGTGGTTAAGGTTTTTAGGGAGAAAGAGTAGTAATTTGGTTTTCTTTGGAGTAAGGATAAGTTGGTTTTCAGATAGCCAGTTTTCTACAGAGTTAAAAGAGGACTGTGTGTCTGATTTTAGTTGAGTTGGTGATTCAGCAATAGTGATACCTGTGCTTTTTGACAAAATCAAGTTTTGTCCTCACATTGCAAACAAATGTTCATATCAGTCGTTCCATAAGAGTTACTAACAAAATGCAAATGGCAAACTCTTCTCCCTAAACAAGTCTTTACACTGGTTATATTCTTCAGATTCTAGGTTTTAAACTGGATTTTATAAGTCATGATAAAAGTGGTAAATATTGGTTTTGTAATGCTTTATAAATAGCTTCGATCTCAGTAATCACTCACGTGTTCTCAGCGGTTTGCCTTCATGTGTGCGTATTGCACATGGGCGAACAGCCTTCATGTGTGCGTATTGCACACGGGCGAACAGCAATTGTCCAAAAGGCAGTTTGCAAATGCCAAAAGGAAAAAAGGTTTGAATGTGCAATGAGTGAATTCACAGTAACATTCGCTCATTGCACATTTGACATTTTGTGGCAGATTGCACTATACTGAGGATCAGAAAATGGTCCCTTTTCCTACTGTAGTGCAATCTCGGAGTTAAAATATTAAAATAGGGGGGTGTGGGGGGGGGCTGGTCCCCCTGCTTTACACTTTCATTAAATTTTTTTTTTTTACATTAATGTTCGAAAATCAGTGAATCTGCTTTTTGATTTGCTGATTTTCAAATATTTAAAACTGTTGCTGTTTTCATTTTTGTGGTTATGATTCACTCATATGAGCAGTTGCACCACTGTGATTCAGCTTTGTAAAGGTAAACCATTCTCAGCAGCATTTTGTTTATTCATAACTTTCATGTGAGGTTATACAGTTCTGTTGGTATTACTTGATTGCGGAGATATTTAGAAAAATAAGAAAATTGTGACAATATAAATATTTATTTATTTGACATTTGTTTACCAGAAAAGTCCAACTGGGCATAAATTCCATTTTTTGGAGACCTGAGGAGAAAATTTCCAAAGATATAATACATTTTTTAACCTACATAATATTAAAGTACTACATTGATTATAAAATTACAATGAATTGTACAATGGAGAAAATTATGAGAAAGACATACAAAGAACAAGAGAATCTATATAAAAGATAAATACAGTTAAATAAGTAAAATATTCCATTGAATATTAAACAAATAGAATTCATTGCATTTTGCCAGATAACACAGATGCCACTCTGAGGACAGGGTAGTTGTGTTGAAGCAACTATTTAAGTGAGTCATGTACTTGTAGGAAGATTTTTCCATTTCTATCTGCAGCTAAGCTTGAGCTGTATCAGTCTTTATGAAATGCTTAATTCCTATATGAAATGCAGTGATATTGTTTTCCTGTATTAAGGAGTACTGCACAGCATATTGCAACAGATTTATGGTAAATTCAAACAGCCAATTTCAGATACATTTACATGCCTTAAAGTTATGTATTAAGTGCAAACCTACATAAATATTTCAATATAAATGTGAAAATGCTAAAGCTAGTAAAGGTTGTATAAAAATACAAATATAATGTTATTAGAGGTTGAAGTTATACCTCAAAACTGAAACTAAATAGATATAATTGAAAAGAACTTTGGGGACTTTGTCAGGCATTCTGCTAAGAGCTGTCAAAGGTTTCTCCCCTGGAAAGCAAAAAAAAAAAAAAAAAAAAAAAAAAAGATCACTTGAAGAATAATATGCCCCTTCATAACCTCTAACAAGCCTGAGGCAGATAAACACATTACTTGCAGGCTGACATCATGTCAGGAGCTCATTTAGGATAAGGAAAAAGTTATTCTAAGGCTAAATAAATCAGGACCAGATCTTTATAAGCAATGAAAAAGTAGCCAGTGCAAACTGCCATGAATTTGCTCAGAATGGTGATATTGAGTTATCAGCATTATTAATTAAGTTTCAGAATATACACCTACTGCAAAGTCCGGTAGCCCAAGATTTGAGACACTGCTGTGCCATAGTCTGAAAGAAAGCAGAGTAAGTGCCGCAGGTGGCAGTAGGTGTTTAAAAGGGCAGTCACCCAGTAGTTAAAGGAAAGCTGGTTATCAACAGTTACTCTTAAACTGTGCATCTTTGACATTAATTTCCACTTGTCTCCACTATGGATAATGTTAGTTGACACCACTGGTGCCGATATCATGGAAATGCTGAGCATAAGGTAGTTACTGACCATCAGAAATAAATGAAATCCAAATCTGCAACTGTCCTGTTTATAGCAGACATAGGTGCTTGAAGGGAAGAGAGATACACCTGCATGCCATCATTGTAACAATGGTGCTTTAAACCTTCATCTTTGTATAACGTATCCCGAGCATCTACACAGTAAGCAACAGTGGACCAAAACATGGATCCCTTGGGGTGGCCCACAGGTCAGAGAGTAGGAAGAAGAAGATTTAAACTCTGAATGCATTCTCAGGGCTCATTCAGAGAGGTAGGAGGCAGACTAATCCAAGATGACACCTCTGATGCCACAGTATTATCTTAAATGGATCATTTAACTACAGGAGAGGTTTCACAATACAATTACAAAAACTTATTTCTGGAAAACTCCATGTGGATCAAACATAAGCTTGCACTTGAGCAGTCAAGTGAGATGCCACCAGTGTTCTGTCAAGTGAGATGCCACCAGTGTTCTAAACTTTGTGTTTTCCTTCTCCATTTAAGGAGCTCTGGATTCTACTATGACTAATGTGGTAGAAAGTACACAGGGTGACTAAAACCTTCCCAGCTTTGCACACCTGTTGTTTTTCCCTTCTCTATTGCAAGCATTTTGATCATGACCTAGAGACTCTATTCCATTTTTGATACTGTTCCAGTACAACTTTTGCAGTTCTAGCTGTGTCTTGTGTCTGACAGTGTAATCGTACTGTTGTACAAGTTTTATGAAAGCTCAGGTTTATAATTTGTTTTAACCTAATGATTGCATGTATATGACTTGGGTCCGATGACATTGTGTCTTTGTACTTCTAACTTTCATTTTTTTGACTGTAATGTTTTCAAACAGTAACCACTTAGTTATACAGCAATGACTCCTCTCCTTATTTATTACATATACATCTCACATCTCTATTTTACAATTCTGTGCCATTACCACATTGATTTTACCTTCAGGAACATTATTTACCTGTATGTACTACTGCTTCTTTTAGTGGTATGTTTGGGAACATGTTCTTATAATCAGTAACATCCATTCTGAGCACTATTGCTCTGTATCTAGTTACACTGTTATGTTGCTCCTGATACCTCTCAATGCTCCAGATCATGCAGACTGTCCAGACTTTTGCCTTATATGTTTGGTCTGTACCTCATAAAATTTGTGGTTTTCTGACAAATCACTGGGATGATCTGAGGATTGAAGTCACGAAATAATGACATATATTGGAGTTTCAGACTTCAAATCCTTCAGAAAATGTATGTTAACACAAACCCTGTTACTCTAGCAACTTTCTATGATTCTAAGAGCAATATTTAAAATCTGTCCCTATTTTTGGGCCTCTGTCTCCCCATTCTGTCAGGCTTTGTCCCAGATTTCTTGTGCTAGGAGGATGAGAGGTATGCTCCTGATATCTCTGGTATGATACCCTGAGATTTTACAGTCATACTAATTCACACTATATAACTGTAGATTGTGACAGTTTCATCACTACTACCCAAAACATATTTAAGACTTGTTTACTTTGTGATTCGTCACGTTGCCATTCCCACCCTTTTAGGACATTTGGCATCTGATACAAGTCAGTGAGCAAGGGACTTCCTTTTTTGTAGTTTCAACTTACGTTTCATAGACCACATCTAACGTTTGTGTAACCAGCTTTGACAAAAATTATCCCACTCATCTTCACAGTAAAATCCATTGCACTTTCATGCACATTAAATATGTCCTTTCTTATGATCTTTCTTATAATGTATCTTTAAATTATCAGTTTCTGGGTTCAAGTGATGTCTTGTTACAATGAACACTTGCTTGCCATTAAATATGCATGATAAAATTTTTCTTAACATCAGCTTCTGGGTTCATGTGATGTCTTATTACAATGAAAACTTGCCTGCGATCAAATATGCATGGTAAACATTTTCTTAACTTTGTTGCCATTGTTTTGGTGAAATTAATGTCTCCATGGTAGGTGATCCCATTGTATTTAGACGTTGAGCTAAATCAATTTTTTTTTCTTAGACCAGACTTTTTATATTCTTTCTGGACACATCACACACACACACACACACACACACACACACACACACACACACACACACACACACACACACACACACACACACAGACACACAGACACACACACACACACACACACACACACACACACACACACACACACACACACACACACACACACACACACACACACACCTGTCTCTTGAAATATCAGGCAGACTATCTTCAGAGTAACAGTACTGTGCTACCCTGGTCAGTTCTGCAGTTTGTAATACAATATGATGTGTTCTATTATCTAGTTTTTCTTATGCAGTCTAAACTGTTCAGGAATTCCTTCAGTGTTTGGGTATCAGTGGAGCCAGTGTTGTCTTTTTTCATCTGATTCCACTTTTGGGATACAATATCCAGCCGAATCTGACCCCAGCGCTTTTAGAAGCTGTGGATCCAGGGCTCTGACTTCTCCTCTGCCCACAATCCCTCTCTTCTTCCGAATACCTCAGCCCTCATTTGCTATGTGATCAAGAAGGTTGCGTTTTTTGAGGCCTCTGTTACATAGCATTTAGGTAAGTATTGCTTTTCTTGTTTGTACATTGTTTGACAACCTGCTACTTCCTTTTCCTCCCATATTATTTCCATCTAGAACTAAAAAGGTGTGTGTGTGTGTGTGTGTGTGTGTGTGTATATTTGTGTACATATATTTATATTTATATATATATATATATATATATATATATATATATATATATATAAATATATATATATATATGTATATATATATATATCCATAGGGCATTTATAAGCCTAGCCAGAGTGTGTTTGGCTTTCACCACCCATTTTAAATTAATTTTGCTATGGCCATTTTCGAGGTTAGTATACTGTTCCTCTGTCTAACAGTGACACAGAAGTGATACCCGAGGTAAACCTACGATCTCCCATCCACTCATCAAGATTCCTCTTGAAGAGAGTCAATGAGGGACTCTGCCTAACCTGGACTGGGATTTTATTCCAGAGTGAAGGGGAGCCTCTGGGTTATGAATATGTCCCTCCAGCATGTCCTATTTATTTCAGTGCTGAGGTTCAATTTTCTTGAGTGTGTAGCTCGATGGGATTTGGATTTTCTGAGGTGCAGCATGTCCATTAATTCCGGGTTGGACATGGCTTTATACATCAAGCACAGATCGCCTCTGAGCAGGCAGTATGCCACTGAGTAGAGCTGGAGTTTCTTTAACCGGGCAGAATATGGCATCTGTTTGAGCCCTTTGATTCTCTTGATGAGGTACTTTTGTGGTCTTTCCAGTTGCTGCAGGTGTCTGGTAAGGTACATCCCAAAAGGGGCATTGTACTCAATTATGGGCCTGATGAGAGATGAGTAAAGAGGCACGATGACCTCCCCTGATCTAGATGTGAATCCCTTCATGATTAGGTGGGCTATATAAAATGTTTTTCTAACCACTTTGGCCACGTGGTTGTCAAATGAGAGATTGCTATCAACTTGGGTCCCCAGGTCCCTAATTACTTCTTCTGTACTTAATGGATTACCACCTATGTGGTAATTTGTGGGCACTTTGTTTTTGCCAAAGGGGATGACTATACACTTTTTGGCATTTAGCTTGAGGCCATGGCTCTGGCACCAGTTGTCTGTTTCTATGAGGCCCTTTTGGAGGATGCTTGTGTCGGCTGGAGAGTCGATTATGGCACCCAGTTTGCAGTCATCTGCGAACTTGGTCAGCCACAGTCCTTCCATGTTAGCCTGTACCTGCGAGAAATATATACCGAACAAGAGAGGTCCCAGGACTGAGCCTTGTGGGATGCCACTTGTAACTGGTTTGGAGTCTGACATGGCTCCAGCAATTCTAACCATGTGGGTTCTGTCCTTGAGCCAGTTTGCAACCCATCTAGTGACATAGGGGTTTATATTTAAGCTGGTGAGCTTATCTATAATGCCTGAGTGGGATATTGTATCGAAGGCTTTTGCGAGGTCCAGGTAGGCTGTGTGGACCACCTTCCCCTTGTCAGTGGCCTTGGTGACTGTTTCAAAGAAATCGACCAGGTTTAAGAGGCAGGATCTGCCCTTAACAAAGCCGAACTGGGTAGGATCCAGTGTCTGTAGGTCCCCAATATCTTTATTTATGAGGTCCATGATGATCCTTTCCATAGCTTTGCAGACCAAGCTAGTCAGGCTTATGGGGCGATAGTTTCCAGGATCCGTTGAGGCACCACCTTTGTGGAGAGGGACCACTGTTGCTGTACGCCACTCTTTGGGTACATATCCTGTAGTAAGGCTGAGATTGAACAGTAGTTTTATGTTTGGGTTTAGCTCTTCTTGGAGTTCATGTAGGACGCAACCCGGTACGCCGTCTGGTCCAATTGATGCTGTGTTTTTTGCTTTGGAGAGGGCGGCTCTTACCTGAGCATCTGAGATGTCAGGGGGGCAGCACTCTGCTGGGATAGATATTTGCCCTTTTGGTGGGGAGGGGGGGGGAGTTTGCGTTGAACCTGTCAGCTAGGATGTTGGCAATGTCTGTGGGTTTGATGTATTTTTTTGTCATTTTGGACTAATTTTGAGCATATCTGGGAATTCCCATCCAGGTTCCTAACATAACTAAAGAAAGCCTTGTGATTATCCTTAGTGTCCTGTGCAATTTTTCTCTCGAAGCTGGCCTTAGAGGATTTTATGAGTGCCCGTAGTTTTTTGCTAATACTGATCAGAGATGCCTTTCCTTTTTGGGATTTTGCTCTATCATGTAGTAGCTTCCTCCTTCTATTGTATAGTTTGTTTATGGCTGGGGTCCACCAGGCAGGACGTCTGCCTTTGGAGGATTGGGTCTTGGTTTTATTTGGGATTGCATGATCCATGCATTCCTGAAGGTGTTCATAGAATGCGTTTATAAAGGATTCTGCGGTCTGGGCCGTATTTTCCACAGGCTCGGGGGCTTTGAAGGATTCCACCTCGGTTTTGAGGAGTGTGAAATTTGCTTTAGAGTTTTTCAGTGTGGTTTTCTGGGCAGGGGGTGGGGTCGGGATGTGAATATCCAGTGAGATTACTTTATGGTCTGATCTTACCAGTGAGGGATACACTTCTGGTCTAGAGCATAGAGTCCCCATGTTGGTGATGATCAGGTCCAGTATGTTTTCCCCTCTTGTGGGAGTGGTAACAAGTTGTTCCATAGCATTTGAGTTTATAAATTCTAGGAACCTTTGGGCTAGGGTGTTGGAGCTAGAGTAATGCCCCAAGTCTATGTTTGGGTAGTTGAAGTCGCCCAATATAATGGTGTTTGGAGAGACCTTCATATTTTCTAGTGTTCTCAGGAAGGCCGAGTGGGGTTCCTGGGTTTGGGAGGGTGGTCTGTAGCAGGCTATAAACTGGAAGGCAGTTTTACCCACTGTTAGTTGCACATGGATAGTCTCTGATGCTTTGTGCTGTGCCACCAACCTGGAGGTGTGGGTATCCTTGATGAATATTGATACTCCCCCTCCTTTTGTGGTTCAGTCCAAGTTTTGGGGCCGAAAAGCATGGTATGAGGTATAACCTGGTAGTGCTGGGGTGCTCTTGGGAGCCTTGAACCAGGTTTCTGTTACTACATAGATATCGATGTTCTCCATGCTAAGGAGAGTTTTGAGTGCATGCATCTTGAGGTTTAGACTTCTGGGTTGAGTAGCATTACTCTTAGTTTCTTATTCCTTGTGATACGTATGGAGGTGGGTTTGTCTTTTGAGCCTTGCCTAAAAAAGGCACTATGGGGGAAGCAAGAGCCTTTGCCAATATCCGAAAGCCCAGGGGTGAGAGGTGCAAGCCGTCCCTAGTGAAGCACCATGGCTTGTTGAGCATGTCATCCCAGGCTGACAGGCATTGGGTCCCCTTTGAATGACACCAATACTTAAGCCAATTGTTGAAATTGATCATCTTGTCTTCATATTGTGGCATCATTCTTGGTGAGGGTAAGATGCTACTCAAGGTCAGGGTCATACCGGCCTGGGCTACATGCTCAGAGAGCTCCTCTATGTCTCTTTTCATGTAGTCCAGGGAGGTACGTCTCAGGTCATTCACACGAGCATGGTCAATGACCGAGTCATATTTGTACTTGACTTGGAGTGACCTGAGTGCTTGTGTTATGTGGCGGATCCTAGCGCCTGACAGGCAGCTCACCGTGACCTTCTCCTTGTTCAGCCTGGTGAGCGGGACGTCAGTGTGCCTGATGATAGAGTCACCTATTACAAGTGTATCAGGTGTGTTGTTTAGCCTTAAGGGCTGTGACTGTATCTTTTTCTAATATTCCTTTCTTTGAAAAAGATAGCCAATTCCTTTTTGATGTAGGATTCTCTTTGGTCTGTGTTGTTAGATAGCTGTTGCTGTATACTGCTTCTGCCCTTATTCTCTTCATGTTATCTTGCCAATCTTTATGGCAGACAAGGTTCAAGGCTTAAAGAAGTGTACAGCATGTGGACATGAGATTCTATAGAAGGACCCACACTCCCTTTGTGTTCATTGTATGGGGGTAGCCCACCTATAGACAAACTGTGAGGCTTGCTTCTCTTTTGGTTTCGGGGCCATTCAGGGTCATAGAGATGAACTTGTTTTAACCGGTTCAGTTCCTCAGACAGGACAGTCATTTCAGGCCTCAGTTTCTTCTACTACTCCCTCTGATAAAACTATGGAGAAATCTAAAGAAAAGGAAAAGCCTAAGGAAAAAGAGAAGGCCAAATCTAAAAGGAGGTCAGATAAATCTAGAAAGCAGTCTCCAGTCCCATCAGAACCCTTGGATCTGATAACAGAACCCCCCCCCACCCCCACCCCCCACTGAGATTCGATCACAGAAATCTCCTCCTGATTTTTCCACAGAGCTGTCCTTGGCTCCATTCTCTTTTTCTTCAGTAGAGATGCACTTCAGACCACCATCAGTGGCTTCATCCTCCAGGTCTATTCAGTCATCAAGGAGCCTCATGGAAGCAGATTAACAGGATGATGTGGAAATGTCTTCAGTCTCAAATTCAACTAGGGGTTCTCCCAGATCCATCCACACAGGACATTCCAAAGACATCTCCAACGACCCCTCAACTAAATTCTGGTCCATTCCTTGGATCCACAGCCTATGGATCCAAGCCTTCTGGGAGCATCCACATTAGACCAACTGTCCTGTCAAATTTGACTCTGACTGTGTCCTTTACTGTCTTGACTCCAGTGCCTTTGGATCAGGAAAAATCTCAGAGTCAAAGCATTGTGTGTGGCTTGAGTCCCGAAGTTGATACTGAAACTCTGAGTTTTATCTTTCTAGCTAGACAGCTCTGCAATAGATAGCTTGGCCCCAGTGCCAACCTTTGGATTTTGGGTGGGTAGGATCAGACGAGGCTTTCCATTCATCTCACCATGATGTGGCGGAGTCTCTCTGTGATCAGTCTCTGCCTTGACATTCAAGACTATAGAAAAGGTTCTTGTTAGGCCATGAGAAGAGGTGCTTTCCATACCCTCGGTTCCATCCCAACCTCTTTAAGACATTGCTTCCAACTCAGCACATCCATGTCAACAGGGACAGCCAGCTTTCCTTAGCCTAGGGGTGCTCGCCATGTGAGCTCCCAGTCTGATTCTGACCCTTCTCCAGAAGTCCAGTCAAGGAAGAGTCCTAGGAAACACATCTGTAAGATGAGACATTTGGATTCCTCTCCAGAATCGGTCACTGACGACACAGAGGGGATGGGTCCTCAAGATACCCTCTGGTGATCATCACTTTTGGTGACATTTTGGAATTGATGAATCAGTGACAACATTCATTCACTGATACCACTCCACAAAGGGGGATCTAACTTGGATCCTGGGAACTACTGTCCCATCAGTCTAATGAGCCTGATCTGCAAGGACATGGAACGCATTATCATGGAATGTATAAACAAAGACACTGGCAACCTTCAATCACTGGACCCCACCCAGTTTAGGTTCGTGAAGGACAGATCTTGTCTCCTGAACCTGATTGACTTCTTCGAATCAGTCTCCAGAGCTGTGGATGAGGGTAAGTTGATCCACACAGCCTATCTTGACCTCGCTAAGGTCTTCGACACCATCCCCCATCCTAGAATCATAGATAAACTTACTAAGCTGGGCATAAATCCCTATGTCACTCGATGGGTTGCCAATTGGCTTACTGACAGAACCCAGATTGTAAATGTAGCCGACTCCATATCCAGCTTCAGACAAGTGACAAGTGGAGTACCTTGGGGTTCAGTCCTGAGGCCGCTCTTGTTTGGCATCTACTTCTCTGAAGTACAGGCCAACACTAAGGGACTCTGGCTAACAAAGTTCACAGATGACTGCAAACTGGGAGCCATTATTGAATCCCCATATGATGTGGATATTCTACAAAAGAACCTTTACAGAAGCAGATGCTTGGTGCCAGAGCCATGGGCTCAAGCTTAATACCAAGAAATGTATATTTATTCCCTTTGGGAAAAACCATGTACCCATGAATTACCACATAGGTGGCAGTACACTAAACACTGAAAGTGTGATGAGAGACTTAGGAACACAGGTGGACAGTGGTCTCACCTTCGATAACCACAATGCCACAACAGTCAGGAAATTGTTCTATGTGGCACACCTCATCACTAAGGGCTTTTCAACCAGAAAAAAGGAGGTCATTGTCCCACTGTACTCATCCCTCATTAGACCCATTATAGAGAGCAATGCCCCATTTGGTATGTACCTAACAACAGCTGGGAAGGCCGCAGAAATACCTCACTAAAAGAATCACAGGCCTAAAGCAGATGCCATATGCTGACCGTCTAAAAAAACTCCAGTTATACT
Source organism: Protopterus annectens (assembly GCF_019279795.1). Classification (NCBI taxonomy): domain Eukaryota; kingdom Metazoa; phylum Chordata; order Ceratodontiformes; family Protopteridae; genus Protopterus; species Protopterus annectens. The sequence continues at coordinate 868,372,383 of NC_056748.1, forward strand.
CTGTGGCATATCGTCTTCCCAGAGGTGAACTCTGCTTAACATACAAGGCATTGGCAAACCCTGAACTGTTGGACATGCTCCACTTAAAGAAATCCTAATCTCTCAGAGCCACACGCTCCAGGGATCTAAACCTTGTCATCACATGAACAAAACATGCTGGAGGGATAGGTTCCTGACTCAGAGACTCCCCATATTCTGGAATAGACTGCCCATACAAGTCAAGCAGAGCGCCTCCTTGGCCCTCTTCAAAAGGAACCTTGACGATTGGATGGGAGATAGGAAATTCACCCTGGGGATCACGTCAGTCACCCTGCTAGACATGGGTCCAGGGAAGTAAATATTGTGGGAAGAAATATCCAGGGAATTGTTATGGCTAGGCTTGTATAGGCCCTAGGGCTGATAGCCTAGTACCAACCTATGAACCTATGATACACCCTCTCTTGTGAAGTCTGTGTTCCTCAAGGCTTTTGGAACTGGTTCTTCTACCTCCTGGCTGCTACTACCTCCTGTTGTACTCATAGCCCTAGTGGCTGAGTGGGCTTGGAAGGATCTTGACATGGGAGAGACGATCCCTAAGAAGCTGGATGAAATTTTGGTTGCACCTAAGGATAAAGCAGACTGGAGCAAAGGTCACCCAGTAGATGCCATGTTTGTGGTGGCAACCTCTTAAAAAGAACTCTGTGAAGAGAGAACGTCTTTCTATCCTCCTAAAAGGGGAATCTAGAGCCCTGCACACATTTGGGAAATGGAAATTTGCTTTAGCAACTTTCACACTTGGAGAGCTGAACTACCCGGCCTACATGACACGTTTCCAGAGGGACCTGACACAGGAACTCACTAAGTCTCTCTCCAGTAAACTACCAAAGGACATCCAGAAAACAGTGGTATTCCAGCTGTCTACCTAACAGTCAATATCTAACATATCCATGCAGCTGTTTTATAATGCACCTGATGGTACAGCTAGAGCAGTATGCCTGTATGTGATTGTGTAACTTTGTGTAAAGCTTCAAGACATCCTCTATAATACTTCATTTGATGGCTACACACTCTTTGGGAGAAAGGTTAAGGAAACTCTCACCAGGAGTGTGCAGGATGGTAAGAGTTTTTCTGTCATTGGAGTTCACTTCTCTACCCCTCAGAGAAACTTCTCCAGAAGTCAGAGAGATGACAAGAAGATGTGGTGCAGGATGTCTCATAGTTCAACTATAGCACTCCTACAGACAGGTCATCCCAAATCAGAGGGAGGAACAATTTCAATGGATGTTGCCCTAGAGACAGAGGCAAACTGTAGAATCAAAGATTTTGCTGTCCCTTTTCTGAGAAATCCTTTCAGTCCTACTGAAGGATTGTTTGTCTGCCACACTCGGAGGCTGCTAGGGGGAGGGGGCACTTATCCCTGCAGTTCAAGCCTGGCAGGCCATTACATCAGATAACATGGGTGCTGCAGATAGTTACTAGAGGTTACGTAATACCCTTTATTTCCCCTTCCTTAAAGAAAAGGATTACCACAATACCACCCCATCAGATGGATTTCACAACAGCAGAAATCTTAAAGCTGTTAGAAAAAGAGTCATCCAAGAGGTCACCTTAACCAGTTTGAATCTGGAGTTTACTCCAGGTTCATTTTAGTTCCAAAAAAGACAAGGGACCTACTGCCAGTTTTGGACCTTGGTCATCTCAGTCATTTCATAAAATGGACAAAGTTCTAGATGATCCTGGTTCAATCCATTCTACCTATGTTGAGGAAGGCCAGTTAGATTTGGTCTAATGATCTCTAGAATACCTACTAACATATCAAGATTTCAGCCTTTTCATCTCATCACAGCCCCCCAGGTGTTCAGTAAGTGCATGACAATAGTTGCAGCAAATCTTAGACTGGCATGTTTCAGCTGTCTCATACATAGAAGATTGGATCCTCACCACACCAGCCAGGGATCTCCTACTCCAACAACAGGATTTCTTGCTCCAGTTTCTTCAACATTTGGGGATCACAGTCAACTACTCAAAAAGAAAATTGATGCCAACACAACAAATAGTTCATTGGATGGCACTTGAACAGCGCAACCAGATAGCCACTCTCTGAGAGTCCAGGATTGCTTCTCTGTGATAAGCAGCTTTACAATTTCAACACCCCTTACTACCTGCAAGACGTGTACTTTGATTGCTAGGATTGATGGCTTTGACAGTAGCATTAGTCCCCCTAACCAGATACTACATGAAAATTCTTTAGCAGACCCTTTCAGTACAGTGGTCCCAGTTCCTCCATCCTGTTCATGGTCTGATTCATCTAACAACCATGTGTAAGTCTCACATGACATGGTGATTGACCTACACAGGTCTGATAGAAGGTAGACCCTTTTCACCACTTCCACCCATGGCCGTAGTAAACATGGATGCTTCCCTTTGGGGTAGGGGGCATTTCAATGAGAAGGCAGTTCAAGGTTCATGTAAGACTGTTTTACTCATTGCACTTACCTTTGTAAGAAGAGTATATGAGGTGCACGTTCTTATGTTGAGTCAACCCTATCTCATTTTCCATAGAAATAGGGTTTCTTTGCTAATTAATCCTTCTTTTATGCCTAAAGTGGTATTTGGATTTCTTCTAAGCCAGACTATCCAGCTCCCTGTTTTCTTTCTTGAACCCAAAAATGAAGGCGAAAGGATGCACCATACCTTGGATGTCCACAAGCAACTTGGGTACTATCTTGACAGAAAAAAATCTTTCAGATATCAGATTAATTGTCCATTTCTTGTGAAGGTAAAAAGAAGGGACAACCCTTGTCTAAACAGACTGTTTGTAAATGGTTGCCTCAGGCTGTTACCTTTTGTTATTGTCAACTCAACAAAATTGTAGGCAGCATCAAGGTTGACTCTACCAGGGCCTTGGCTTCATCCAAGACTTTTTAGAAATGGTTGTATTATAGATGCTTCCTAGAAGCAAGCAACTTGGTCCACAGTACATACTTTTATAAAGCACTACAAGCTTGATTGCTTCTTTTGGTCCAGATCAGGCTTTGCCAAGACCGTTCTCCATGGACTCCTGGACCTTTTCCCTTTCACCTCTCAAATGTTGCATGCTAGGGTAATCTACCATTGTAGTTTACTACAGCAGTGATCAATATGATGAACATAGTAAAGTTGTGTAAGTAAAACTTGCCATAACAGTAGATGTTTGTATGATCACTGCTGCAGGAGTTGCTTTTTATATATATATATATATATATATATATATATATATATATATAATCTATATATATATTTTTTTATCTACTACCTATGTCCTGATAGAGCTCAACTTCCCTCTCTCCCTCTCTCAGCTGGCATGAAAGCTCCAGAGGGCTTGGCACTCAAACCTGTGTTTCAGGCAGCTCATCGCAAGCTGCTTAATGGTTTAAGTGTGTGGAAGGTGCCCTGAAGCTTTGGAATCTGGCCACCTGTTATGTCCTTGACAGGATATAACGCATATTGCTAAGGCTACTGCAGCAGTGGTCATTCAAACAGCTACTGTTATGGTAAGTTTACTTAAACAGCTGTGCTTTTCCTTGTATAACCAGTAATTAATTTTTGTCATGTGATCTTGCTCATACTGCATTTAGATAGATCAGCTTTTTGTAAAAGTATTCTGTAAAAATTATTTTGCTGTATTACTAATGCACTGTGGCTCAGTTTTCCACTTGTGTACTTCAACTTCGTATAAAATCTTGTTGTTTGTGAAACTAAACCTTTGACTTTATGAAATTTGCTTTTGAATAAATCATTGTGTTATATAGCTTGTAAATTATCTTATTTTGGTACAAATCACCCTATAAGGTATTTAAATTGTTAGTGTACATAACTCATACTCCACAGTTATCTCTTGTGCACATTTATCGTAATTACTTTAGTCTTTTTACTAAAATTACTTATAGTTTTCAGATGAATTATTTTACACAAACTGACTTTATATAATTTGTTTCTTAATTTCTCTCTCTTTTTTTTTCTTTTTTAATTTAAATCCTATCCTATAACCCTAATTTCTGTGCACATGAGTTGCACCAATAATCCATTTGTTGCATCTAATGTACTGGTATTTATTTGAAGCACTGAGTCCTGTATCTTTGAAGCCCACTGATGTGAGTCTGATTAAGTGACAAACGCTTGAAAGTACATAATTTATAACCTAGTATGCAGTGTTTTCCCTCATGAAATAGTCTTGAAATTTCAGTTGTGTTAAGTGGATTGAGATTGTATTATCAGGTATTGCCAAAGCAGGACTGAGTGACATGCACAGCAACTGAAATGAACACATTCACTCTTAAAAGAACTATGTATTCAGAGCCAGCAGTAGAAGGTTACAACTTCATGAGGAACCAACTAACCAAGCACAACTGGTTGAGAATTCAAGCCATCTTTTAGGGAAAAGCTCTCCACACCACTGAACTTGTATATGCAAACTAAATGTGATTTCCTTGGAAAACAACAGTCAGAGAGTTCAGTTAGCACTGTAATATAGATGAGGTGAAGAGTGTGTGTGCGCTGAGTGAAGGCTGTTAGGGGGTGCAGGTGGCAAGTGAGGATGATGCACTGCTGCAAAAACCAACATTCATTTATAAAGCCGACAGAATGTAGCAGCTCCATAAATGAATGCCAACACTGCACTTTCTTGTAAGGTAAGTTTGCTTTATGGGCTATCAGGTGTAACAGGATCCTTTTTGCATTTGCAGCAAGCACCTCATTACACTTACGGCATGAAGCACATTACACTCTTTTTTTTTTTCTTCTTTGTTGGGCTTTTTTTTTCTTCTTTGCTTGTTGAGTTTGTGTTGCGGAGGCCCCAGATGAGCTGAACTCAACCAAACGGTCTTTTCCAGTCTCCACTCGACACCTTGCAGGGAAGCGGTTACTCTTGTCATTTGATTACTGCTTAGAAATGACAGAAAAGGCACCCTGTCAGGTCAGCAAACACCTGTAAGAACAGGTACCAAAGTGTCAAATGCAGATTGTTTCTGTAACTGTCCTTAAAAAAGAAAAATAAATCTGTTCTAAATTATTACTTTTGGGTGGAAGACAAGAAATATTACAGTACTTTTTTATAAGTTAGACTTTCCTAATTTTCACCCTGCAGTTAAAAAATTCCAATTCTTCACTATTTCATCCATGAGATGCAATGGTGATGTGATGATATGAAGCTAGAAAAGGTGGGAGATGTGGAGGGGGATGTTTTACAGCCATGTTTTGCGTGAGCAGTATGTTGTATAACAACAAGTCAGCTAATGGCTGGGCATGTTATAAGGAATACGGCCAGTTTTGTTGTTCCTCGTACCATTCCTTCCTGTCACCTCGCTCATTTCAGTAGCATACAGCAATCGTCTAAAAATGAAGAGAGGCAATGTGTGAACATAGTTCCTTTTCTTCCTACATAAAACATCGTTTTGTGTTTACATGATATGATTACTTGATTTATGTCTTTTATTTTTACATCTGTTAAACAGGCAGGTGTCCTTTTCAGCCATGACAAGGCTTTCTTTGGTGCACAAGGGGTAACAAAATAAAGGCTTAGCAATTTCTAAAATGGAAGTGCAACAAAACAAAACATTTTGAGAAGTAAATTACAATTAGATATGTGATTATCACTGGCATATGATATGCCAGAACTAGAAGTCCTGCTGACCTTTAGAACCTTCATATTTGTATAGTTCCATTTCGGGTCAAGTCGCAACCCACCCAGTCTACCTGGGTGTAATGCATACCACTCATTTAGACCTTACCCTAAGGGTGGCTGCATTGCAGGAGGGGAACTGTCTGTATTTATATGCAAGCCTATCATTTCAGGAATAATTAAGCAAAACAATAACCTTGAATTCCTGCACGTTCCTTTATTTATTAGTAATTCCACCTGCCAAATTATTTTCAACTATAAACTCCCCTATGTGACTTTTATGCCCAAAATGAATACCTCACCAAACTACAGTCTCTAAACATTAAAAAAAGAAAACACAGTCCTTATGGGTGACTTTAACTGCCCATCCACGAACTGGCAAGCATACCTTACAAACACAAACCAGCACAATCCTACCATAGTACAGGTGCATTTCTACTCCACTTGGTTCTTACCAAAATAGCTGCAGTACGGTCCACACAGTTTTGTTACCCTTTCGCTGGCTAAATCATGCCGTCATTCTGTAATAATCTAAAATATAGTTAAATCTTACTATTTTCAAGGACTTCTCAGTGGCAACGTTCATATAAGTAGCTGATGACTTAATGGATTTTAAAAACTCTCCACACCAAATGATGTCTCTAGCTAAAGCTGTTGGGTATACCAGTGACTTCTTCCTCCAACCTAAATTCCTGCAAAGACGCATATGTCCCCATCTGCTAGAAAAATGAAATACCTAGTTTAAAATCAAGCCCCTGTGGTATAACCCAGCATCAATAAGTTATTTAATAAGAGAGAGAAAAAAATTTTTGGCCTAAAAAAAAAAAAAACAAACTTAAGTTCCCCCATACCATCATCAACTTCAAAGGATAAATAAAGAACTGAGGCATCTAAAGCTATATCATTAAATATGAACTGAACACCAATACAGTAACCAAAACCAATCAAAAAGATTTCTTTAACTATGTTAGAAACTTTAGAAATGATACTCACCACTTCTCTCTCTGCTCAAATCCTGTGGCACCACCCACTGTGATCCCAAGAAAATTGCAAATCTGTTAGCAGACCAGTGTAACTCAAATGTCTCCCCTGTTTCCCCTGTCTCTGTCCTTACACAATCCAGTAAGTACCACACCCCCTAGGATTACCTCTAATCAAGTCCTATAAGCCTGCTCTAAAACTAAGAAGGCTAGCTCTGTGGGTCAGGATAATATACCAGAGCTGTTTCCTTTTCTGTATGAACCACTGCTTTACTGCCTCCATCTCCACGTAACTACACAAAACTATTCAGCCAGCCTCTTAATTGAGTATTACCTGAGGCCTGGGAAAAAGGTGCTGTTGTACCTCTCCACAAATGAGAACTTACCAAATGACCTTGGGAAACTAGAGCCTCTTATCCTGCCTCACTTTGTTTATATAGACATGGAACATGTAGTCATGCAACTTATAATGAAGGATATTGGTTCCTTACTAGTCCTACAACCAAGCAAGTTGGTATCATGAAAAGTAGAGTATCTATTAAGCCTGGTGGCTTTCTTTGAGAACTCACAGGTGCAGTAGATGATGGCCACTCTGTGTACACTGCCTTCCTGGATCTGGTTAAAATCTCTGATACTGTCCTTCACTCTGGAATTATGAACAAACAGTCACAACTGAATGTAGACCATAGGTAACTTGGCACGTGTTAAACTGGCTTTTGGCCAGGTCCTACTCAGTAAATATTGGTAGCATACCCTCCTGTAAGGGTATCCTCACAAAGAGCATCCCCCAGGTTTCTTTGCTAGGACAATTACTCTTCAGTATATTGAAGTTAAAGCTGGCATCAAGGACCTCTGCCTGTCCAACTTTGTTGATGACCTCTAGCTTGGAGCTATCATAATCCCACTGAAAAGACATCCCTAGCCTCTAAAATAGTCTGTCCCTCACTAATTCATGGTACATGATGACGGACCAAAATGAAATTCAAAATCACAGACAGTATCATTCTCCTTAGGAAATATGACAACAACTGCATTTGCCTTATAAATGCCACCCTGCTCAAAACAGATGCAGATGTATTAAAGACCTGGGCACCATTGTGGACAATAAACTTTCAGTTGCCCTCCATGTATTGACTGGCTTTAGAAAATCCTTTTAACTAGCTTAGCTAATTAATAATGATATTTTCCAGATCCAAAGTAGTCACTGTACCTGTCTACGTATCCCATATCAGGCCCATACTGGAATGTAATGTCCCCTTTGGTGTGTACCTATATTACCCAACAAGAAAAACCTAAACATTTCTACATGAGGAAAATCTCAGGTGTGAGCCTTCTAAGCTATATATATTTGCTCCAAATCTTACAGACTTCTGAGGGACGACCTCTGTTTTCTACAAAGCAGAAAACAACTCTGTACTACTTTATCTGCTGCACATCCATAAAATTGGTAGCATTACAAATACCCTTTCTAGGGACTTAAATCTACATTATAGCAATACACACAGAAGACGACATACCCAACAAAGTTTTATAGAGAACTGGGAAACAAGGTAAAAGGAATTGAAAGACCACAAAAAAGGAGGAAATAGATACATTTTGGAGAAGTATCTATGAAGATCCTGTGGAACATAACAAAGATGCTAAATGGATAGAATAAGTTAAAGAAAGAATAAGAAGTTTAAAGGTGCAGTATATTAAATGGGATGAAGTAATAGCCAGAGAGATTGAAACAAAGTTAAGAAAAGCCTCTAATTGGAAAACCCCAGGTCCAGATACAGTACCTAACTTTTGGTTCAAAGGATAACATCTTTGCATGAAGATTTAGCCATGAGTATGAACTATTTATATGTGCACCCTGAACAGACACCAGCCTGGCTAACAACAGGCAAAACAATGCTTCTACTTAAGAGTGAACATGCAAGCTACCCTAAAAATTGTAAGCCATTAACTTGCCTTCCAATGACGTATAAACTATACACGGGAATTGATGTTGACAGAGTTTATAGTCATTTAAAAAAAAAACTCAATTATGGCAATAGAATAAAAGGGCAATAAAAGACAGTCAAATGGAGCAAAGGATCACTTCTTGTTAAATAAAGTCATACTGGAGAACCGTAAAAAGGGGAAGAATCTAAATATGGTGTGGATTGACTACAAAAAAGCATTTGATAGTATCCCACATTCATGGATAAAAGAGTGCTTAAAAATGTATAAGATTAACCCTACACTAATCGACTACATTACAGTGACCATAAAACAGTGGAAGACCACTTTGCAATTAAGCCATGATAAAGGACAGATTATTATCCCAGGGGAAAAAATTCAAAGGGGGATATTCCAGGGCGACTCTGTCACTGTTGCTATTCTGCCTTGCCCTTAACCTATTAAGCTGTTTACTTAACAGCTTAGGCCATGGGTACAATTTGGCTCCTAGAAAACAACAAGGTGTAAAGACTTCTCATCTTCTCTTTGTCAATGATTTAATGAGGATCTGAAAGCACAGCTGCAGGTTGTCAAAACTTTTTCAGATGATATAAGAATGTCATTTGGTCTTGATAAGTGTGCAAAAGCAACCTTTAAAGCAGGAAAACTGCAGCACCAGGAAAGCATCAGTTTGGGACAAGAATGTGATATAAAAGAACTTGAGCAAGGGGGAGTGTATAGATATTTGGGAACTGATGAAGGATCAACAATAAAACATAAACGAATGCGAATAAAACTTAGGAATACTTTAGAAGACTTAAATTAATTTTGAAAACAGCATTGACATCTAGGAACAAAATCCAGGCTATAAACCAATTTGCTCTTCCTGTCCTAATTTACAGTTTTGGAGTGATTGACTAGCCCCAAAATGTGTTGGATAGATTAGATAGGAAAACAAGAAGGATGCTTCATGCTAACCAAATGATTTATAAAAACCAGTGCATACCAAGATTATATATTCCCCGTTCTGAAGTGAAATTGATTACATGTATAGATCTGCAATTGTGGGACTCCACACATAGCTGCTGACCTCACAAGACCCAAATGTAGTGAAAGTTTTGAAACGCGAGGAGAATAAATCTAAGATGACTTCTCTGCTTAATTTAGCAGAAGCATATCAGCTTCAAGCAGGAATGGAAATCAAACCAGAATTGAATGTGCCAAAAAACAAAATAAAGAATATAAGGTGAAAGACCAGATGAGAAGACAAGAAATGTAGAAAATGCATAAATATAGTTGCAAGTATAGAAAACTTCTGGAAGAACCTCATGTTGATCAGGAACAAATGCAGGAATGGTTAAGGAGAGGCAAATTCAAACCAAGAGATTAAAGGTTAAAAGTGGCAGCTCAAGATAGTTGGCTATGTACACGCTGGTTTACAAAGTCCATTGAACATGTGGGAGAAATAGACAAATGTAGGTTTTGTAAAACCGGATTGGAAACAGTCGCACACCTTGTTGCTGGTTGTGATATACTAATGGCAGAAAACGAAAGGCATAATAATGTGGCAAGACTGTTGCACTGGGGATTGTGCAAACATTATAGTATTGAAGTGGATGAAAAACACTGGAAACATGATCCACAAAGCGTTATAGAAAATAATGAAGTTTATATTAAATGGGATCACCATTACCAACAATTCAAAAGATAGTTGCTAGAAAACCAGATATAGTGGTCCAAGAAAAGAAGACAAAAGTAGCATTGATCATTGAAATCACCACACCCAGTTACTGCAGTGTCTTGCGTACAGAGAAACACAAAGTCATAACATATCAGGATCTGCAGGCAGAAATGAGAGCAATGTGGAAGAAAGATGCCCAGACAGTTCCAATAGTTGTAAAAGCAATGGGTTTTATAAAAAAGAATGCACAGTCGTATTAAGGTATGTTACCAGTCCATGTAACTCCATATGAATTGCGGAAGGAGTCATTACTGGGCACATTGCGTGTGCTGTGAAGAGTGCTTTTGGCTGACATCAAAGATTGAAGCAATACTAATTTCATGAACGTTAATCGTACTTTGACTTAGGAATGGGGTCCATTCCCATCATGAAATTGGAAACCCAAAAGATTTGGAGAAATTAAAAAAAGAGGACAAAAAAATGAAAGAAAGAATGTAAGATGAAGGACTAGATGAGAAGGCAAAAAATGTAAGAAAAGCCTAAATATAGTTGTAAGTATAGAAAACTTGTGTAAAAACCTCATATTGATCAGGAACAAATGCCGAAAGGTTGAGAGGCGAATTCCAACCAAGAGATGAAAGGTTAATATTGGCAGCCCAAGATAGTGGGCTATGTACATGCTGGTTTACAAAGTCCATTGAACATGTGGGAGAAACAGACAAATGTAGGTTTTGTAAAACCAAACTGGAAACAGTTGCACACCTCATTGCTGATTGTGACATACTAATGGCAGAAGACTGTATACTGAAAGGCATAATAATGTGTCAAGACTGTTGCACTGGGGATTGTGCAAACATTATGGTGTTCAAGTGGCTGAAAAACACTGGAAACATGAGCCACAAAGCATCATAGAAAATGATGAAGTTTGCATCATATGGGATCACCCATTACCAACAGTTCAAAAGATAGACACTAGAAAACTGAATATAGTGCTACATAAAAAGAAGAAGTAGCACTGACCATTAAAATTGACACACCCAGTGAGTACAGTGTCTTGCGTACAGAGAGAGACGCAAAGTCATAAAATATCAGAATCTGCAGGCAGAAACGAGAGCAATGTGGAAGAAAGATACCAAGACAGTTCCAATAGTAGTAGGAAAAACTGGTCTTATAAAAAAGAATCTACAATTGTATTTAGATATGTTACCAATACATTTAGCCCCGTACGAACTGCAGGAGAAGTCATTACTGGGCACATTGTGCGTGCTGCAAAGAGCACTTTTGGCTGACATCAAAGATTAAAACAATACTAATTTCATGAACTTTAATTGTACTTTGACTTAGCAATGGGGTCCATTCCTGCCATGGTATTGGAAGCCCAAAAGATTTGGAGAAATTAAAAAAGAGGGCTATTTTGAGTAGGGTAGATATCTCCCCTGAAGCATCCCTTATCTGTGGACTGAGTTTTCTGTTCATTTCAGTATAGCTGCCTAGTTTTCTGTTCATTTCAATATAGCTGCCTCTCTTCAAAAATAACCTTGATTAAGTTGATGTGGATCCATGTTACAGTCTCGTCCCCTGCCCCCCCATCTCTTATGAATATGGAGAGCAAGTAGTGAAAATTGTAATGGCTAGGCTCCAAATGGTTGACTGGATTGAATGCCTAGCATCTCAGTATGAATTTGTGAACCAGAATGATATTAATTTATAGGACGTTGGGGGGGGGGGTGTACAAAACCAGCTGTATGATCCAATTATTTTATATTTATTTGAAAAAAGGAAACTTTTCAAATAAACATTATTAGTGCACCAGTTATTCTGTTCTTTTCAAGAGCATATACATTAACAAGCACTGAAGACTTCCAAGACATATTCTGACCTTTCAGTCAGTGGCAGAGAAGTCCCTAAAGTAAGACACTTTTCTAGCTCATGTAAAGTAATACAGCATTATGCTTTAAATGCTTCCATCTTCAAGTGCATAGATGTAAACAAGTGCTGAACGTATTGGATGTAATATGGCTTTACTCTATCAGTGCTGTATCACAATACTTTTTGTGGGAATGACATCTGTTGCTAGTTGATGAAGTAGGGATGACAACAGTTTGCCATGGCTCACTTCTGAGGCTGTGAACACTTATACTGGCCTGCTGGAGTAGAGGGAGAGTTCATGTATTTGCCATTGATTCTTGCTCATGTAGGACAACAGGTGCCAGAGTACTCGGGGATACAAATAAGCAATTCTACTGTGGACATTGGACAAGGTTATGAGCTCTAGCATTTGCTGAAAATAAGGAATGAGGGAGGCAGATGGATCATTTGCCTTATGGCTGTGCATATTGTAGCAAATGTAAATGAAACACACTGATGTTAATTGCCTTACTGTGCTAAGAAGGGTGGCACACAGACATAGGATACTGTAGACTGGTGAAGTAAAAAAAAAAACAGTTGTCAAAAACATAGATAACATGCTTGTGTCTGTTTCTGTCTTGTGCATATGTACAGTGTTCCAGAAACAGTTGCTTGAAGAATGTTCTGTAAAACTAATTGAATGTGGTCCTGAAGGGTGTGCATCAGCATTTATGAAGGTTAAGAGAATGTTCTGTAAAACTAATTGAATGTGGTCCTGAAGGGTGTGCATCAGCATTTATGAAGGTTAAGGTGTTTACCCTCAGAGACAAAATATGCAGTGTTTGAGTCTCACCTTTGAGGAGGAAATTGAACTGGCTTAAAATTGTCCACAAGGGCAGCTAGCCTAGTATTTACCTGTAAACCTATACAAGTATAAAAAGAAACGGGTGAGGACATGCAACACCTGAGCAATATCCAGTGGAGGATATTTCAATGGAAATATGAGGAAGTACTTCATTACTAAAAAAACAGACACCAGGTATGGAATTACTGTTGGAATGACCACTCTGGTAAGAGTCTGGAATTAAGCAGTACATGGTATAAATGAACTATATCTCATTGATAAGTCGGTAACTATGATACTGAGAGAGATGAAATGTTGGTACACCGAGTAGGTCTGGAACCTCTTTTTCTGCTTATTGACTTTGTGTTCAGTGTTTCTAGTGTCCTGATAGGTACCGGTGGCAACATGTCTAATTTATTTTCTTTTATGTTGTACCTGTTAAATTTAATAATATCCATTATTTGTGTTTCTTTTCTATTTCAGGTTACCTATAGCACACACCTGCTTCAATCAGCTCTGTTTTCCCCCATACAAGAGCAAGAAAGAAGTCAAGCAAAAGCTTGTAATTGCTATTTCAAACGCTGAGGGCTTTGGATTGCAGTAAATCAAACAGTAAAGTAAAGACATACTGATAGCTGAGATCCATTGCATTACACTAGCTGTCTCTGTAGAATTGCAGATGAACTTGTTTATTTGTCACTGCTGTTAAGACATATGATTGTTTCTGACTTGCTGCAACACAGTTTTATCTGTATAAAGACAACTGTGGCCAAAGAAATACTGCCTGATGCCTTCTAGCGCTATATGGAGAATATTTATCATTTCTAAAACAATGTCAAGAGAAGTACGTTTAACAGAAGATTTAAGCACAGGAAAAAAATGCAGGAAAAGAACTTAAGGTTACCATTTACATACTCTTATGTTTAGCTATTTGGATTGAATTTGCTTGCAGCTAATTGCTCCTCTGTGAATTATGTAGCAAGATTTTCAATACAAACTGCATCTATAAATATACTTCCTCCAAGACTTAATGAACTCAGAAGCAGTATATTTATAGTCTGAGAATGGGATGGTAGAGCCTGTATGTTGGGGAGTACAGTTGTCCCCTGCAAAAACAAATTTGTAAAGAGTCTACTGATTGTGACTGTTTGGTGACTTGAGCAATCAGCAATGAGTTGGTGAAACTGAAGTAGTTGGGGTTGGTTTAGTGAAGTATATCCAGTCTTTAGTACTTCCTTGCTATCTGCAGCTTTACTGCAATCACATAACAATTGTGTATTACAGAGTGGTGTGAGTTATGTAGAAGACATCCACTAAATGCGTAGTTAAAACATGTCAACCATGAGACTTTAACAAATGACTCACAGTTTGACTATGGTTGTTTTAGCACATTCTTAGAACACATTAATTACTGTTTTAGTCTCTGTTTAACAAGAAAAACAATCAGTCACTGTGTTCTTTTCCTAGTTTAGCAGTGTTTTTCTTTTTTGCATATTCTGCTTCAGTCCAGTCTTCATTCCGTCTTTCCTCTCTGTGTCATCTTACAAAATGAAGTGCTTGAAGTGACTAAGCTGAACTCAATGTATTTATGTCTGTAGTGATGCAGTCCAGTACAAACCTACCTGGACAGTTCAGAACCTAAGACGTAAATTAAAAAAGGGACACCTTCTATGCGCTAAAGGAATAAATGTGCATAGCTTTGCCCTCATGACCACACAACAGTAATCGTGAGCTACAACAGCAGAGCCAACTATCTAACCATGAAGTGCTAATGTAACATGTTGCATAACATATTTAATCATTCACTCTTCCTCTGCAGCATTTTTAAATATATTCATTGTGTTACCATGAAAACATCTCACACACACACCTCATTGAAACCTGAAGACAATCATATTCATTTTAAGAAGTTTTATTTGTAGTCATTTCTCCTCGTGAGTACTTGGAATGAAGTTTAAAGGTGAGCCATAGCTTTCTGAATTGCTTCCTTGTCTGAAGTAGTAAAGAAACAGTATAAGATCCTGTTTCTCTCATTCACTTAGTTGAACCACTGGTTATATTGTACTTGCTTAATCTTATCCCATTACCTGTTTTTAATTTGATTTTCATTTTCAAGCAGTGTTTTTGTGTATTTTACAAAGATAGTCCAGTGTAAATCAAAAAAGGAAACTACCTAAAATTTACATGCAAACATAAATGTTTTCAGAAAACTGTGTTTCCTGCAAAATAGGAAAACTGGTTGTATCCATCTGCATCTCAGTCTCATCTGTTCATAGTTTGTACTGAAACATATCTATATTATAATGTAATATCTACATTTCACAGTTTATAAACATAGGGATTGTGTCTAGTTCTAGAGATGTCATTGTCTCCCTTTCCTCAGCCCTCATTAGACCAGTCATTGACTATAATGCCAACTTTGGCATGTATCTGTCCAGGCACATACACCCACAGAGATACCTTACTAAAAGGATGCAAGGCCTAAACAACCTGTCCTACATAGACCTACCTAAAGTTCAGTCACTATATTCGGTATCCTACAGACTGCTAAGAGGTGAGATGTGTTTGGCATAAAACACATCATCTTACTCAGCACTGATGAATTTACTGCACATCAGCAAGTCGAATTGCATTAGAAATTCTCAGTCTAAGGATCTAAATCTCTTCTGAAAGATCAATAGAATGGTTTGGAGGGACAGGCACATCTCCCAGAGGATACCACTGCTGTGGAACAGACTACCCATCCACGTGAAACAAAATTCATCCCTATCCAATTTCAAGTGCAATTTAGATGTATGGATGGGAAGCAGAAAAATTACCCCAGCACTGCATCCTGTACTACTAATGGACAGAGGTAGCTCCTAAATGCTTTATCCCATTCATGAGTCCCCCCAAATTATTTATGGTATGATCCCGTTTTTTCTCATTGGGGTAAGATATATTTATCGACCATGGGATGGGTACGGCCAGTCTATTACCAAATGAGTTAAGTTATTTTGAGAACAAATAGAAATTGACTAGACTTAGAATGGCACACAAGGGCAGCTAGCCCAGTACTTGCCTATGAAACTATAAAGAATATGCCTTCACTGTGTTTTCTGTAGTTAGAAATGACCAAGTCTTTAACGAGATGAAAAAATATCAGCCCATCATAAAAAATGTAAAACATTTTTTTCATGAATATAAGCCTCCTCTGCACCCCTGTGTGTGGAAGCATTTTCCTCCATATCTTTTCACTTAAATACCCTTTCTCTATGGCTCCATAGGCTTGGATAAAAAAGGAAAGACCGTGCACATCACATCATTCTCAATGTGCATATAAAAACTAGACCATCAGTGACTTTTGCCTTGCAAAACAGTACTTGCCGAGTTGAACTTAAGTGAGATAAATTCTAAAAGCATAAAACTTCTAAATACGTATTCCACTCTGAAAGGCATATCAAATAGAATGACTGCCAAAGTTCTAAATATTTACCTATAAGTATAGAGAAAAGTTGAGAATCCTTCATACAATGAAATAAATTCTTAACAAAATAATCTCAGTCAGAAAATGAAATGTATCTGTACAGCCACTTCTTATTAATAACAACCACTTCTTATTAATACAGAAGTAATTCTGCCACATACATTAGTATTCTTTTATACCTGGTAAATTAATAATTGGAATGTTAAATATAGTTGTTGTTTTGTAATACGATAATTCTTTACATTTTTGAAATGTGTATCCCTAATCCTGTTAATGATTCTGTAGTCCAAAAATGTTTAATATCTACCTGGTCCTGCTTTTATATGGAGTTAGACCAGTATTATCTTTCAGTCATAAGCCAACGGTGTTGCTGACATATTGTACCTATTACTTTTTCTGTATGCTTATAAACTTAGCAAATGTGAATACTTGTATACCTAGTCTCATATCTGGGCCCAAGAATGAACATATTGAGAAAGTAATTCTGGCTAGTAATGGACATGTAAAAGCTGACCTGGAGTTAGCAGTCACAGTTTATTTATTTTTGTTTATTAACTGGTTTACTATAATGTACTGAAACTGTATGTCTGGTAGGTAAAGTGAATACATATGAGGAGACCAATGACCTGCCTTTAAGGCTTATCATGGTGACTGGATGGACAGTCACAAATTCATCGCATATTTAATATGTACATCCATGCTGGTTTTGGGAAGAGGGCACTATTAAGCACTCATAGATGTTGGCAAGAACTTTTTAGTGTGTCTACTTTAAGGTGTATATGGCTAGGTCTGTTATGTTCCCTGAAATGAATTCTGAAATGCAAGAAAAAGTCACATATACTCTTAATTATAATAATACTGCAATGAACTCTGTATAGAGTATGTGGCAATACCTCTATAATACCTAAATAAAAAGAATTGCATTGTCAATGACCTTTGGTCTAGTCAATCCTTTAGGTAGGCTTCCTGTTTAAAAAAAAAAGAAACACATAATTTATATAAATTATCGTAAATTTAGTAAATTATATTTTGTTTAAAATTTAGAAAATATAAATATGGGATATTAGCTTATAAATCACAAAATATGGTCAATGGACCCAAACTGATTCAGCTTGTGATGAGACTTGTATTGCCTGTTCTTATGTATCTTGCCCTATATACAAAGTCACACATCCCAAAAAGAGAAGTATACCGCTGGATGCAGAAAAGGTACCTAGCAAGTGGTCATTCAGCTTACAGAAGTAAACAGAGTCTAGAAGTGGCAGCTGTATAGGCATTTCAGTGAAGCTATGTAAATAACCCTTTCAGTATACAGTGATATCAACAAAAGTTATAATTAACCATGGTAACAGGCACCCATACCATCCATAGTCAGTTCACAACTGGAGTTTGGAATCACATTTCAACAGGTTAAAATCTTAGAGAAATTCCACAAAAGTAGTGTAAAATATAACCTGACTGCAATTGCATCATATGCAAGCCATCCCATTTTTATAAAATGTGTATCTTATATTTGCTAAGCTCCACTATGATGAGCAAAATCTTTGATGGCTTTGGCATTTACCCAAAAACAGGTATATAAGAAGGCCACCTTGAACTTGAAACTTTTCCAGATTAATTGCTGCAGCTGGGCTACCATACATTGCCTTTCTTTTTTATTCATTGGGAAGGGATTGCTATGATGGACAAATTCCAGAGTCTTTGCAACCACTCCTTTAGATTAATTGATCTTGGCGCATATTTAGTATCAGCTGTGCTGAAGAGTCTTGCATAGATCAAGCAGTATGGTTCACATTATGAGCTGCATGGTGCATATAGTGCATGATAAGCTCTTTAAATGAAGTTCTTAGCACACATGAGAGACCAGCTGCAGAAAAAAATGTATCTGTAACATTTATATTAGTTGGACTGTAGTAACATCCCCTGGCAAACCTTTTTAGTATTATACTGTTAAATCAAAAAGGTGCTTCTAAATCAACACTGTTTTAAACATAGACAATCTTTTAACACTATCCTGTTGTGCAGAGTACATTTCACTGTTATTATCCTCCATGTTTGAAATAGGGGATTCCATTTATTTATTTACAGAAGTACTTGCAGTTTGCCTTTAATAGAAGTTAGGGCTAAACTTAAGGAAGCAAGTTCTTTCTAGAGTAAGAGGGGGTTAAGCAGCTGGAATTACAGCTCGATATATAATGTAATCTTGTCTGATTGCACATCAGAAACTTGATAAGTAAATGGAAGAAAGCCAAATTAATTCTGGTTGTCACATAACTGTGAGTCATTACAGAGATTGGGTGATAGTTCTTTCACTTTCTTACACTGTTATTTGTAGAAATGGGTATGTATTCATTCATTTATTTTGCTTTAGTCACCCAGATCTTCTCCTTCATCATGGCTATCTTCGATTTGAGCATTTGAAGTGATTTTCGAAAACAGTGTCTTACAGTTATCACAAAGAGACAGCAGAGCTGCTTTCTGTTGACCTAGGAATATTTTTCTCAACCTACATTTGGTTACTTTGTGATTTTGAGCAAGTAACTTAACTTGTGTCTAGTGGGCTTCTTCCATTAAAAATAAATTATTATTTCATCAAAAGAAATAGGTAGGAAGCTTCTAGTGACACTTAAAGGTCCAGAGGATCAATAGTTAATGCCTTTTTTCCTTCAAAATGAATATTTAGAAATTGTCATCTGGAGGCTTGGAAGGCTGGTTCTCACTACTCCAACATGAGCTTGCTTCCCTATACTGATTTTCATTAAGTGAACTTTTTTTCTAATTTCATTTATTTGTTAACATTTGTGTTTTTTTAAGTTCTCCTCTTGCTAAAACATATCATGTTTCCTTTTTTTCACTTAGTTTGCTAATAAGTAATAAGTGTGCGTTCAGAAGGTTGCTCCTGCTTTCTAATCCGTGAGAGCCATTGCACTTCATTCTTTACATGAACAGAAAAGGCCCTGTGAGCAACTGTTATACCAGCTCACTTTCAGTCGTCTTCTTAAATATTATATAGGTTTAACTGTTTAGGAGATCAAGGCAGAAATGTAAACAGCATTGCTATACACAAAGCCTTTGACTTTCTTTTACTTCTACAGTTTCTGCAACTTATCTTCTGTAGAGTAAGATTAATGTTCCTTTTCAAAATCACATTACAGCATATTATTATTTTACTATGACACTGCATTAATTTGGGTTCTGTTGAGTGACTTAAAAAGAGGTTATTATGTTTCTTCATGATCTTCAGGTTTCTTTGAAATGTAACATAAACTTAAGATCAGCAGATGAGGTGAA
Organism: Protopterus annectens; assembly: GCF_019279795.1. NCBI lineage: Eukaryota > Metazoa > Chordata > Ceratodontiformes > Protopteridae > Protopterus > Protopterus annectens. The sequence goes on from NC_056748.1 coordinate 868,392,054, forward strand.
ACTACATAATCATAGTCATGCTTCTAGCCTGAATGACATATACCCTAGTCAATTACAGTAACTGTGAGACAATATGATTCAGAGATGGGTATTGCTGTAATGAGAAAGACATCATTATTGGCTGATTGGCATTTTTCTGAATTGTACACTAGGGCTTTCAGACCTAATCAGACTAGTACTCTCCCTAGTTTGGCCCATACATCACATTAGCAAAGTTACCCCCAACACTAACACACATACATACTCAATCAGATACCCTCCACACACACACTTAACATCTGTCACACTCACAGAAAGAGTCACCCATTAATTCACATGCAAGTACCAACACATACATATCCTAACAATCAAATCCCTATCCTAATTCCAGTAATGCAACCAGTCAGACAGAGACGCACACACACACGCATATATATATATATCTATATCTATATATATATATCTATATATATATCTATATATGTATATATATATATATATATATATATATATATATATATATATATATATATATTCATTCCCTTAGAAACAAACACACATGCGCTCACACATGTAAAGATGCACGCACTAACACACACTCTCACCCCCCCCCCATCTTAAGTCAACTTACTTACAGCATGAGTACTCCCTTAAGTGAATGGGTGACCATTGTGTTATTATGGTGATCACATTTTTACTTGGCCAAACAAATTGGGAGCTGTAGACATTTCTGAGGGAAATCACATAGGTAATTAGTAGCAGCCACTTCTCTGGACTGTCAAATTATAATGCATTTTTGCATGTGAGATTGCATTCCTTACTAAGTGCCCCACCAGAGGGAAAACCTCATGATAGCATGGTATCTGAATCAGAAAAGCTTAAGCCTTCCCAATCTCACTAACCATTTTTTGAATGCCAGACATAGATTTTCACAACATACCAGCTCCTAAAAGCAAAAGAATGAAAGTTGGAAAGATCCCAGCTAAGTTTTCATTCCAGAATGCGTAGAATACCATTATGGTTGAATCCGTTACTGCTTTATAGAAGTAAATGCCAAACAGACTTTATGGGAAATGTTACTTCTTTTTCAGTCTACAAAGAGAATGTGCAGTGTTAACTGCCACCATACTATGTATGGTATGCGTATGCTTAAAGAAACTTGCATGAATAGAGGGAAAAGATTGTCCACGTCACTGGGGGCTCAGATGCTTATTATGTATGTTGTTAAGGCTGCTGCCGCTCTGTTTTCTCCTTTCCCACTGCAGTGCTTGACTGTTGTCTTACCTGTTTTTATGTTCCATAATGACATATGGGAAACCTGCTCTTCTCTGAGATATGTGCACAGAGCATTCATTGATTGCATTGGAGAGAGTGTCAGTGCTGCTGCTGTTTTGTAAATATCTGTCCTAATAAGTCTTGTATTAAGAAACTGAAGAGAACTATGGCTTGCCTGAATTCTTGGCTCACCAATTGTAATTTATTTTTGGTTTGTTTGTATCTTCTAAGCTCTATTATTGTCACTCATCACTGTCATAGGAGCAGTATAGAATCTGGCAGTTAAACAGGAGGATTAAGTGTGTAATCTGTTCATAAGCTTCATCTTGTAATCCTAAATTTGGTTCCCTCTCTTCCCCTCTTCAAGAGAGCAAACCATTTAACCAATGAGTGATCCTTGAACACCCTGAAAAGAGGCATGAATGGGTTTACCCTGCATACGTACCTTGTACTTATCATTTCAACTTTCTGTGTATCTTCAGGGTACTGACAGTGCCTTCTGCATTCGCATTCCTGTTATTGTTCACTTATGTGTGATCTTTACTGTACTTTTCATGAAGTAGTATTGTAGCCAGTCACAGTTCTCCAGCATGTTAAAAAATGTAATGCTCTTCAGTTTTTTGAATGAAGATAATGTTTGGTATTTATTTTTGAATTCAGATGAACCAGTCTGTGCTGTTGATTTTTTTTTTACTGTGTCTGATACAGTGTGCATCCTACTCTTCTAAGACTCCACCACCCAATGTACCTGTGTTTAGAATATGCAACATTTGTATTCTGAACAATAAAGAAAAGACTATCAGGTTTGCTTCAAATTTACCTTCATTAAATTCAGTAGCCTATGTTGGTTATAAGCCCTAATCTTCAGTTTGTACTGGCCACACCATGTTATTGATACGGCTTAAATTTTTACATGTCCAGACTAGATCGTAGCTTCAGAAATGGAAATATAGCAGAGAAAGTTTGTTTCAAAGACAAAGAGCTGATAAGTATAAAAGTGGCTTCTGCACTAAAGAATGGAATTCCTCAAATACTGAGCAACTGAAAAAATAAGAACTTTCCAAAAGAGATTTAATAATTATGTGTTGAAATCGAACTGTTAAGGAGCATGGCTGTTCACATCACGATCATACATGCAGTAGACAAGAATGGTTGAGAAGTTTCCTACAAGGAATTACATCTGCATAGTATGTGACTAAGGTAATTTATGCAAATTAACTCTAGCTGGTTATTATGTTAATAGTTCGCTCAGTGCTTGAATATTTTTATTGTATTATTTAAGTTATTGTATATCTGTTTATTTATTATATGCATCTTGAAAAGAAGTCTTTTAAATATCTGTATACAAGTATACAGTACACTTCAGATTCTTACAGAATATTTCATGAATATTTTGCCAGCTCATGAGCAATATGTTTTTGTTAAATACTTTAATAATTTACAAATGCAAAGATTGCCACCTTCCAAATTTGTATAGATTTTGTTACTTTTGTTTCTTATCTGAGTGTACTTTTTGGTATAACACACGCATTTCACCTACTACTCTGATTGTTGCTATGGTACATAAATTCTTTTTCTGACAGTAAAATTACTGTGATATAGTTATAGCTGTAATAAAAGCATCTGAAATGGAATAGTTGCAAATTGAAGCATCTGTTTTTTTGTTTGTTTTTTATATCTTGTGAGTCAATAATAATTACTTATCCTTTCACACAAGCAATCAAATTACTACTTTTGTCGAAAATGCAGTTCTCCAAGGCAGGTACAGATTGTTAGGTTGCTGCTGTTAAGGAGATCTATTTTTTCCCTGAATTGTAGCTGTCTTGCACATTTTATACTAACTAGCAAGGAAGTGTGTGTGCCATGTAACTCTGAATGAAACTTAGTTTTCAGTTGAATTTTTTCTTCAGTATTTTTTTTCTCTGAAACAGTATGCTCAATGGGTTTTGTGTCACTTTTATAGCAGTCACAACACAATTTTGACTGATAATTGAACCATAATTGTGACTTCTTAGCAGCATGCTGTATTGCAGAGTACAGCCTTTCAAACTTCCATATTTCTTGAAGTAACAAAGGCCAGTTGGAATGCTATAATGTAATTATCAGGAAAGTTTGCTAAAGTGCATTCTAAATCATTTTGAAGATAATACATTGAATAATTAGTCAATAAATCCATTTTAGCAGTTATGGTTGTCTACTATAGACAAGTACATGGTCGCACATGTGGGCCTTGCAGACTCATTCACACACACACACACACACACACACACACACACACACACACACACTTTATATATATATATATATATATATATATTGTCTGTGTGTGTGTGTGGGTGTGTGTGTGTGTGGGTGCGTGTGTGCATTTAAGTCAAAGCACCCGAATGTTGACGTCTGTAATACAGATTCAAAACTATTAAAAAAAAAAAACAGTGCTCATACTTTGAGAAATTACCTCAGCGCATACAAAAATAAATCTTTTTTTTTTTTTTTTTTTTTTTTTGCAGAGGGCAAACCCCTGTGCACCTCCACACCATCTGAAATTGCACAGTACCAGAGAAAGGGCATTCTTCTTAAACCCAGGAGTGTAACGATTTCACACAATTGTCAAGTGTCAACAAATCAGATGTATCCATACCTCTCTGTACATATGTTTGCAAAATGTCCAGATTTTTGGCCTCATATTTTTAGTCCGTTTTTTATAAAATTGTGGTTTTCTGGCAAATAAGTGGTAAATCATTAAAGGTGGAAGTTAGAAAGTGACAGACATTTGAGTTTCAGACTTTATATCCCTCGGAAAACTCATGCTAATGCAAAACCTGTTATTCTATCAACTAAGTCTATAACAGCAATATTTAAAAACTGTCCCTGTTTTGGGACCCTTGCCTCACTTTTATTTATGGATTTCTTGCTTTGAGAGGTATGTTTGTATCTGATGTTTTCTTTTTCATCCATTCTTCAAATGATGGATATCAGAGCCAACATTGGATCTATCCTTGGCTGCTCTGATAGACTTTAGTCTCTGTAGCTCAAGCTCCTCCCCTTATCCATAATTCCCCTGTTCACCAACGTTACCTCAGGTGTCATTTTTTACCTTGGCAATAAAACATGGTCACTGCTAGCTTGAGTGTGGGATAGTGAGATAAGTGAAATTACTTGTTCTTCTCATCCTGATTGATAGCTTTATCCTTTCTTGTTCCGCTTCTTCCTCTGTTTTGTAAAAACAATAAATGAATAAATAAAATAAGTTTATATATAAAGGGAATCTGGGGCATTGGAGAGATAAAAAGCATTATGTATGCTTCAGCGACTTTCACCTTCCAGTCTCTAAATTATCTGGCACATGTGACAATATTTCAGAGGGAATTGCTCAAACAGTTATTCAGTACCCTCTCTGGGTCCATGTCTGTGGAGGACTAAAATTTTCTTTGCAACTGGCCACCTTTCAGTCTCTATCTAATGCTTTCGTGAGGTTGATTTCTCTTGCCTCAGATGGATCAGCTACAGTGGCGGTGTGACACCACGGAAATACTCCCAGGCCAGCTATCTGGAATTTTGTAAATAATCATATGTTATTTGTGAATAGTAATATGATTCGGGTACCTGTCAAATCTTCGAATGTTCAAAATTTCGAACGTTACATGGTCGACACCAAACGTTCGAAATTTTGAGTGCTCGAAGATAGTCTTCCAAAGGCACCGTATGGTGCAGATAGGGAAAATTTCCCTTTTCTGCACTGAAGTGCGGTCTCAGAGTTGGTATATTTAAGTAGGGGGGTGTGGGGGGTTCAGGGGGGATTGCCCCCCTGCCTACACTGTTAGTGTTTTTTTCTGTGTTTTCTTTTTTTTTTTATGTTTGAACATCCAAATGTCGAACATTTGGTCTCGATCATGCAATGTTCGACATTTTGGATGTTCGAACATTTAACATAGACCCTGTGATTCATATGCTTGCCCTACAAATGTAAGATAACTGTATGTTATGTACTGAGCTTCAAGAATGTAACCACCGTATACCCTACTGGAAAAGAACAGAAATGTATATAAACTATGTACCTATGCAAATATATATTTTATTAGTAGAAGCTGGAACATACAGATTTAACTTGCAAAGCTTCAAGAAAATAAGTTGAAATTGTTTTACAATTGGGTTATCCCTTAGTTTCAGTGAGACAGACAATATATAGAACTAGAGGTTTTTCTATTGTCTTGAAACAGAAATAATTACAAGGTTTCAAATGTAAAAGCATTTTATTGTTATACGACTTCCATGTTCTGCAAACTTCTGAGAGATATGTACTTCTCACATAGAGAAGTTAAAATTGTTAGTTTCTCTAAGCCTGGGAACTGAAGACAGGTGAGAGTGATGTCATCCAGGCTAATCCAGCAGTAATATGTGATATTAATTTCAGAACTCTCTCAGAGAGGGAGAGAGGGCATTTTGTATATTGTCTTGGACCTATCAATAACATCCACTCATCTGCATTTGCCTTGCTTTGTAAGTAAGTCTAGGGTACAGTAATTTCTTTTAAATGTAGTTAGGAATATAGTAAAGAATAGTCTAGATGTTTTCTGTATTTATCTGAGAATGTCCTGCAATGTTGTTTTAAAATATTTCCTGTGATTCTGAACTTCATAGTTACTGTGTTGTTTGAGTATTGTCTTGTTCTTTTACTATTTATTATTAAATATATTTAAACCTTTTAATTGTGGCTGGTTTATTTAGAGATATTTGCTCTTGGTCACATTTACCATATGGATAATAATAACATTACAGAGTAGGATTGGGCACACTTTATAAGGGCCTTAGAGTAGCTGATAAGTAGTGGTTGGTGGCAGTGATAACTACCTTATAGTCTGGGCAGAAGGGGACATCACTAGTAAACCTGTGTCAGCCTTCCCCAGGAGTGTCTATGTATTTGTATATAAATCAAGTTTCAAAGTGTGTGTGTGTGAACTAGTGCAGGGACACTAAGCACTGGTTGGACAGAGAGGGTGCTGGAGGTTTTGGCTTCACCACTCAGCTGAGATCTTAACCCTATAGCTGTGCCAGTGGGAAGTCATTTTGGAGATCTGGAGAAAGAGGCAGAAACCAGCCCCGGACTGAATGTGATCTCTGTGTGCTCTTAAGGGAAATTGTATTTTACTGTGTGTGTACTTGTCATACTCCCATTTTGTACGTCCCTCACTGTTACCAGTGGTGGGGATTGAGGCTACTTGATTACTGGGCCAGGGCAGGGGCATCACAGGTGGTTTCAGGTATAACTATCAAGAGGCATGCCTGGATGCACCTTTGTGATTTTGTGGAACCCATCACGTTTTCATTTATCAGTGACAGCTTTGTTGGATCCACTTTGTTTGGCCCCAAGGTAAAGGAAACTTTCTCCAGGAGTGAACAGGCTGGGAAGACCTTGTCTGCCATTGAAATCTGTTTTTCTGCCCCTCAGAAGACTTCCTCCTGAAATCATTGAGGTGGCAGAAAATTGTGGTTCAGAAAATCACAGGGTTTTCCCCAGAACTGCTATGGAGATAGATTCCCTCGCAGCAGAGGTGGCACTCTAATGGAAGATGCATTCCCAATGGCAGAGGTCTGCAATATCAAGGCTTCAAGAAACCATCCTCCAAGAAGCCTTTACAGCATCTCTGAAGGGGTACCTGACTGCTGCTCTCTAGAGGCAATAGAGGTGCTTATCTCTACTCTCAAAAGCCTGGGTAGTCATTATCAAAGACACTTGGGTGCAGAGTATAATATCCATATGAAGTTACACAGGCATTCCAGGAGACATTTACACTTCCAGCTGGGAGACAACCTACCAGTTCAGAGCACTGCAACTTGGTCTCACTAAAGCCCCCATAGTGTTCACCAAATGCCTGGCAGTGGTCGAGGCACACCTGAGATGGCTCAGATTCTGGTTGTTCCCTTGTCTAGATGACTGGCTCCTATCTGCTTCCACCAGTCTTCTACTCATTCAAGCCAGGGACTACTTGCTCCACCTATGTCTTCAACTAGGTATTACAGTAAACTACAACAAGTCCAGCTCTGCCCTGCAATCCCTGGAGTTCATTGGTGCCCATGTAGATACCCAATCTCAAATAGCAACTCTACCACAGACAAGAGTGGACACATTACAAAACCAAACATTACACATCCTTTCTGATCATTAGCCCCCTGCCAAATTAATTTTACAACTACTAGGGTTGATGGTAGCATCAACAGTACTAGTACCATTGGCTCACTTCTGCATGAGAGTGTTACAGTAGACTGTAATGGTACAGTGGCCAGTCAGGCACCATCCATTGATGGTGCTCATTCATATCATGAATATCTGAAGGTATCACATAGCATGATGGATACATTCACATGAAGTCATTTGGGGCCATCCTTTTTCACTCCCTGCAACCAAGGTCACAGTGACTACAGATGCTTCCCAAGTAGGGTGGGAGGGCATTATTTGGGGAGGACAGTCCAAAGCACATGGTCCCAGACAGAGGCCAGTCTTCACATCCACAACCTAGAAATGAGAGCAGTGCTATTAGCACTACAGGACTTTTAAGATGTTCACCCTCTAGGGATGATTGCTATTCAGACAGACAACGTGTCTGTGATCTGGTACATCAACAAACAGGGGGAACTAGATCCTACCCACTATGCATGGAGGCAGTGAGAGTTTGTCAATGGGTGATCTCTTCTGGCGGCTTTCTCTGGCATTTCACATTCTGAGCAAAACCAGCATATTAGCAGACAAATGAGTGGCCTCTCAGTCATTCAATTCAGTAGCAGAAATTATATTTTGCTGATGGGGTCAATCATGCTGCAATCTCTCTTTCCCTCAATACCAAATACAACAGGTACTTTGCCCTAATCAACCTAGAGGGGGAACCACTGAGAGACACTCTGGTTTGTGACTATTATTCTGCTCTACTCTATAACTTTCCCCTAACTCCTCTCATCTCCACGTTTATTCAGAAAGCATTATGGTGGAAGAGCAAGGTTATCCTCATTACCCCTTTTTGTCCTCACCAAGTGTGGTTTCCCTTCCTGTGTTCTCACCTAGTTCACCCTCCTGGGGTACTGGGTCCTATTCAGGACCCTTCTGTCTCACCCATCTGGCTTGCCTGTCTCGTACATGAAATCTCTCAAGCTGACTGCATGGTTTCTCCACTTTCAGAAATGGCTGGAAATTCTAGGCTTTCTTCCCCAATGCACAGCATTCATATGTCATCCCAGAAGGACTCTACCAGGAAGAATTAAAATAGCAAGTGGTAAAGATGTTCTATCTTGGCCCAACCGAAACATCTAGACCCCTCTTCAGAACTGATTCCAGCTGTTTTTGATTTCCTGGCTTCCATTTTCAATAATGGGGGGCTAGTTATTCAACAGTCAGTTAAGGTACAACTAGTTGCAATATCAAATATTCACTTGGGCGAAAATAATTCTTCTCTAGCTTCCTTGAAATTATGCAAAGTATTTCTTAAATGGACTCTGCTGTCCTGGCCTCCTATTAAGGACCCTACCCCACTTGGGACATTACAAGTATCCATCACGCCTCAAGTCAGCTACACTTTGAGCCTACAGCCAGAGCAGAACTAAAGTATTTATCACAGAAAACACATTTCTTGGCTACCTTTACATCAACTAGGTGGGCATCAGAACTCCATGCGCTTTCGTCCCAACCACCTTATCTAATCTTTCATAAGGACAAAGTATCCCTCTGGACTAACTCTTCCTTTCTGCTTAAAGTGGTTTCAGAAGCTAACCTTAACCAGAGTATTAACCTTGCCAGTTTTCATCCCAAATTTTTCTAACAAAGGTGAAGACATCCTCCATTTATTAGATGTGCATATACAACTCAGATTGTACATTCATAGAACTAAGGACCAAGAGAAGTCAGAAGCTTTGTTTCTCCTTTTCCAAAACTTAATTGGAAAAAGCAGTGTCAAAAATAACATTAGCCAGATGGCTCACTGAGTGCATTGTCTTCCTTTACAAGACTAAAGGGATATTACTACCCACACACCGTAAAGGTCACTCTACTAGGGCTATGGCCACATCTTCTGCTTTCTGCTCCAAAGCTCCCACAGATGACATTCGTGCAGCAAGGTCCATTGCTTATACCTTTATATCTCATTACAAGCTAGACATTTTACCAAAGAATAGATCAGCTTTTAGCTCCACTGTACTGGGGAATATCCTTTCTTGCTGATCACCCAAGACTACTATAGCTGGGGACTGTGCCCCATTAGTTGAGGAATGGACAAAAATAAACATCAGATATTGTAGTTATGTACTCACAGTAACTCTGCATCTGTGTTATTTGTTTTCATCCTTCCTCAGCTTCTCACACTCCAGTATCCCATCCTTTTGATTGTCTCCTAGAATGCCCTGAGGGGATATTATTTAACAGTATTGCTGGGTGGACTCTAAAAGCACTCCTCTCAGTTGTCTTCAACATTGCTACTCTTAAATAATACCTTACTGTATTTGCCACAGAAATTTAGTGACTGTTATTACTTTGTATTGTTGTGGTTAACTGAATAGAGGGCAAACTCGACCTGAGGTAACTTAGTGGAAGAGAAGGATTATTGGTAAGGGGAGGAGCCTATCAGAGTTTATCAAAGTGTCAGAGGATGGATCCAATGACAGATATAAGACTCATCATTTGAGGAAGGACAAAAACAGGCAACATAGTTGCAGAGTTATGGTGAATGCATAACTAAACTATAATTTATTTTAAACAGAGCTGACCTACTAAACTGCTCACATTTAAATACACACACACACACACACACACACACACACATATATATATATATATATATATATATATATATATATATATGTGTGTGTGTATATATATATATATATATATATATATATATATATATATATATATATATATATATATACACATCCATCCATCCATCTATCCACAACCCTTTTCCCCTTTTTTTGCACATGGGGTCGGGGTGTCACTTCAACAGAGACAATCATCTAGATCCAAGGTTTACAGAACTGGGTGTTTCTATTTTCTATATATTTCCAGTTTTGAAAACAAAAAGATATAAAAAACCAAAGTAAGGAAACTGCAAACTAAAAACACAGTGGCTTACAGATTGTCTCTGTTGACTAAGCTGCCACGAACAAGGTCCAAATCTTTCCTCTTGCTACATTGGGAGGATTCATTACCATAGAATGAATCTTTTTTTTTTTTTTTTTTATCTCACCCAATTGTCTCCCAGAATTCTTTGCATCATGTGCCGTTTTACTTAACTTTATCCCACACTAGAGCCCTAGCCCAGGGAATGACTGTCATGTGCGACTGCTGAATGTATCCCGAAACTGGTATTCTATATTTAAGTAAGTTATTTTTTTTTTAATTATTACATTTTAGTTTATAGACTCTAGTCTATCTACTGTGCCTACTGTCTCCTATATGATGTTGCTAACATTGATTGTTACTATATGTTAATTATTGTGCAGACAAATCTAATTGCAAAACATAAGTCCAAGGCTATAGATGTAATTAATTTTCTTTTTTTTCTTCTGTTGCTGTCTATGACAAAACTCCTCTGATGACTATATTTTTAATGTACTTTTGTAGACTCAGCATAGTAGTATGTTAGGTTGGCCTTCTCAGTATACGTGGCTATTTGGCTTCTCTTAGCAAAACATTTCTGTTCTCTAAATGAAAGTTTACATTGCTAGCAAGACTGGAGGTGCATAGAAAAGTTTTTGTTTTCTTGAACATTGTGAACTTGGCTTTAAAATTATTTTAAACTAGGAAGGTGTTTTTCAGCTCACGTGCTCTGTTGCCTTCTCTAAGCAAAGCGCTTCCACCTCTTTAATGAGAGTATACTTTGGGAGTGAGTCTGAAATAGTCTTTGGAATAATTGTAATAGCTACTGTGTATCTGTTGGAATAGGCCTGTAATTGTAGTTTTGCTTATGTGACCTCTGATGCTGAAATTGTGAGCTACTGTATCTTTGGAATATTTCAGAAAAATTTGTAGCATAGCAGGTTTATGGCTCTCCATTTTTAATGGTTAATCGCATGATACAGAGGGTGAATATATGAATTGTTTAAATACACTGCTGTCGCTATATGACTATCACTTGCAGCCACTGTGTCTGTGTAATAATCTTCTAATTTAATAGTTTTCTTTTGAAGTGTTTGTTTTTTCTGTTGCTAAATTTTGTTGGATTAACTACATTCCTAGCCTAATTGTAAAAGTAGCAATACTACCTTAACTCTCTCTTATCTGCTTACACCTTCTTTCTTGCTCTAAATGCTCAAGTTACTCCAACTACTCATTTTTCATACTAGTTTTTACCTACTTCTTTCTAACTAATTACATATGTTAACTTGTTGACATTTCTTTCATAAGGCTATCCCTCTTCTCACCTAAAGTGCTCTCTTTCTAATTACTGTCGTGTCACCAGACAGATTCACTCTCAGTCCCTCTGTTTCTACTAAGTGCCTCATTAAACCTTTCACTAACTCTAGCTTCTTTTCCCTCACTCAGTATCATGATAAACCTTGTAGTATTGTAGCTGAATTTGTACCAGACTCCTATAGCTGCTGTCCTCCTCTCTCTTTATTTTAGGTGTTAAGCCTGTTTTTTCTGTTTCCTTAACCAGCTGCAACTGGCTATAACAAAAGACCCTGCAACCTACAACCACAGACTCCATGCGGGAAAATAAAACAAAATCTCATTAAGATATAAATTTATGTTTTCATTTCCAATGTAAAATAGTTTTATTAGATACTCTGCTGTCTACACAGTCAACTGCAGCACATCCCTGAGTCCAAACAAACATTCCCACCCCTTCTTGCTCATTTTAAACCTTTTTCTCCAAAGACTTCTTTTATATAGTGTCATGGCTTGTAATTATTAGCACAACACTTTTTTATTTTATTCTTCTTCACACTACAATTACCAGTCCTGGCCCCAGTGCCCCCCCCCCTTCCAATAGCTCAGTAACTTTGGTAGATTTTATTTTCACCTCTTGAATAACTCTGCAACATAAGTCAGATGTATTACCATTCCAATTTTGAAAACAAAAGAAATAGAAAGCCAAAGTAAGGAAACTGCAGACTATAAAAACACAGTGGCTTACAGATTGTATTGACTAAGCTGCCACGAACAAGGCTCATCCCATTCCGTTCACCCTCGTTATGCTCAGGATCACTCCAATCCACTCCACTAACCTATCCACATTCCAACATATCCCCCTTATCAATTACATTTATAGTCACCATAACCCCTCTCACTCACCATCTTCATCCAATTAACTCATTCCCATAACTGCAACCTTCCTACACCCAAAAACACAACTACTTTGTTGTACAGCTTTGAATAACATTTTACAAACAGAGTACCATCATATACTTTCACTCCTCCAGAAATATATACTTCATTTATGGTTTATTTCTACTGTTCTTTCTTATAATTTATAATTGCTTACATATTTTGGCTTCTCTTCCGACCTTTATAAAACTAAAATATGCTGTCCCCCCACAGTACCTTATCTTCTCAGCAACTCTACTCTCCTTTCTAGGCTTACTCCTACAAGCTACCTCTTTCAAGTATACACTAACTTCAGCACTTATAAAAACATCTACCCAGTCCCAACCTATTGACATCCATATAGCTATTTATTCCAACGTTACGTCCTACTTAATCAAATGCAACACAACTCACCTTACTAAACTCTGTTACCTTCCTTTACCTAAAAAATAAAATTAATACCGTACAAACCCTCCAAGTACAATAAAGACACAATTTTTCACCATATCATAACTCAAATCCTCAAACTCTTACAGTGCGGTGATACCCCCCCCCCCCCAACTCTGGACCTACAAGACCAACCAACTCCTTACAACCACCCTCCACCAAAAAAACTACTACTAATAAGATTGAACATACGTAGTATATGTAACAAAATCACAGAATTTCATGCATGGTTAACAGTCCACTCCCTAGATATAGAGTGCAGTTACTGAGACTTGTCTAAAGCCAGATATTCAAACTCTGAAATCGTCCCTCATGGATATAACATTCTGAGAAAAGATAGAATTAATAAAAAAAGGAGGCAGGGTAGCATTAATCTAGTGCTCTACTTTAGCATTTACCCCCCTCTCCAAACCTGTCCCAACATTTGGTAACGTTGAAGTACTCTTAGCATCAATACACATAAATAACTCTAAACAAATGTGTATCGTAGTAGTATACATACCTCCTGGCCAAAACATCTCAAATCTTGATTTTTTGTCCTGAACTTCCAACAGCATCTCTAATGAAACTGCTCTAATGGGTGACATAAACATCAACTGGCAAAACATGAACACTGTTCCCCCAATAGACAACATCTATCTCCATGGTTTCACATAGCTTATAACCTGCCCTACCAGAATAGACAACAAATATAAACTAGGTGCAACTCTTGACTGGATCCTAGTAAATTATCCACTTAAATACTTCAACTCTAATGTACTACCAAATACCCTAAGTGACCACTCACCAGCTTATACCTACATAACTCCCCTTGTATGCCTAAAACCCGCAATTATAAAGTCTCTAGAAATCTAGCCAAATTCAAACAGCAGTTCTTTAATAATATCCTAAAAGCCATTAAATGGTCCATACTAAAAACACTTCCCCTGGATGATGCCATAAGTCATTTCAACAAAACTTTCATGGATACTCTTAACAGCTTAGCTCCTCTTCGAACTAAAAGGACTAAAACAAACCATGCACCCTGACTTACAAAATCCAATACACAAGTATTACTAACTAAAGACCAAACTTGGAAAGAGTAGCAAAGAGCCAAAAATGAAACTAACCAACTGAAATACAAGCAACTCCGCAACCAAGCAAAAAAAAATATCTTAGCCAACAAAAAAAGTATTTCACACAACAATTGAACTGCCAAACCAACAACCCAAAAAATATTGGACATCTATATTAAGACTTCTTTTGCCAGGGACATCCCAAAACCCCTCATCATCCCCAGATAAAGATCCACCTGTAATAGCTGGTACGTTTAACTCCTACTTCATAGATAACATACTACAACTTATAAACCTATCCTCACCCAAAAATAATTCCAACCATACAGGAAATAAAATTCATACAGACTCTGCACATAGTTACCCCAGCTCAGTCACCTCCACCACAAAAAATGCATTCCGTCTACAAGCAGTACCTACCTCTCTAGTACATTAACTACTCAATAAACTAAAGCCTTGCTCCTTATTTTATTCTTCCATCCATACCTCTCAACCTGGAAACATCAAAAATCTGGACAAGGCCTATGAAAAATAGGTACAAATCTGTACACTGATTAACATAAAATCTGCATACATAATTATGTAACCCCACCCACTCCAATGGAATTGTGGGATATCAACTTTCAAACAGAAACTGAAGAAGAGACAACCAAAATATGGCACCAGAGTCTCCCTGCAGCCATTCCAATGCCCCATTACCTGGCTATTTGCCCCATTTGCCATAAACACTAATGTGTGCATATTGCTTTACTTCTACAATAATTATTTGGATTTTATTTTTACATTTTATAGCACAATGCACAAGCACGAATAGGTATCTGCTAAGCAAAGCAATACTGTCTCGCAATGAAAATAGACTTGGCATTGAAACTTCTCTGCCCTTGAAACTCACATTCATTGAAACAGCATTGAAACCCATACCACATCCAAAGAAAATGCATCTGGCCACTGGCCAGTGTTGTATAAATATTACCTTTGGGCTATTTTCAAATCATAGGCCCCTTGCACACAAAACAAGAAACATACATGCGTTCTTTGATACACCTTCCTGACTTTATTAAATTATATTCCTTGTATAATACATCACAAACTTGTTAGACTTAAGTTAGAGCGCATTTTAAATTTATAGTTTGAACATTTTTCCAGTAGGCAATGAACCAATAATGACAAAACTACCCAATTCAGAACATTTC